>NC_082717.1:84316801-84680868 GCF_030144855.1 Hypanus sabinus | reverse complement strand
CTTTGGTGTGACTACCTCCTGATAACTCCTATCTATCTCTGCCTCTGCCTCCCGAATGATCCGTAGTTCATCCAGCTCCAGCTCCAACTCCCTAACTCGGGCTGATAGGAGCTGCAGCTGGACGCACCTCTTGCAGGTGTGGTCATCAGGGACAACTGTGTTGACCCTGACTTCCCACATACTGCATACGGAGCACACCACTGCTCTGACTGTCTCCCCCATACCTGAACTGGATTAATAGAATGTCTAAAAAGCACCTAGCGACCTTACCTTCTTCCCCTCAGCGAGCAATCACACAGCCTTACCGAAGTCCCCTTACGCCGAAGCCCACTTAGCCAAAGCCCAGGACTCTGCTTCCACGGACTCCCACTTAGCCAAAGCCCAGGACTCTGCTTCCACGGACTCCCACTTAGCCAAAGCCCAGGACTCTGCTTCCACGGACTCCCACTTAGCCAAAGCCCAGGACTCTGCTTCCACGGACTCCCACTTAGCCAAAGCCCAGGACTCTGCTTCCACGGACTCCCACTTAGCCAAAGCCCAGGACTCTGCTTCCACGGACTCCCACTTAGCCAAAGCCCAGGACTCTGCTTCCACGGACTCCGCTGCCCGCTCGACACTTGTCCTTGGTTTCCTAACTCACCTGGGCTGAAGTAAAAGTAAACAACGAGCTGCAATCTATCAGATGTGGCAGAGAGCAACGGTAGCGGCAGCCTGAGGTGATCTTCGGTTGTATGAGGTTGCACCAAGAGGGCCGTGGTCACTAAAGGCTTTCAAGTGCAACCATGGCATTGACCTCCGAACTAGTTAAGACAGATGAGTAAACTTATATTTCAGATCACCGGAGGACAGAAATTCCAGTGAGATCAAAAAAAATTAGGCTGAGTATTAGATTATGTCAAGTCACATAATGTAACCCAGTGGTGGTGTGAATAAATAAAACCTGAATTTCTGAGCTAGGTGATTGAAAATGCAGATGAATTTTACACTGTTGTCGTCACTTGTGGGAATTCAATGATGACTAAAAGTGAAGGGGAATGAGGAGTTCAGTGAACACTAAAAATCTCCAAGCTCGAAAGGTCAAAGCTCAAAGTAAGTTTATTGTAAAAGTACACAGATGTCATCATATACAACCCTAGGATTCATTGTCTTGTGGGCATTCACAGGAAGTACAAAGAAACAACAGAATCAATGAGAAGCTGAACAAAAATAACCAGCGTGCAAAAGGCAACATATTGTGCAAATACTAAAGAGTAAAAAGCAAAATAATAATAATCACAAATATTGCAAACATATTGTAAAGTGAGTCCATAGGTTGTGGAATCAGTTCAGTGTTGGGGTGAGTGGGTTATCCACTCTGGGTCAGTAGCCTGATGGTTGAGGGGTAATAACTATTCCTGAACCTGGTGGAGTGGGACCTGAGGCTCCTGTACCTCCTTCCTGATGGCAGTAGAGAGAGGAGAGCATGCTCTAATACTAAGGTTGATTGTATTGTTGTAACAGTTTGCTCACTTGCCCCATCAGTATGGAAGGGTGATGGCAGGCTTTAATCATGCTTTTATTGTCTTTGCCAGGCTGTATCTCAACTGGAGGAGAGCACCGGCAGGCTAACAGAGCAACTGGACAAGCAAGTGGGTCTACACCAAGCTGCACTGCAGCGCTCTGGCAAGGCAGAGCAAAGGCTCTTGGAGCTCCAGCAACGAGTTCAGTACCTGCAGGAACGCATGCTGGACGGGGACGTGCTTTGTGATGCCCTGAGCCAGGACAAGCAGAAGGTATGAAGCGCAGTCCTTCACTGCATTGGTTCAGCACCCAGAAGGATTTTGTAGTGTAGAGTTGGTGGCATGGTACTGTAGTGGTTAGTGTGATGTGTCTGTAAGGAGTTTATACATTTTCCCATGACCGCATGGGTTTCCCTGGGTGCAGGGTTTCCTCCCACACTCCAAAGGTGTGGGTTAGTAGGTTATTTGGCTGGTGCAAGCTTGTTGGGCCAGAAGGACCTGTTATATCTCTAAATCTAAAATCTAAGAAATAATAAATTTTAGCTCTTGTCCTGACTCACATGAAAAAACAGGCAAAGCTACTTTGCTTCTTTGCAGCTGGGTTCCACATCTCCTTGTGACAGGGAATGAGGTTAATGCCAATTCAGTTGCGCAATCCAACATCCCCACTTATTTTCATCATGATCTCCACTCCCTACCACTCACTCCTACACCCTGGGGCAGTTGACCAAGGGCAATTAACCCACCAGCCTACACACCTTTGCAATTGGTGGCACAATAACATACGGCAGCTGGTGGAGGCATTGACTCACGGTGCCAGAGATCTGGGTTCATTCGGGTTTCATGAAGTCACTCATTTGTATACTAGAGGCAAATTACTGTGGTCAATTAACCTGCCAACCACACATCTTTGGACTAAAACACCCAGGGGTAGGGAGGGAGCCCACACAGTACAAAGGGAATGGAAAAGATCTCCATACTGGCATGGCCATCTGTCAGCATTGAACGCAGTTTGCCCGAGCAGTGGGGTACCAGCTGTGCTGCAGTGCCACCCTTTGTCTTTTGTGTCAGTACTTCTCTTATTTTACCACGGAGGGGTGGAGGAGGGCACTCTTTGTAAACTGGAGAAATGCTTAGCAGATTGTATGTTGCAAGATACAATAGATGCAGTCCACTGATAAATGCAAAACTGTTCTCGCAATGACTCACCGATGGCCTCCTGCGGCATCTGTCCAAATATGCCACCACTGTTCAACAGCTCTGGTGCTGTCAGTGGCAACAGGTCTGATGAGCTAATTATGTTCTGAGTTAAGAAAGTCCATGGGCACAGGCTGAATAATTCTCAAGTCCTGGACAAAGGAAGAATTGGATGGCTTACCCACAAAGAATGGTGCTAACCACAGAGGGCTGCCAGGACTTGGAAGTACAACAATCCCTGTTCTCATCTACATTGCTGACAAAGATGCTGGATCGGAGGCTGTTTTGTGGATAAGTCATGATTCAACATTTGAGAGGTAACAATGGTTCTGATGCCAACTGAGTGCCATCCCATGTTTTACTGATGTACCATAAATTAATCCAGAGCAGCTAATCTTAACATATTAGAGTGTTAAATTGGTTTGGAAGAATATTATAATGTATGTAAGTAATTCTTGTTTAAATATTAATTTTTTCTTAAGTATCTGAAATTTTTGGAGCAAGTCACAGAGAAGATGAAGCTGGATGAGATGACATCAGAGATTGGCTTTGATATGCAGCTAGACACAATCCTTGCCCGGGCTGATCAGCTGGTTAAAATGGAGAGCGAAGCCATTGTTGAAAACAAGACTCTGACGTACAACCTGCGAAGAAAGGTAGATTAGGCTGAGATAATCGACTCTCGGCTCTGTCAGATCAATCTTATTTGGCTTCTTTGTATATTAGTGAATGGTCAGTTATTAGATATATCACGATCAGGCTAATCGTCTCTAGAGTCAAGATCCTTCCCAAACCACACTCTCATGGACTCTATTCCCCGATCACTTCCCTTCACTGGGCTCTGCCTGGAGTCTGTGCTTTCCTGTGCACGTGATGAGCAACTCCACACTGGTGGAGCCAGGCGTGAAGCAAAGTCTGATGACAGATTTCATTGCAGCAAAGCTCACTCAACGTTTGTGAAGCTGGAACTACTGGGCAATGGTATTCAGAGCAGCTAACAGCATGTCTCAGAGGCTCAGGCATCTGTGCTCCATTTGATTCTAAAGACATGGAGAGGGATTGTGCTGTGGGGAGTGACAGTGTCTCCATGGAGGCACAGACTAGCTCTCCCACCCCAGGTATATGACAGTTGTTATCTAACCAGAACATATCTCATTATGTTTTCTGTAGTTTGATAGGCTGCTGGTGTTCATGATGAGATGGTGTAGTCCAAGGCCAGATCTCCTGCAAAGTCATTCCTCTGCTAAAAATTTCCACTTTCCACCAACCGTGCATCAGCCTTTAATGGAGAGGCACAGGAAAGTAGAAGGCGGCAACCAAGGAAAATGCACGAATTGATAGTTGGACCTTTCATCCTTTGATGTACAAAGTTACTTTAGGATAGGATATTATTTTGTGCTTGCTTTTTGTTTCATGCACCATGATGGTCAGCAGAATAGAGGTTGGTGGGTAAAGGCAGGAAAAAAAACTGCTGAAAGAACACAGTGAATTGTTGACTGATACGACCTGCCTGTCAACTGTACATATGCAATGCACTCCAATTTTGACATAAACCCATTGAGCTCAAACATGTGTGCAGTGCAGCTGGATTTTGCACTCTCCCAGCTTTTACAAAAAATACTTCCTCAATAGTGCTGTGAAAATCCCTTTTAGATTGTACTCCTTCCCCTCCCTCCACCCTCTTATTCTGGCTTCTTCCCCCTTCCTTTCCAGTCGTGATGAAGGGTCTCAGCCCAGTCGAAACTGTTTATTCCCCAACACAGACGCTGCCCAACCTGCTGAGTTCCAGCTGCACTGTGTGTGCTGGACTGAGAATCTCAGCATGAATTAAGTGTTTCTGCAGTGGGACTTGAACCCACTACCCCCTGACTCCAGCAAGAATGGTGCGAGCAAACCACTGCCGGCTTAAAAAATAAGTGCCTCCGGTCTAACATGAGAATTGAAGGGACTAATTTATTTTTCACTCTTGCAGCTTAAAGCACAGAAAGAGAAGTTAGAGAGCAAAGACCTGCACATGGACTTGCTGAGGAAAAAAATTACCCAGATGGATGCAGAGAAACAGACTCAAACTGCCCTGGCAGTGGAGAGAGATGAAGCCAACCTTACTGTGCGGAAATTGCAGAAAAAGATGGAAAACCTCGAGAAGGAGCTGCACTCAGCCCAATCCTATGGCATGGCTCTGAAGGCAAAGCTGTCTGACACTCATGAGCTCAAGGTAATTCCAAAAAGTCTAGTCCTTCTTCTGTCGACCCATGTGCTAATATCTGGCTCTGGAGTTACTCTCTCGCAACCTTTTACATTGAAAGTTACTGGATGTGAGAAGAAGCTCCTAGCAATTCCAAAACTGTGAGTTGGATGGTCTGGAGTTAAAGAAGTGGGAGGGTGGACTTGCTCTGATGGCCAACATGGGTTCGATGGTCAAAGTGGCTTCCGATACCATCGGAAAATGTGAATGAAAATGACCCTTTGTTCCAATATTTCCAATTTTCTACTAATCAGTGGACCTCTTTACATTGAATAGCGAGCCAAGTAATGTTATGAATTCCACTGGAGTTGGAAACTTCACTGCTCTGTCTTTCTAGCCAAAATGTGGATTGAAGAATCATTGCTGTACTCTTACACATCCTACGGTGCCTTTGAATGCAGCTCCACATTAGCCTAGCCCTTTGGTTGGTCTGTACACACAAAAAATGTTGGAGGAACTCTCAGCATTTGAGATCCCTCGGCCTGAAACAGTAGCTGCTTATTTCCCTCTATAGGTGCTGCCTGACCTGCTGAGCTCCTCCAGCATTCTGTGTGCATGTTGCTCAAGGTTTTCAGCGTCCACAGAGTCTCTTATGTCTCCTTTGGTTGGTTTATGTTGTTTAAATCAAATGGGCATGGATGATGAGAAACTCAACATTATTCCTGAATATAATGTTTCCTGTGCGTTCTTCAGAACTGTGACAGCTGACCAATATTTAGCAAAGCTGTATCCTGACGACTCTGCTCTTCTGTTATATACTGGGACTGAAGGGAAGCATCCCATATACTGTACCTTCTTCAACACATTATCCACCTATACTGATACTTCCAAGCAGCTACAGACTTTCATGCCAAGATCCCTCCTTTCAACAACACTCCCTGGAGCTCTACCATTTTCTGTGTATGTTGCACCCTTAATGGACCTTCTAAAATGCATCGCTTTACATGTGTTAAGATTAAATTCGTCTGCCATTGTTCTGCTCAACTTACCAGCTGATCAGTATAATGCTGTAGCCTAAGAAAACCCTCCTCACTATCTTCAACATTACAAATTTTAATTGTCATCTGTAAATTTACTAATCAGATTTAATCCTCTCTCCTATGAATGTAGTGCAAATCCTTACTGGATTCCTTAATTCTTTGTAAAGTGTGCTCTTTTTCAACCAGCAGTAATTGTCTTTTCCTCCAATGTGTATGCAGATTAAAACGCTGGAGCAAAACAAAATGATTGAGGAGCTGAATAAATCTGTGAAGAAGCTGGAGAAGTTAAAACAGGAGGCCACAGCAAAGCTAAATAGCACAAAGTCAGAGCTGGATTTCACTGAGCTGGAGGCAAAGGAGGAGAAAGATCGAGCTCGGAACATACTGGAGGCTGTTAGCAGTGAGCTAAAGACTCTGAAACAAACCCTGGAAGAAGTGGCCAAAAGGGAGAGACAGGTAAGAATATTCCTCGTCATAATGAGATCAGAGGATGAAATGTTTTCCATGTCTGGCTGTGTTGAGTCAACTCATGCATTTCAACAAATTGTTATGATTTTTATGGATAAGGGTTAAATTGGTCCACAGGTGAAAGTGAAATTAGAATCAGACTCAGGTTTGTTATCACAGACGTACTGTATAACTACATAGTATTAGGAAGGAACAAGAGAAATTAGATTGGGGGTGGCTTACTTGAAGGAAAATCCACATATAATATGGGGGAATTTTTTAAAAGCTTGTTGATTAGAGTTCAAGACCTGCCTGCTGCAGCATGTTGAGTATAAAAGGTAGGGAGGGAAAAGTTTGGGAACATTGGATGACACGAGTTATTGTAAGTTTAGTAAAAATTTATAAGGAAGCATATGTAAGGTTTTGAAAGCTGAAATCAGAGAATGAACATTAAGTAAGTGGGAAGGAATTTAATTTATTTTTATTTATTTAGAGATAGAGCGCAGAATAGGCCCTTCCGGCCCAATGAACCACACCACCCAGCAGCCCACCGACTTAACCCTGGCCTAATCACAAGGCAAATTACAATGACCAATTAACCTACTAACTGATACGTATTTGGACTGTGGGAGGAAGGCAGAGCACCTGGAGGAAACCCGTGCACTCACAGAAAGACGTACAAACTTCTTATAGACGGCGTCTGAATTGAACTCCATATTCTGATGCCCCAAACCGTAATAGCGTGATGAAAACTGCCACACTGGGGTGGGGATTATAAGGGGCCATGAAATAACCTTGGCAGGTAGGATTAAGGAGAATCCCGAGTCATTTTATAAGTATATTAGAAGCAAGGTAGAGAAAGAGTAGGACTACATAAAAACAAAAGAGGGGAGTTACACACAGAGCCAAAGGAAGTGGGCTAGGTTCTTAAAGAGTAAGTATTAGTAAGAGTAAGAGTAAGTAAGAGTATTCACCATGGATAAGAGGAAAGGAAGGTTGATATTCTAGAGCATGTCAATATTAAGGAGGAGAGGATGTTAGATGATATGAAAAATATTAAGGCAGTTCAGTTCCCAGGCCCTAATGGGATCACAGGGTACTGAGGAGTACAAGCGGAGACAAAGATCTTTGTATCCTCTTTATCCATGGACAAAATGCCACAAGATTGGAGAATAGTCAGTGTTATTCTTTTGTTCAAAGGGACAAGACAGACAAACCAGGAAATGATAGGTCTGTGAGCCTTGTATCATTGGTAGGAGAATTACTGGGGAGGATTCTTAAGGACAGGATACTTGCCTTTGAAAACATGTGGGCTTAATAGGAATCATCAGTGTTTTTCTTTGCGGGGCATGTCTCACAAATTTTATTAAATTTTTCAAGGGAATGACGAAGGTGATAGATGAGGGGAGAGCAGTGGATGTTGTCTACATGGACTTTGGTAAAGCATTTATTCCTCGTGGTACGCTGATCCAGAAGACAAAATCATACAGAATCCACGATAAGTTGGATCCAAATTGATTGGGCCATAGAAGTCCAAGGATAGGGGTAAAGGCATGCTTTTCTGACTAGTGACGTTCTGAAAGGATCGGTACTGGGCCCTCTGTTGATTGTGAGACAAATATCTAGAACATAGAACATAGAATAGTACAGCACAGTATAGGCCCTTCGGCCCACAATGTTGTGCTGACCCTTAAACCCTGCTTCCCATATAACCCCCCACCTTAAATTCCTCCATATACCTGTCTAGTAGTCTCTTAAATTTCACTAGTGTATCTGCCTCCACCACTGACTCAGGCAGTGCATTCCACGCACCAACCACTCTCTGAGTGAAAAACCTTCCTCTAACATCCCCTTGAACTTCCCACCCCTCACCTTAAAGCTGCATCCTCTTGTATTGAGCAGTGGTGCCCTGGGGAAGAGGCGCTGGCTGTCCACTCTTATCTATTCCTCTTAGTATATTGTACACCTCTATCATGTCTCCTCTCATCCTCCTTCTCTCCAAAGAGTTAAGCCCTGGCTCCCTTAATCTCTGATCATAATGCATACTCTGTAAACCAGGCAGCATCCTGGTAAATCTCCTCTGTACCCTTTCCAATGCTTCCACATCCTTCCTATAGTGAGGCGACCAGAACTGGACACAGTACTCCAAGTGTATATTAATGATATGGATGTATTTGGAGGTAGTCTGATTAATTCAGACTGCAGATGAGCATGAAAATCAGTGGGGTTGTGGATAATGAGGAAGATTGTCGGGGGCTACAGCAGGATATAGCTCGGAAACTTGGGCAGAGAATTGACAGATGGAGTTCAATCGTGATAATTGTGAGGCATTGATTTTTTGGGAGGGAAAAGCACGAGGAAAGTGCACAGCAGATGCCAGAGTGCCTAACACCATCATTGTGCAAAGTACAAGCCATGAAAGTGGTAACGCAAGTGGATAGGGCATTATATGGTGTGCTTGTCTTCATTGGTCGTGACGTTGAGTATAAAAGCTGGGACGTCACGTTGCAGCTGGATAAACCTTTGGTTATTGTGTGCTGTTCTGGTCACTGCAAAATAGGAAGGACATGGAGGCTTTGGAGAGGGTGCAGATGAGGTTCATCAGGATGTACTTGGATTGAAGTGAATTGGCAATAAGGAGAGGTTGGGCAAACTTGGATTGCTCTCTCTCGAGTGTCAGAGGCTGACCGGCTAGCTGATACAAGTTTTTTTAACGTTATGAAGAGGGATAGACAGGGGAGGCAGATGGCCTTTTGTCGGGATGGAAATGCCAAACAGTAGAGGGCACAGGTTTAAGGTGAGAGGGGAAAGGTTTAAAGGAGATTGCGATGTAGTTTTTTCTCCACACAGAATAGTAGATGCTTGGAATGCCCTCCCAGGAGAGGTGTTGAAGTAGATGAAGCAGTGCTGGAGACTCAACACCTTATATTCAGCCTGGGTAGCGTCCAACCTGATGGCATGAGCATCGATTTCTCAAATTTCCAGTAAATACCCCCCCACCCGACTATTTTCCATCCCCATTTCCTTCTCTCACCTTATCTCCTTCCCTGCCCATCACCTCCATCTGGTGCTCCTCCCTGCCCCCTTTTCTTTCTTCCATGGCCTTCTGTCCTCTCCTATTAAATTCCCCCTTCTCCAGCCTTGTATCTCTTTCACCAATCAACTTCCCGGCTGTTAATTCACCCTCCCCTTCCCGGTTTCACCTCTCACCTTGTGTTTCTCCCTCCCCTCTCCCCACCTTTTAAATCTATTCCTCATTTTTTCTCCAGTCCTGCTGAAGGATCTCGGCCCAAAACGGCGACTGTACTCTTTTCCATAGATGCTGCCTGGCCTGCTGAGATCCTGCAGCATTTTGTGGGAGTTGCTTGGATTTCCAGCATCTGCAGATTTTCTCTTGTTTGTAAAGCAATGTTGATGATGCACTTAGACAGACAGAAGAACAGGCAGGGAATAGAGAAATACAGGCCATGTGCAGGCAGATGGGATTAATTTAGATGAGCATCATGATCTTATCAATCTTTACCAGATGCACAATACTACCCCAATAGTAAAGGTCCACACGAGACCCTGAATTTGAGGAAGATTTGAGGAACTGTTTTGGTCATCTGAGGGAAAAAAAGCATTTGACAGTGACGATCTCAAGCCCAAAACAAACATCACAGCTTAGCAAGTAGCAGTGATTCCAGCTCACTTGCAAGGTTTGGAGATGAGGACCCCAAAACATTGGAGAAATACCTCAATGAAAATGTCATATAAAATCAGAGGCAGAAAGTTCAAAGGAGATTTTTTTTACATAGAGAGAGGTGGCTGGAATATGCTGCCAGGGTTTGCTGTAGGGGCAGATAACAATAGAGATGTTTAAGAGGTTCTTACATAGACACATGGATATACAGAGAATGAAGGGCTATGGACCATATTCCGGAAAATGGGATTAGGTGTCATTTGGCTTAATAATTTTGGCACAACATAGTGAGCCAAAAGGGCCTGTTGCCTTTGCTGTACCACTCTGTGTTCTCATCTGCACCACAAAGTCCTCCAAATACACTGGCAGGATAAGCAACTCAGCATCAAGACCCTCTTCCAGGTTAATATTTCCAGCACTGAGATACTGATTACTCTTACTGGGCAGGTCACATTGTTTGGCTAAATTCCCACAACAGAGTCTCGTCATGGCAATGGCATACCACAAGTACAGGGGAAAGGTCTGAAAGATGTTCTTGAAGTCTGCTCGTAATATCTGTGTTGACTCGTGCTAGTGCCTGGACCATGGTAATTTAGAATGGAGAAACACAGAAACATAGAAAACTTACAGCACAATATAGGCCCTTCGGCCCACAAAGTTGTGCTGAACATTTCCCTTCCTTAGAAATTACTAGGCTTACCTATAGCCCTCTATTTTTCTAAGCACCATGTACCTATCTAAAAGTCTCTTAAAAGACCCCATCGTATCTGCCTCCACCACCATTGCTGGCAGCTCATTCCATGCACCCACCACTCTCTGAGTAAAAAACTTAACCGTGATATCTCCTCTGTACCTACTCCCCAGCACCTTAAACTTGTGCTCTCTTGTGGCAACCATTTCAGCCCTGGGAAAAAGCCTCTGACTATCCACACGATCAATGCCTCTCATCGTCTTATACACCTCTATCAGGTCACCTCTCATCCTCCGTCGCACCAAGGGGAAAAGGCCAAGTTCACTGAACCTATTCTCATAGGGTATGCTCCCTAATCCAGGCAACATCCTTGTAAATCTCCTCTGCACCCTTTCTATGGTTTCCACATCCTTCCTGTAGTGAGGTGACCAGAACTAAGCACAGTACTCCAAATGGGTCTGACCAGGGCCCTATATAGCTGCAACATTACCTCTTGGCTCCTAAACTCAATTCCACAACTGATGAAGGCCAATGCACCGTACGCCTTCTTAACCACAGAGTCAACCTGCGCAGCTGCTTTGAGTGTCCTATGGACTCGGACCCCAAGATCCCTCTGATCCTCCACACTGCCAAGAATCTTACCATTAATACCATATTCTGCCATCATATTTGACCTACCAAAAAAGAAACATTCAGGGTAGATTTGAGAGCCTCTATCCCAGAAACAGCAGCAGCGCATGCTGCCATGCTTCCATACGAGCTACCTGCCACCTGACAAGCATCTCTAGCCCCAAATGTGGCAGAGTCTACCAGTTCCGCAGTGACCACGTCAGCCGACTTAAACCCCACGTTCAAGTGGAAGCAAGTCAACCTCGATCCCAGTGGAACGCCTAAGAAGAAGACAAGATACAGGAAATACAAGTATATCCTCAATGCACCTGGAAAAGTGTCTGGGGCTCTGGAAAATAGGAAGGAAAGTAGCTAAAGGGCAGTTGATAAGTCTTTAGAGGAGGGGGTGTTGTTGGGGGGGGGGGGCGGAATTGAAGGATGTAGTCATTTCATTGCTTTCTTTTCTTTTTACAATATTTTTATTCAGAAGAAAAAAATACAAGATTTACAGAGTGCAACACATAGATACATCTCAACATAACTTGTGTACATTCATATATTGTAATAAAATTGATCAAAATATTATAGCATAACAGTATACTACCCTGTAATCAAAAATTTAAAGATAGGTCAGACATCCATAAAATAAATTTTTTATATAAAAAAATTAGTCATTTCACTGCTGAAAAAGAAATGGGTGTGCTTATAGCCAATGACTCTCGAGGTGATGTACACGGGGATTATGTGGAATAGGTAAGGGTTAATGTTCAGGAAACGGGAGGGTGATGTACAGTTTGTGCCATGCATGGTGGAGGGAAGGGAAAGATACATTGGGAGTACTGATGCATAAGGTGACTTGGGCAGGATCGACACAACGGGAAAACTGGGAGAATGGAGCTTAGCCCTTGCAAACATGGCATGACAGGAAGGGTAGACAAGTTATCTGAAAGTGTCAGTAAGTTAACAGTGGATATTTATCATGAATCCATTCCCAGCAATGAAGCTTAGAGACTGATAATGGGAAGAGTTGGTGACCATGTAAAATTAATGGGAAAATGCAAACTAAAAGAGTTACTGAAACTTTCTTCTTTGGACCCAGCAGTAGGTTTCCTGTCTCACTTGCCCAGAAGAGGGAGCGTTTTACTGCAAGATGTTTGGCTTCTGGTACGGTGAAGCTAGTTATCCAACAGGTGTGGTTTATCCAGGTTCCTCTGCACCTTATAAAAGAGATCAGCAGAAATCTCAGTGAACCAGTGGGAACAGTGAGAGGTCTTTCTGAGCCTTGGCAGAGGTCGGGTGCTGGAAAGAGTGCCAGGGTAATGGATACTAACATACTGGAGTAGGTGGGGGTGGGCTGTATGAGAGCAAGCAGCTTCAGGAAAAACTGGTTTTTGAATCAGGCCACATCCTGCATTATGAGGTGTTACAAATGACTGATCAATGATTTGGAGCCTGACAATTCAGCAGTTAAACATGGAGCTCTGTTTTAGAAGCCCTTTTTTATTATTGTACTCATAACTTGAGTCTGTGTATAAGGTTTCACCATATACACCAGCTCCCCCCCCCCACCATTTAAAGGCCCTTCAGATTATCATTGGGGGCCACAAGAGACACCTTTGACATGCTTGAAGTAAACTTCTATTTATGTGAGGTTGTCCTTCAGATCTGGACTTTGGGGACCTGCTAAATGAGTACAATAAGGATCAAACTCATCCATGTACTTGAGGTGTCACAGATTTGCAGTATTCACTGCAAATTACAATTGTGTGTTAATGACGGGATTTGGCTGGGTGACCATGAAAATGTCTTGTCTGCTAGAATTCCTGAATTGTAATCCCTGAGCACAAAGCTTCACATCAGAACTGCAATTTTATAAAATAATCTTTATAATTATGAATAATAATTCTGAATCCTAATTCAGTATAATGTGTATCCACTCAAAGTTCAAATTTATTATCAAAATGCATATATATCACCATATACAACCCTGAGATTCATTTTCTTGCAGGCATGCTCAATAAATCCGTAATAGAATAATAACCATAATATACTCAATGGATGACTGCACCAACTTGGGTGTTCAACCAGTTTGCAAAAGGCAACAAGTACAAAATGAGGGGAAAATAATAATAAATAAATAAGCAATAAATATCGAGAACATAAGATGAAGAGTCCTTGAAAGTAAGTCCAAAGGTTGTAGGAACAGGGCAAGTGAAGTTATTTCCTTTGATTCAAAAGCCTGATGGTTGAGGGGTAGTAACTGTTCCTGAACCTGGTGGTGTTGAGCCCTAAGGCTGATGTACCTTCTTCCTGATGGCAGCAACAAGAAGAGAGCATGTCCTGGGTGGTGGGGGTCCCTGATGGTGGATGCTGCTTTCCAGTGGGAGCATTTCGTGTATATGTGCTCAATAGTGGGGAGGGCTTTACCCGCAATGGACATTACGATTTTCCATTCAAAGGCATTGGTGCTTCCATTCCAGTCAATACACTCTCCATCACACGTCTATAGAAGTTTTAGATACCATACCAAATGAGTTTTTCTCTGTATTAGCCATGCATAATTAATTGTGCCTGAGCCATTTTGTGTCGGATTGTGCATGTATGTCTGTGTGTTTGTTTGTGAGTGCGTGCATGGACGTGTGTACATCTGATATGTCTCTCAAGCAGGGGCTTCATTTTCTTAAAGACCAGGTAATAAACTATTCTGAATGCATGGTTCTTTCCATCTGAGAACACTCAAGTACATTGGGAGAAAACCCAACCATAAATAAAAAGTTCAAGATGCATTGGAAACAGAAGCTTGAGGTCTATCAACAGTCCCTCTTCGCTCTTTTTTTTTCAGTCACCATCAATTCTCCAAACCACAAGATGAGAAATTGATTATGTTCATGAATTATGTTCTTGTACACCCTTTCCCCCCCACACGGGGTGGGGAGGGAGGGAGGGAGGGGAAGAGAGAGAGAGGGGAGAGGGGGGGGGGGGGGGGAGGGGAGAGAGAGAGAGAGAGAGAGAGAGAGAGAGAGAGAGAGAGAGAGAGAGAGAGAGAGAGAGAGAGAGAGAGAGAGAGAGAGAGAGAGAGAGAGAGAGAGAGAGAGAGAGAGAGAGAGAGAGAGAGAACAACACCTTGTTTTAAAGCAAAGTTTGTCTTTGCTGCTCTATATAAGAAGCAGTTGCTTGCTACTTTCCTACACACGCTCTTCTGCATGAACCTTGCTAAACCCCAAGGATCTATGAACTGTAGGCTGACATGCAAAGTGCACTATGGGGAGGTGCTGCTTGCTTTCAGAAGAGATATGAAATCCTTTCTCTGTCATCAAGTTACAAAAGATCCAATGCTGCAGTTCAGAGGAGGTGAGTTCCTCTCTAGGTCCTAGTTATTATTTACCCCTTAATCAATATTGCTTAAATAACCTACCGGCTCTTTGTCACGTTGCCTTCCTGGAGCCTTGTTTGATGCAAGTTGTCTGTTGTGTTTCAGATGCTGCCATATCTAAAGTACTTCACTGGCTGTGAAGTGCTATAGACGGTTCAGAAACAGTGAGAAATTCTACACTGTGTAATTCTTCTCCTGGAGTTGAGGCTTTGAGACATTCCAGTCTGTTGATTGAAACAGGGCAACTTCTTCACTCAGAGGGTGGTGAAAATGTGGAACGAGCTGCCAGCAGAAGTGGTGGTTCCGGGTTTGATTTCAACATTTGGTTAAGCGTGTGAATGGGAGGGGTATGGCGGGTATGGTCCAGGTTGATGGGATTAGGCAGAATACTAGTTTGGCATAGACTAAGTGGGCTGAAGGGTCTGTTTTTGAGCAATAGTGCTCTGTTCTATAAATAGAAACTGATTCCACTTTTAATGTAAAAGGGAGCTCTTTGTGACACTAATTTTAATCTGATGCTCCTTTGTCTGCCACTAGATCTTAGGTGCACTTGCGTTAACCATTGTATACTTGTTGTTTCAGCTGGTGAATTTCAGAGATGTTGTCTCACGGATTTTGGGCCTGGATGTTAAAACTCTTGCACTTCCTGATTATGAAATAGTAAAAAGACTTGAGAGGCTGGCCCAAGCTCACCATTCTTCAGCCATGACTGCACTGTGCCTCGAGAATTCGATGGATAAGTTAAACCAGGGCTATGTAGCGGGATGTGAGGCAAGGCAACGGTTGGCTACCAGCCTCAACTATCCAGGCCCCAAGCCAGTATCAGCATTGCCACCAAGAAGACTGAAGAGTGCCTCACCGTGAGAAGGTTTTTTGATCTGAATTGATGATCGTATGTACTACCTGACTGATGTCCATAATGACTGCTTCAAAATATCAACACCTTTCCGGATCCCTCTGTTCTTTTAGTGATCTTCTAATCAGAAGCTACCCGAGATGCTGCTGTCGGTGATCCTCATAAGGGTGTGGGTTCAAGTCTCACTAAAGAGACTAAGGCACACCATCTTGTGCAGGCCACAGGGAACGCTGCAGTTTTGGAGTTTCCTTCTGCCCAGTGAGATTTTAAATTATTACACTGTTTACTCTTTCCAGATGACATAAAGGTTGTCCAGTACTATTCCGAAGAAGGGCAGGGTTTTTCTCCTGACCAATATCAAACCCTCAGCTAGATCTATCAAGTGGCTTCCCTCTTTTTTGTTTGCGAGACTGTAGTGTGAAAATTGGCTGCAGCTGGTAGTTGGTGTACCCGGTGTTGCCTCCTCAGCATTGGTGACACCTGATGCAAGTTGTGGGACAGCCCAGACAAGCACCATCACTCTATCTGCCACGAAAGGCAGGATCTCCTGTCACTATCCATTACAATCTGACGTCCCATTCCCATCCTGACGTGGTTGTTCATGGCCGCTCGACTGCTACCATGAGGCCAAACCCAGAGCAGCACCTCATATTCAATTTCTCCAACTTTGGTCATTTGTGCCCTCTACCCTGCTTCTCTCTTATTCCATTCTCATCTGAATTATTGTCTCACCCCTTCTTTTCTTTTCCCTGTCCATCGCTGTCCTTGGTGCCCCTCCTGCTTCTCTTTCTCCCATGGTCCATTGCCCTCTCCTATCAGATTCCTTCTTCTTAAGCTTTTTACCTCTACCACCAATCCCCTCCCTCACCCACCCTCCCCATACCTCATCTGGTCACTCCTACCACTACCCCCACCTTCTTATTCTGGCTTTTGCCCCCTTCCTGTCCAGTGCAGGTGAAGGGTCTCGGCCCAGTTAAAACTATTTATTCCACTCCATCGATGCTGCCTGGCCTGCTGCGTTCTGCCAGCATTTTGTGTGTGTTGCTTGAATTTCCAGCATCTGCAGATTTCCTCATGTTTGCATCAATAGAAGTGAGGTGGTTTTGGTGATGGACTTGGCTGTGTTGATAACACTTTACAATTCTCTGTGGTATTGGGCAGAGCAATTACCATACCAAGTAGGATGCATTGGGATAGGATAACATTGCAGCAGGAAGGTATGAGTGTCAGACCAGAGCAGACAATCTTAAGCCAATGCAGTTACTAGCACTTTTGTGAGTGAAGCGTAATAGAGGCTGGAGGTGCTGGGTGAGTTCAGCGATGTCAATGTGTGTACAACATTCGCCAAGTGCCCTCTGCTTGAGGTTCTGTGCAGACAAGGCCTATGGGAATGAGCAAAAAGGCCTCGGCCAGAGATACATCCACCTTGAGATTTCATGGCATCCATCTTCTTTCAGTCAGCTACCTTCTTTGACAAGCTCTCATTGCTGATTATCCTAGTGTAGCCTCTGCAGCTCCCTGACCCAACATCTGCTCAACATTTCTCCCATCACTGGTCCAACACCCCTCCCCTGACCACCACTTATCTTCCCATCCCACTTCACAGCCAGATGCGCAGTCGACAATGGCACATGGCACCATCTTTTATTTCTTCAGCAGTTTGATCAGGGCACAACTGTGCAAGTGTGGGCACCAGCCAGTGAGAACAGTGGGTAGAGTTTAAAAGGAGTCAGCTTTATAGAGCGGGCATTGAAGGAGTGGGTATTGGAAGAGAGGGAGACAGAGTAGGAAGGCTTTTCCTCAACGTGGCTTCAGCGATAACGGGTCGAAGCGAGGTAGGTTGCCTGTTTAGAATACAGACAGGAAGAATGTGTGTGAGGCCGGTGTTCTGTACTTGGTGTCAGATGTGGGAAGTCCGGGAGACTCCCAGCCTCCGGGATGGCCACAGCTGTGCCAGGTGCGTCGAGCTGCAGCTCCTTAAGGACCAGGTTAGGGAACTGGAGATGCAGCCCGATGTCCTTTGTCTGGTCAGGGAAAGTGAGAAGGTGATAGACAGGAGCTAAAGGCATGTAGTCATACCCTGGCCTCGGGAGACAAATAAGTGGGTAACAGTCAGGAGAGGGAAGGGCAGGAGTGAGAGGCTAGAGAGTACCCCTGTGGTTGTACCCCTTGACAATAAGTACTCCTGTTTGATTACTGTCGGGAGGGACATCCTACCTGGGGAAGCAACAGTGGCTGCGCCTCTGGCACAGTCTGGCCCTGTGACTCAGAAGGGTAGGGAAGGGAAGAGGATGGCAGCAGTGATAGGGGACTCTATCATTAGGGGGTCAGACAGGCGATTCTGTGGACGCAGGAAAGAAACACGGATGGTAGTTTGCCTCCCTGGTGCCAGGGTTCATGGTGTTTCTGATCGATTCCACAATATCCTGAAGTGGGAAGGAGAACAGCCAGAGGTAGTGGTACATTTTGGTACCAACGACATAGGCAGAAAAAGGGAGGAGGTCCTGAAAACAGACTACAGGGAGGTAGGAAGGAAGTTGAGAAGCAGGGCCACAAAGGTAACCTTGGGATTACTGCCTGTGCCACGTGACAGTGATTATAGGAATTGAGTGGAGGTGGAGGATAAATGCGTGGCTGAGGGATTGGAGCAGGGGGCAGGGATTCAGATTTAAGGATCACTAGGACCTCTTTTGAGGCAGGAGTGACCTCTACAAAAAAGGACAGGTGCACTTGAAACTGAGGGGGGGGGAGGGGGTCCAATATCCTGGCGGGGAGTTTGCTACGGTTATTGGGGAGGGTTTAAACTAGAATTGCTGGGGGTGGGAACTGAACTGAAGAGACGGAGGAAGAGGCGGTTGGCTGACAAATAGAGAAAGCTTGGAGACAGTGTAAGAGGGAGGATAGGCAGGTGATAGAGAAGGGATGTGCTCAGACCGAATGTTTGAGATTTGTCTATTTTAATGCAAGGAGTATTATGAACAAAGTGGATGAGCTTAGAATGTGGATCAATACTTGGAGCTATGATGTTATGACCATTACAGAGACTTGGATGATGAAGGGACAGGAATGGCTGCTTCGAGTACCAGGCTTTAGATGTTTCAGAAAGGACAGGAAGGCAGGCAAAAGAGGTGGGGGCTTGGCACTGTTGATCAGAAATAGTGTCATGGCTGCAGAAATGTACGGAAGAAATGTGGCAAATGTTCAGGAGATATTTGCGTGGAGTTCTGCATAGATACGTTCCAATGAGACTGGGAAAGGATGGTAGGGTACAGTAAACGTGGTGTACAAAGGCTGTTGTAAATCTAGTCAAGGTGAAAAGAAGAGCTTATGAAAGGTTCAAAAAACTAGGTAATGATAGAAATCTAGGAGATTATAAGGTTAGCAGGAAGGAGCTTAAGAAAGAAATTAGGAGAGCCAGAAGGGGTCATGAGAAGGCCTTAGCAGACAGGATTAAGGAAAACTCCGGCATTCTACAAGTATGTTAAGAGCAAGAGGATAAGATGTGAAAGAATAGAACCTATCAAGTGTGACAGTGGAAAAATGTGCATGGAAACGGAGAAGATAGCAGAGGTACTTAATGAGTAGTTTGCTTCAGTATTCACTACGGAAAAGGATCTTGGCGATTGTAGGGATGACTTACAGCGGACAAAAGCTTGGGCATGTAGATTTTAAGAAAGAAGATGTGCTGGAGCTTTTGGAAAGCATCAAGTCGGATAAGTCACCAGGACTGGACAAGATGTACCCCAGGCTACTGTGGGAGGCGAGGGAGGAGATTGCTGAGCCTCTGGTGTTGATCTTTGCATCATCAATGGGGACAGGAGAGGTTCCAGAGGATTGAAGAGTTGTGGATGTTGTTCCCTTATTCAAGAAAGGAAGTAGAGATAGCCCAGGAAATTATAGACCCGTGAGTCTTACATCAGTGGTTGGTAAGCTGATGGAGAAGATCTTGAGAGGCAGGATTTATGAACATTTGGAAAGGCACAATATGATTAAGAGTAGTCAGCATGGCTTTGTGAAAGGCAGGTTGTGCCTTACGAGCCTAATTGAATTTTTTGAGGATGTGAATAAATACATTGATGAAGGTAGAGCAGTAGATGTAGTTTATATGGATATCAGCAAGGCATTTGACAAGGTACCCCATGCAAGGCTTATTGAGAAAGTGAGGAGGCATGGGATCCAAGGGGACATTTCTTTGTGGATTCAGAAGTGGCTTGCCCACAGAAGGCAAAGAATGGTTGTAGATGGGTCATATTCTGGAGGTCAATCACCAGTGGTGTGCCTCAGGGATCTGTTCTGGGACCCCTACTGTTTGTGATTTTTATAAATGACCTGGATGAAGAAGTCGAGGGATGGGTTAGTAAATTTGCTGATGACACAAAGGTTGGAGGTGTTGTGGATAGTGTGGAGGGCTGTCAGAGGTTACAGCAGGACTTTGATAGGATGCAAAAATGGGCTGAGAAGTGGCAGATGGAGTTCAACTTAGTGAGGTGGTTCATTTTAATAGGTCAAATATGATGGCAGTATTAATGGTAAGACTCTTGGCAGTGTGGAGGATCAGAGGGACCTTGGTGTTGGAGTCCATAGGACACTCAAAACTGCTGAGCAGGTTGACTCTGTGGGTAAGAAGGCTTATGGTGCATTGGCCTTCATCAATCGTGGGATTGAGTTTAGGAGCTGAGAGGTAATGTTGCAGCTATATAGGACCCTGGTCAAACCCCACTTGGAGTACTGTGCTCAGTTCTAGTCACCTCACTATTGGAAGGATGTGGAAACCATGGAAAAGGTGCAGAGGAGATTTACAAGGATGTTGCCTGGATTGGGGAGCGTGCCTTATGAGAATAGCTTTTTTTCCTTGGAGCGACAGAGGATGAGAGGTGACCTGATAGAGGTGTATAAGATGATAAGAAGCATTGATCGTGTGGATAGTCAGAGGCTTTTTCCAGGGCTGAAATGACAAGCATGAGAGGGTACAGTTTTAAGGTGCTTGGAAATAGGAACAGAGGAGATGTCAAGGGTAGGTTTTTTACTTAGAGAATGGTGAGTGCATGGAATGGGCTGCCAGTGACGGTGGCGGAGGTGGATATGATAGGGTCTTTTAAGAGACTCCTTGATAGATACATGGAGCTTAGAAAAATATAGGGTATGGGTAAGCCTAGGTAATTTCTATGGTAAGGACATGTTTGGCACAGCTTTGTGGGCCAAAGGGTCTGTATTGCACTGTACGTTTTCTATGTTTCTATCTCCCTAACCTTCTTAATGTCATCCTCTCTTGAAAACTAGTCCCTCTCTTAATGAGGCAATCCCCACTGCCCTCTGGCAATCCTCTCCCAATATGCTCGATGTCGATGTCAAGAAAGAGCATGTGCTAGAACTGGAAAAATATGTGAATAGATAAATCTCCATATAGATATATACGAGCGGGATATACCCTCCCTGTTACTAAAGGAAGCAAAGGAGGAGACTGCTGCGCCTTTGGCAATGACCTTTGCACCCCCACTGGCCAAAGGATTCGTACGAGAAGATCGGTGGGTGGCAAATTTTATTCCTTTGTAACAGGGATGATCCTAGGAATTATAGATGAGTGAGTCTTACATCAGTGCTGGACAAACTATTGGTGAGGATTTTTAGAAGCAAGATTTACGAGCATTTGGAGAAGCATTGACGAGGGATAGTCGCCTAGCTTTGTGAGAGGCAGGTCGTTCCTTGAGAGCCTGATTGAATTTTTCAAGGAAGACATAAAACACATTGATGAGGGTGGAGCTGTGGATGTGGTTTGATGGCGTTCCCCATGGTACTTTCAGTCAGAAGGTCAGGAAGCATAGGGTTCAGAGAAACCTGGCTGTGTGGATTTAGAATTGGTTTGCTCACATTAGTCAGAGGGTGGTAGAAGAGCATGTTCTGTTGGATATCAGTGAGCCGTGATCAGCCCCAATGATTTGTTCTGGAAGCCCTGATCTTTGTGATTTTTGTAAGTGACTTGGATGAGTAAGTGGAAGGGTGGGTTAGTAAGTTTGCAGATGACACAAGGTTGTTGGTGTTGTGGAAGGTTGTTGTAGGTTACAACAGGACATTGATGGGATGCAGAGCTGGCTGGGAAGTGGAGGATGGAGTTCGATCCAGAGAAGGTGAAGTTATACATTTTGGAAGGTCCAGCTTGAAGGGAGAGTACCGGATTAATGGGAGGATTCTTAGCAGTGTGCAGGAACGGAGGGATCTCCAGAGCCAAGTCCACATTGCCGTGCAAGTTGGTAGGGTAGTTAAGAAGGTGTCTGAAGTGTTGGCCTTCATTTGTCAGGGGACTGAGATCAAAGGTAATTTTGCAGTTCTATAAAACTTTAGTTTGACCACATTTGGAGTATTGTGTTCATTTCTCGTCACCTTATTACAGGAAGGATGTGGAAGCTTTATAGAGGGTGCAGAGGGGATTTACCAGGATGCTGCCTGGATTAGACAGCATGTCTTATGAGGAAAGGTTGAGTGAGTTAGAGCTTTTCTTTTTGGAGCAAAAGAGAATGAGAGGTAACTTGACAGCAGTGTACAAGATGATAAGATGTATAGATAGAGTGGACAGTCAGAGACCTTTTCCCTGGGTGGAAATGGGTAATACGAGGGGGCATAATTGAAGGTATGTGGAGGTCAGCATGGGGATGGGGGAATGTCAGAGGTAGGTATTTTACAGAGAGTGTAGAGACATTAGGGACATTTAAGGGACTCTTAGATAGGTACATGGACGATTAAGAAATGGAGGGCTATGTGTGAGGGAAGGTTAGATTGATAGTTGGGTAGACTAAAAGTTTGACACAACATTGAGGCTGACGGGCCTGTACTGTTTAAAGATGGACAGCTCTTGATCTCCCTTTATAACCTTAGAAGGTTGGCAGAAACCCAAAAAAACAGCAGGAATTTGAACTCCAGAGGTGTAGCTCACTGGGCTTCCTCCTTATTGCCTTGTAAAACCACTGCAAGTCATTATTATAGGTCCCAGAAGTAAACAATACTGGTAATTAAACATGTTTGCCTGCAGGAGAATTTGTTATTTCAGTCATCCCATTAAGTTTTGATTTTTATTGTTCAATTGATTTCTTTTTCACTTGAATGTTTAATTAAGTATTTCTTATTTATATTCAGCCCATTCCTGAAATCTGGACACAATTTGCTTGGAGTGCTTAAAAATAATTATTTTTATTTGCTCACTAAAAGAGGTTTAAGGGAAAGGGGCCCCATAACCCTGAATGGTCAGGGACCACAGGCACTGGAGATGCCAGAGATGGAGCAACATAACCCTGTTCATTCAACTGAGACCCCATCACAGGAGGTTCTTGATCCTGCAATTACCCCTCCACAAAATAGTCACTAGATGATGTGCAGTAACTTTACATTCAGATCATTTTAGTCTTTTTTCAAATTGTTGCTGAAGTGCTATTTACATATAGCTGTATGAACGGGACAGTTGAATTATGCCTTATGGTGAAGTAAATTTAATGGCAAGCCTTTCCATTTATTTTGTTGTTCATAATATTTTTGGACACAATGCGCCACAGCTGAAAGTTGACATCATTAAATAAATCACCTATCTCAAATGTAATGTCACAGAACGCAGAAACAGGCCCTTCAATCAACTACTTTCAGCCAACCACCGCTAATTCTATTCATCATCACTTAGATCTTAAGACATAGGAACAGAATTAGGTTCATTGGCTCATCAAGACTGCTCCGCCATTCTGTTGTGGCTAATTTATTAACCTTGTCAGCCCCATTCGCTTGGCATAAGCTTTGAAGCCCTTACTAATCAAGAACTTATCACCTTCCACTTTAAGTATGCCAAATAACTTGGCTTCCACAGATAACTTTTGCATTTCCACATATTCACCACCACCTGGTTAGAGAAAGTTGTCCTTATGTCTGTTCGAAAGGAACATCTTTCTATTCTGATGCTGTGTTCTCTGGTCCTAGACTCTTCCGCTATTGAAAACATCCTCTCCACTTATGCTCTATCTAGGCTTTTCGATATTCCATAAGTCTCAGTGAGATCCCTCCCCTTTCTTCTAAACTGCAGAGTATACAGGCCCAGAGCCATCAAATACTCTTCATATTTTAACCTTTTCATTCACAGGATCATTCTCCATGACCTTCCTTTGGACGTTCTTAAGTAAGGGGTCCAAACCTGCTTACCAATCTCCAAGTGCAATCTAACCAATGCATTATAAACCCACAGCATTACATCCTTGCTTTTATATTCTAGTCCTCTCGAAATGAATGCTAACATTGCATTTGCCTTCCTTATCACCAGTTCAATTTTAAGGTAAACCTTTAGGGAATCCTGCACGAGGACATCCATGATCCTTTGCACCTGTGATTTCAGAATTTTCTCCCCAATTAGAAAATAGTTTATGTCTTTATTCATTCTACCGAAGTGCATGACAATACACTTCTCTATGCTGTGTTTCATCTGCCACTTTTTTGCTCATTCTAATCTGTACAAGTCCTTCTGCAGGCTCCTTCCTTCCTTAAAACTACCTGCCCCTCCAATTATCCTTGTATCGTCTTCCAACTTAGCCACAAACCTGTCAATTCCATCATCCAGATCATTGACATATAATGCATAGATGTGGTCCCAACACCGAACCCTGTGGAACACCACTAGTCATCGGCCATCAACCAGAGAAGGCCCCTTTCAGCCAATCAGCTAATCTCTGTCCATGCTAGTATCTTTCCTGTAATATTGTGGGCTCTTGTTTAGCAGCATCATAAGACCATAAGATATAGGAGCAGAAGTAGGCCATTTGGCCCATCAAGACTGCTTCAGCATTCAATCATGGGCGGATCCAATTTTTCCAGTCATCCCCACTCCCCTGCTTTCTCCCCATACCCTTTGATGCCCTGGCTAATCAAGAACCTATCTATCTTTGCCTTAAATGCACCCAATGACTTGGCTCCCACAGCTGCTCATGTATGGCACCTTGTCAAAGACCACCTGGAAATCCAAGTAAACAAAAGCTACTGACTCTCCTTTGTCTATCCTGCCTGTTACTTCCCCAAAGAATTCCAAAAGACTTGACAGGCAAGATCTCCCCTTAAGGAAACCATATTGACTTCAGCCTATTTTATCAAGCGCTTCCAATTACCCTGAATTCTTATTCCTAATAATGGACTCCAACAATTTACCAGTCACTGAGTTCAGGCAGTCTGGCCTATAATTTTTATGTCTTTTGCTTTCCTCACTTCTGTGGTGAACTATGTGCCTGTCGGGACACGCCCCTGCTGACTGCTCCTGTGGCTCCTCCCACAGGCCCCTGTATAAAGGAGATCTGCGGCCTGACGCTCGGCCTCAGTCTCCAAGACATTGTATGATAGACACTCACTCCTGGTTCCTTCTTCCAGTCAATAAAAGCCGATATCTCGCCTTACGTCTCAGTGTGAGTTATTGATCGTGCATCAACTTCTTAAAGAATGGAGTGACATTTGCAATTTACCAGTACTCTGGAACTATTCCTGAATCTAGTGATTCTTGAAAGATCACTACTAATGTCTCCACAATCTCTTCAGCTACCTCCTTCAGAATCCAGGTGACATTTCTACCTTCAGACCTTTCAGTTAGCCAAGAACCTTCTCCTTAGTGATAGCAACTACAGTCACTCCTGCCCCCTGACACTCTTGAATTTCTGGCATACTATTTGTGTCTTTCACAGTAAAGGCTGATGCAAAATACTTACAGAATTCATCCACCTTTTCTTTTTCCTCTATTACCACACTAGCATCATTTTCCAGTGGTCTGGTATGCACTCTTGCCTCTTTTACTCTTTACATATCTGAAAAACCCTCTTTTATATTATTGGCTAGTTTATCTTCATATTTCATCTTTTCTCTCCTTATTGTCTTTTCATTTGCCTTCCATTGGTTGACATCCTCCTTTAGAATACTTTTTCTTCTTTGGGATGAATCTCTCCTGCATCTTCTGAATTGCTCTGAGAAGCTCCAGCCATTGTAGCCTACTATCCCTTAACAATCCAAGAGCTCGCCCATTTGTGAGGCTATCTGCTCAAGCACACAACCTCTACTCACTTAAGGCGGGTGTACCTCCATTTGGAGCATTTAACTTGGGCAAAGGTAATGGCATGAAATACTTCAACAATCAGAATGAGGCAGGCAATGTTCTCAAAATTGCCTCAGAGTTATTTTTCCTCCTACAGGGGTTCACAGCTGTTTAGGATGGGGTAGTGATGGTGGAGGAGGAAGTGGGTTTGAGGAATTAGGTGTCGGTTGAACTTGGTGTGATGTGAATGTCATGCTAAATAGATTGATCAGCCCACAGGTGTTTTAGTGCCAACTCCTGAATGTTTAGGGTCTATCCCCACTGGTTGGTAATTCTCTTGAACTGATTATGATTGTCCCATTGGATATCTTGGTCACTCAAGTATCATGAAGAAGAAGAAAGAATAAAAAAAACAAAGATAGAGTTATAGAATCATACAGCACAGACTAGAGATTCAGGTTAATTTATCATATGCTCTGCAATGGCAAAACAATTCTGCAGAAAAATTTACCAAGAACAATCATGGTCATGGAAAGACCATGATCACCCATGTCATAGGACACGGTGCATAATGAGCCGTTAGCGGAAACATACAAGTGAAATACATCACTTAAGGTAACAACCAGCAAAGCCAAAGGGTTACTGGGCATTGTTCCCCATGCATTCTGGTGTCAACACAGCATGCGCACAGAGTTCAGCAGAAGAAAACAGAACACAACAAGGTAACAACAGCTAAACAAGCCCCCTTCCCGCCCTCCAACACACACGCACGCACATACACAATGCTCTAATCCCAGTACAATAGGCATTCTTTGACCTTCAGTCTCCAGGAAATTCGGATTCAAACACAGACATTGGGTCCTCTACTATCCCAGTGCACTCACAGAGCCTCACAGACCTGAAGCTCTGGCCAATGACTCTGGATTTACGATTCGATTCTTGGGTCCCAATCCTAGGTAGTGACACTCTGGATTTGCCATTGATGGAACCCCAAATACTGGTTCCAAAAAAAACCCCTCAAACTCTGGTCTTACTGATTTGCCCTTCATGTTTTTCATTCCATCATGTCCATATCAGCTATCCATCTCCGTCCATCTTTATACCATTACCAGCACATGGCCTTCTATGCCTTATGCATTTACTCCTTATGAAAATTCCCAGTTCAGAATTTCTGAATAAAACCTGGCACCAGCATGGACTTTCACAGATGCACAACAGCCAATGTTACAATAAGTGTAACCGGACTCCGTACTCCGCCTTCAGAGCAGGCAACAAGGCAACTCTAACAACAGCAAGGGCCAAACTGTCCTGAGCCATTAGGGGGTAAAGCGTACACACGCCCAGCGAATGCACAGCCACTTCCAGGACAGCATCAACACGAGGCGCATGTCGAAGGACATCCAGGACATCACCAATTACAAGACAACATCACCTGACTGTGCAGGTGATGCCTCCCTCCGAGATGCGCTGAATAACTTCTACGCCCAGTTTGAGGCAGAAAATGACATGGCGGCGAGGAAGTCCACCCCTCCTACAATGTGAGAAGTGATGTGAGAAGAACCCTGTGCAGGGTCAACCCACGGAAGGCTGCTGGACCAGACAACATCTCTGGTAGAGTGCTCAGAGGATGTGCAGACCAGCTAACAGATATTCTCACTGACATTTTCAACATCTCCCTGAGCAGTGCCACCATTCCAACGTGCTTCAAGGCCGCCACCATCATCCTCGTGGCGAAGAAGTCTTCAGTGTCCTGCCAAAATGACTACCGTCCCGTTGCACTTACATCCGTCATCATGAAGTGTTTCGAGAGGCTCGTCATGAGGCATATCAAGACCCTGCTGCCACGCTCACTGGACCCCCTGCAGTTTGCGTGCTGTTCCAACTTCTCAACAGATTGCCACCACCCTCCACCTGGCCCTAACCTACCTGGATAAAAAAAGACACATATGTTTGGATGCTGTTCATAGACTTCAGTTCAGCATTCAACACAATCATTCCTCAGAAACTGATTGGAAAGCTGAGCCTACTGGGCCTGAACACCTCCCACTGCAACTGGATCCTAGACTTCCTGACTGGGAGACCTCAGTCAGTTCAGATCGGGAGCAGCATCTCCAACACCATCACACTGAGCACGTAGGAGGTGGCGGAAGTTATGGAGGATTATACGTTAGATCTGTAGGCTGGTAGGGTGATAGGTGAGGACCAAGGGGACTCTTTCCCTGGTGGGCTGGCAGGGGGATGGGGTGAGGGCAGAGGTGCGTGAAATACAGGAGACGCGATGGAGGGCAGAGTTGATAGTGGACGAAGGGAAGCCCCTTTCTTTAAAAAAGGAAGACATCTCCTTTGTCCTAGAATAAAAGGCCTAATCCTGAGAGCAGATGTGGCAGAGGCGGAGGAATTGAGAGAAAGGAATAGCATTTTCACCCCACCAGCCTACAGATCCAACGTATAATCCTCCATAACTTCCGCCACCTCCTACGTGATCCCACCACCAACCACATCTTCCCCTCCCCCCCACTCTCGGCTTTCCGCAGGGATTGCTCCCTACACGACTCCCTTGTCCATTCATCCCCCCCATCCCTCCCCACGGACCTCCCTCCGGGCACTCATCCCTGCAAACAGAAGTGCTACACCTGCCCCCACACTTCTTCCCTCAGCACCATCCTAGGCCCCAGACAGTCCTTTCAGGTGAGGCACCACTTCACCTGCGAGTCAACTGGGGTGATATACTGTATCCGGTGCTCCCGATGTGGCCATTTATACATTGGGGAGACCCGCTGCAGACTGAGAGACCGTTTCGCCGAACACCGACGCTTGGTCCTCCAGCAGTGGCGGGATCTCTCTGTGGCCACACACTTCAATTCCACAGACCACTCCCACTCCGACATGTCTGTCCATGGCCTCCTCTACAGTCAAGATGAGGCCACAGGCAGGTCGATGGAGCAATACCTTATCTCCCGCCTAGGTAGCCACCTTCCTGCCAGCATGAACATCCAACTCACTGACCTCTGTTGATACCCCTGCCCCCCACCCTTAACTCCATTCCTATCTATTATTTTAGTCTGGTTCTCTTTCTCTCTCTTTTTCCCCCCTCACTATAATCTCTCCCCCCAGCCCTACCTTTCTTCCTCTTTTATTTCCCATAATTCTCCACCTTTCCCCAGCCCATTTCCCTCCAGCCTATCACTTCCCAGCTCTCTACTTCATCCCTCCCCCCACCATTCCATGTTACTTCACTCCTGATGAAGGGTTTCGGCCCGAAACATCATTATTACCTCCTCCCATAGATGCTGTCTGGCCTGCCGAGTTCTGCCAGCATTTTGTGTTTTTTTTACCCTGGCCTGTATTATTCCATTCAGTGCATAGCACAGACATAAATTACTTTGGGTTCGCATTTGTACTTTAATTAGATTCAAACTTAGTCAATGTGGCCAAAATCATGTACTAATTCTGAAGTAATTAGCATTTAAACTGATACACAGAGTGAAGGACAGCTGAATGGAAGGCTTAGCGACAGCACAATGGCCTGATGAAGATAGCAATTACCTTCTCCAATGCCCATAGTATCACTTTATATTAATGTTAAGAACTTGAATTATACAATGACTGTCAACAATTATTAATTCTATGTGCGCGCCTAATAACTTTCTAAATAGTTGTTAGCCGCAAGTCACTACTAAGCATCTTGTTTTGATTTAGTGAGTTAAAATAAGTAATAGACATAGCGTGCATATTCATACTGATGTGCTCTTGAACCTTACCACTTCATGTGTTTATTAATAAGGCCCATATCATGGTATACAAATGTTGTTGAAAGTGCTTTATTTCATTACTGGATAGATTTTTTTAACTGAAGTAAGCACACTTGATGTGCATAACTTTATCGAGTGACATTGTGTCAGGTCGCTGAAGTAGGGACCCAATCACAGACCTACTGCCATGCACACTGTGGTATTTTTTGAGTACCAGATTCAGAGAGGCGACAAAGTCGGCGTCAAAGTTCAGGCAGCGATCAAAAGTCCCAGAGAAATCCAGAAGCCAGAATCGGGAAACTGGCAGTGTGGATATTCAGACAGACAGAGTTCAGATACAAATGCTGGAAAGGCTCAGGAAAACTCACTGGCACAATCCGGTAACAAACAGGTGAAAACACAGGACTGAAATACTCTGAGCAATAAACAGAGAGGCAGATGATAGGTGGAGCACAATGCAACACAAATGGCAGCAAAACAGGTATTAATGGGAAACAGGTGAGAGGCAGAGTAATCGGTGATGCAGGGAGGGGAGCATGTGGGGCATGAAAACAGACAAGAATACATGGCAATACAAAGCCATAGACTGACGGCTAGGGGGAAAACTCAAAAATACAGAGTTCAACTGGAGATACTGACACATTGTGAGGTGATTTTACTAAATTTAGTACTGGTGTCTGACACTGTGCTAGTGACACTGACCAGGACTTGAACCGGAAAACTCCTCATAAGTGTTCTTCCCACTGCACTGCCACACTATCAATTGAACATTGACAGAAATCCACAGTCTCTTGGTACATGGAGTTGGTGTTGTGCTTCTAGAGACTACAGATGGTGAATGGAAGCTCGGACTTACATTTGAAAGTAGGTTCAGCCGTACATTTGGATCGGAATTCCTTGCAGCAAGCAAGGGATGGTGTAAAGGTTCCTCCTGGATGTCCTTTCCCTGACTAGGTGGCTTCCATCACCTTGGCTCTTCATTCTGCCCTTTGTATGTTAGGCGTTACTTTTCATGCTGGCTGGGCATCAGCAGCAACATTGAGGCCAAGAAGCTGGGCTTGCACCCCAGCTCAGGAGACCCAAACACAAATCTGGTACAGATGAGAGGTGCTCTCACTGAAATGAACATAATATTTACAAAGCATGTAGACCTTGTTCTCTGCTGTGTGGCATCTACATAAAGCTCTGCAAACCTCTCTGAGTTTTGGCTTTGCCAGCTTCACCCCTCCCCCCCATCCCAGGAATGAGTCTAAGGATCTTTGTTGCACACTCTCTATTGCAAGTCCCTCCAGACAAACGTTATTCCAGGTCTCTGTATAACTGCTGAAAGGTATCTTAGCTTTGGCACTGCAGTGAAGACTGACGGACTGTTTACTTTTCTCATTACTTCCTGTTCCTGCATTTTAGTTTTCAAGGACACTCTTGTCCCTCTGCACACCAACTTCAAATCTTTTCACTTTCACATTGCTATGGAAACATACAGTTTTATGCCTCATGCTCAATCAAACTTCCATTGTAATTTTCCTTTTCTCAGTTATCGCGGTCTTTCTTTGCTGAGCATTGGCGTATCGCATTTTCAAGGGATATTTATTTATTGCACTGAACTTACACATGTAGCTTTTAATGTTGTTTCTCTGTCTGCTTTGAAATATACACCTGATAACTTTGTCGATTTCTTTGCTTAGAACTTCGGACCCTGATTTCAGATTATACTGCATCACTTACAATTTTTATTTAAGATTCTGTCCCGTTGTGATCAGTTTTCCCTGAAGCCCCTGTGTAATCAATCCTTTCTCATGACACACTTGATCTACAGTAGCCAGTTGAAATGAAGAGTATCAACCCTAAATATCAACTATCCATTTCTCTCCATAGATGCAGCCTGCCCATTGAGTTCCTAAAATTACCTGTTCCCTCGTTGTTCCTCAACATAGCCATTCAGGCAAGCACACTATGAATTTTTCCCTTTCACTGATACCGCTAATTGATTTTTTGTTACTGTTTTTTTACTTATTTATATTTGAAAACATAACTCCTGATCTTCTACTGGATGTAGTTAGCCTATTTTTGCCGCAGGAATTCTATGAGGAGGTTGCTTTCCATCTTCTAGAAGGTTAATGAAATTGCGGAGGCTCCAAACTGATTCCAAGTAGTGGTCCATTTGTTACACTTGGTGGCTGGAACCCTGAATGAACAAATTGGCAAATCAACGGGAGTTAAAACTCTACATTGAGAAATATAAATAATGCTATATGTTCCAAAAATAGTTAGGCGATTTCCAGTTTTAGTTAAATCGAGACAGGAGAAACAAATTGTTGCTGAACTTCTGAAGTCCCGTTCCAAGTGGGGTTCTTGGTGTTCAAGAGACATCAGAGAGACCACCCATGATGTGTCATGATCGGATCTGGCTAGTGAACTCAGCAAAAGACATTTTGACATTGGAAAGGGTTCAAGATAAAGTGACTTCCAAGCTGTAGATCACTCAGCTACCGAGGAACTAATGGCCTGTTCTTACCGCCGAGAGAAGTGAGATGAGGCTGGGGAGGAATCTATTCCAAGTTTTAAAAAAAGTGAAAATCGCAAAAGGAATTTGATAGCATGTGCGTCAAACGAAATCTTTTATAAAGTGTTTTTCACTTCCCTTGGATATTCCAATGTGTTTGTCAGCCAACAAATTACTTTTGAACTTTAGTCATTTTCTTAGTGAAGCATAGCTGCCAATTTTCAAAAAGCAGTATCCCCCAAACAGAAATCACACATGGGCCATTAATTTATTACGATAGTGCAGTCCTGGTGATGAATATTGGCTGGATCACCTTCACTGCTTTTCCTGCAATCACGCTGTGCTGTATTTAATGGCCAACTAAACTGATGGATGGAAGGATTATCCTATTGGCAACACCTCTGTTAGTACCAAATTCCCTGAGTAGCAGACTGGAATTCTTAAAAATCACTTGAAAAATTCAGACATAAAGGACTAGTAAATGTTACCATGAAGATGACAAACTTTCATAAAGTCCATTGATTCACTGACAGACAGCTATAGTTACCAAGTCATTAGGTATATTTAAAGTGGAGGCTGATAGGTTCTTGATTAGTAAAAGTGTCAAAGGTTACAGTGAGAAGGCAGGAGAATGAAGTTGAGCAGCATAATGAATTAGTCATGATAGAATGGCAAAGCAGACTCGATGGATAGCCAGCATTGATGGATTCCAGTTGGCCAGATACCATTTTTCCCTGACTGCAATGTCCTGATGAAACCTTTCACTATGCTCGTCACTGACAGCACCAAGATTTACAGGGAAGAAGTCTAAATGGGAATGCAGAAAATGAATCTTTAATGACATGTTGCACTTCATGGTTTTATATGCTTGAAGCATGCTTTCAACCAGCTGCACGTTGGTGCTCTGTCGTTGCCAAGAAAATTTTCAGCAATGTCCTTGATTGCCTTCCATGTGATTTTTCCTGGTCCCTCTAGAAGTTCTTTGAAATGTCTGTCATTGAGCTCGTTGTGGACTTCAGGAAGCGTAAGATGAAGGAACACATACCGATCCTCATAGAGGGATCAGAAGTGGAGAGGGTGAGCAGTTTCAAGTTCCTGGGTGTCAAAATCTCTGAGGATCTAACCTGGTCCCAACATATCGATGTAGTTACAAAGAAAGCAAGTCAGTGGCTATACTTTATTAAGAGTTTGAAGAGATTTAGCATGTCAACAAATACACTCAAGAACTTCTATAGATGTATCGTGGAGAGCATTCTGACAGGCCTCATCACTGTCTGGTGTGGAGGCGGGTGGGGGTTTACTGCACAGGACTGAAAGAAGCTGCAGAGGGTTGCAAATCTGGTCAGCTCCATCCTGGGTATGAGCCTACAAAGTACCCAGGACATCTTCAAGGAGCGGTGCTTCAGAAAGGCAGCGTTCATTATTAAGGACCTCCAGCAACCAGGGCCTTTTCTCACTGCTTCATCAGGCAGAAGGTACAGAAGCCTGAAGGCACACACTCAGCGATTCAGGAACAGCTTCTTCCCCTCTGCCATCCGATTCCTAAATGGACATTGAACCCTTAGAACCCTCAGTTTTTTAAAATATACAGTATTTCTGTTTTTTAGTCTATTCAATATACATACTGTAACTGATTTACTTATTTATTATTATTTTTAATTTTTAATTTATTATTCTTTTTCTTTCTTCTATATTACGTTTTGCATTGCTGCTGCTAAGTTAACAAATTTCACGTCACATGCTGGTGTTAATAAACCTGATTCTGATTCTGATTGATCTGTGGACCAACAAGAATGCCTTCCTTATCTTGGCATCAGTTATTCTGGGAAACATCTGTCTCAAATATTGAAATCCTTGTGCCTGGTGACAGCAGATTCCATCCTGGCAGTCTTGAACCCAGTATTTCTGTTTTTGCCTTGGACAAACCCAAGCCATTTAACTCAGATTGAGTTATTAGATGAGGCTCAGTCGACATTAAGGTTCAAAATCTGTATCGGTATCATTTTCCAGTCTTGTGCATCATGGCGCCTGCGTCTACCTCCTCTAGACTCCATGTCTCTGGTGGCTTTGGTACTGGAAGACTGCTATCAGGCAGTGCAGGTCTCAAGGCTGAAGGGAGTTTGGGGTAGTCAATTGCTTTTTGTTTTTAGCAGAGGAGCCAGGCACACTGGTCAGAAGAAGTAGCGGTCTGACATATAATCCTTTTGTTCTCACCACACATCATTGGGCTCGCGAACATTGTCGAGTTCTGGGTACCTCTGAGCCAAGCTCTAAGATCGACGGTGCATATTGTGCAACAAACGTGAGGTCGCCAATTTTACACCCAGAGTAGAGCTTGTAGGCTTTCTTAATAAGAGGAATCATACTCTGCCTTTGAGATTTAAGCATGCACTTGCCACAAAAATAACAGAAAATATCGTGGCTGTTGCAACATTGGCGAGACAATTTGCTATCACAAATACTCCAAAAATACAATTACTTTATTATAATGAGTATGCATGATATGCTATGCATGTAGAGCATGCATATCAACATGATTGCAAATAAATATACAAGTAAATGCAATGCATAGAGTAGCGTATATGTGATGCTTTCTATGGCCTCTCTAAAACTTGTCCTGTCATGCAACACCCCCCTTGCTTAAGTATACCCAGGCATGTATGGACAAGTTAGAAGACTTCTCAGCTTATATTGTGGGCAACATTTTAATTGACTTGAGTATGAAGTGAAATTACAAATATAGGTGAATGCAAAAAATAGTGTGTGATACAAACATTTCATGATTGGCAATCCAAAACCCATAAGGTACACCCAAAAGTATTCAGGAAGCAAAATCTTTATTGTCCAGTGTTATGTCTTTTTATTAGTTTTTGAAATGTATCCTGAGGACTTTGGTGGGGTTCAAAACTCACTAGTTTGCACATTAGTTCTGAGAATGGATCTGACTGGGCCAGTCTGACTCTCAGAAGAGAAAAAGTGATACAGGGAGCTTGCAGAGGAAACGATGTGGCCAGATATCAAATAACCTAAGTTAATAGTTATCATTTACTAGAATAAGTTTTTACCTGACAGAACATTTGATTCAATGGCTTGAGAAGGAGAAGAATAGATTGACTATTCAACGTCATGTGTGGGCTGATGGGCGTTATATTTCAGCTCCAGTACTGAGCTCAGATGGTGGGATTTCACATCCTTATTCTTGTATACTTCCAATGATATGAATACAAAGGGATGGGGATTGGAGTCACACCGAGAGTAGACCAGGCATTGAGGCACACCTGGCCAATTAACCTACCCAATACATTAATGACTTCTTTATGACGCAAGGTCAACTGTTTATCTGGCAACATTCTGCAAACTGGTGAGACCAAATTCACAACTTGTTAAACTTCGATTTGAACATGCAATCACTGATTTGCTACTGCGGCCCCGCAAGCTCCAGGCTGCAGTTACTGCATTCCCAAATAAACTCTGCACAATTGCACCATGCCATCCGTGGTTCCCACACTCCAGTGATGTGGAGGGACACTCATCTCTTGACGATTGCTGAAAGTGCTTCCTACCATAGTACAGATAGCAGGAATAGAATGATACACCTTGAAAAGAGCATGACCATCACACCATCATATCATTTGTAGGGCTCTCTCGTTAGTACATTCCTTTGAGCTCTACAACCATTTTTTGTCCTTTCATCTATTTCTCCTTTTAAATATTACTATTGAATTTGTTTTCATTGCCCTTTCTGCCAGCGCATTTGCAAATCACAACATACATGAAACAAAATTTACTTCTGCCAATCACTTTTGCGCCTCTTATCAATCTATGGCTTTTGATTACTGATCTATCTGCCACTGAATGGAGTTTCACATCTGCCAAAAGCCTTCATAATGCTGAGGATCTCTGTAAGATCTCCATGGTGTTCACTGCTCCAGTCTGCCCGAGTCTTTCCAGATGGAAATAACTCTTTACACCTGGAGCGATCCTGGCGAACCACCTCTGTACTTAAGAACATTGTGAGGTAACTTGAAGTGAGGGGTTCAGAGCTGAAAGCAATGCTGCAGATAAAGGCAATATGCTCTTTCCAGAAAAGTTCACTGTGCCATTGATGTTTTACAGTCTAATTCTCCAAGGATGTAGAAATTCTCCCTTGGTCACAAGTGTTAAATGTACAATTACATTTTGATTTTTATAAATGACCTGGATAAAGAAGTGGAGGGATGCGTTAGTAAATTTGCTGATTACACAAAGGTTGGGGGTGTTGTGGATAGTGTGGCGGGCTGTCAAAGATTACAATGTGACATCGATAGGATGCAAAACTGGGCTGAGAAGTGGCAGATAGAGTTCAGCCCAGTTAAGTGTGAAGTGGTTCATTTTGGTAGGTCAAAGATGATGGTAGAATATAGTATTAATGGTAAGACTATTAGCAGTGTGAAGGATCAGAGGGATCTTGGGGTCTGAGTCTATAGGACACTCAAAACTGCTGAGCAGGTTGACTCTGTGGTTAAGAAAGCATACGGTGCATTGGCCTTCATCAATGATAGGATTGATTTTAGGAGCTGAGAGATAATGTTGCAGCTATGTAGGACCCTAGTCAAACCCCACTTGGAGTACTGTGTTCAGTTCTGATCTCCTCACTATTGGAAGGATGTGGAAACCATAGAAAGGGTGCAGAGGAGATTTACAAGGATGTTGCCTGGATTGGGGAGCATGCCTTATGAGAATAGGTTGAGTGAACTCGGCCTTTTCTCCTTGGAGCAACAGAGGATGAGAGATGACCTGATAGAGGTGTACATGATGATGAGAGGCATCGATTGTATGGTTAGTCAGAGGCTTTTTCCCAGGGCTGAAATGGCTAGCGTGAGAGGGCACAGTTTTAAGGTGCTTGGAAATAGGTACAGAGGAGATGTCAGGGGTAAATTTTTTATGCAGAGTGGTGAGCGCGTGCAATGGGCTGCCAGTGGCGGTGGTGGAGGCGGATACGATACGGCCTTTTAAAAGTCTCCTGAACAGGTACACAGAGCTCAGAAAAATAGAGGGCTCTGGGTAACCCGAGGTAATTTCTCAGGTAAGGACATTTTTGGCACAGCTTTGTGGGCCGAAAGACCCGTATTGTTCTGTAGGTTTTCTATGTTTCTAATTAAGTAATGACTGCTGCTGTATTCCACCTCAGAATTCCAGTTCCATGAACTTCTGTAATATCTCCCTTTTTATAAACCAGGGTTTAAGATAAATGGTCCTTCTTGTTTTACTTGGATCCAAGTAGGACTGGGAAATCATTTACCCAGACATCCTGTCGTTTCAACTTTTTGTACCTCAGTAGGTTTCCTCTTGGGCTGGGGTATTTCTGCTTTTCTTTCTGCTGCATTCTTTTCCATCTAAAGTTCTCCCAAAACCCGCTTTAATGATGCAGTATTGTGTGATTTATTGGTACACTGTCGTCTTTTCTCGTGAGGACAGCTGCAAAGTTCTCATTTGCTACTTCATGTAAGTATCTGGTCCTTCCAGAATATTTCAATTTTTGTGAAAATCAGAAACAAAACCTGCAGATGCTGGAAATCTGAACACACAGCAGGCCAGGCAGCAGCTTGACAAGAAAGAAACAGAGTTAATGTTTGAGGTCTGCACCCATTTGTCAGAACCGGGAAAGCTGTAACCTTGCTTTCTTCTCTGTTAGAATTCTGATGGAGGGTTTGGCACCTGAATTGACTCTCTTTCCACAGAGGCTGCCCGACCTGCTAAGTGTTTCCGGCATCTCTGTTTTAATTTCAATTTTGATCCCTAACTCTGCACGTATATTTGTAAGTAGGTAGTCAGAGGCTTCAAACCACCTCTGACTACCTACTTTGGAGTATATGTGCAGAGTTAGGAAAGATTCTCCATAAACCTGGATGGATGTGACAAAGTTTGTTGAATTTGTATTTCATGAGTGTAGCTAGATCACATTGAAACCAGACACATTTTTACTGCACAGATAATGCAGGATATGTTGGTAGGTTAGTTAGTTTTTATAAATGGATCCTGCTGTGAGAAGGTGGTCGGAGGGTATGGGGTTGTTGATTGGTCTGGAAGTGGAGGAATGGAGTGGGTAGATTGCTTTGGGAACTACTATTAACTTGCAGAGACAAACAGCCCACTTCTATATCATAAGGAAATATGAAATAATACCTTATAAAATAAACATGGACAAAACTCCTTGAGGCCAACCCAGACTGTGACTTGATCACTTTGCTTGACTTTAAGTTTTATTATCAATTTACTGCAGTACAAAGTTTGCCTGTTTCTGAGTCCTTAATGTCACTGTATCATACTTTGCCTTAACTCATCTGTGGAATCATAGAATTATTCTAACATAGAAACATAGGAAATAGGTGCAGGAGTAGGCCATTGGGCCCTTTGAGCCTGCACCGCCATTCAGTATGATCATGGCTGATCATCCAACTCAGAACCCTGTACCTGCTTTCTCTCCATACCCCTGATCCCTTTAGCCACAAGGGCCATATCTAACTCCCTCTTAAATATAGCCAATGAACCGGTCTCAACTGTTTCCTGTGGCAGAGAATTTCACAGATTCACCACTCTCTGTGTGAAGAAGTTTTTCCTCATCTCAGTCCTAAAAAGGCTTCCCCTTTATCCTTAAACTGTGACCCCTCGTTCTGGACTTCCCCAAAATCAGGAACAATCTTCCTGCATCTAGCCTGTCCAATCCCTTTAGAATTTTATATGCTTCAATAAGATCCCCCCTCAATCCTCTAAATTCCAATGAGTATAAGCCTAGTTGATCCAGTCTTTCTTCATATGAAAGCCTTGCCATCCCAGGAATCAATCTGGTGAACCTTCTCTGTACTCCCTCTATGGCAAGAATGTCTTTCCTCAGGTTAGAGGACCAAAACTTCACACAATACTCCAGGTGTGGTCTCACCAAGGCCTTGTACAACTGCAGTAGAACCTCCCTGCTCCTGTACTCAAATCCTTTTGCTATGAATGCCAACATACCATTTGCCTTCTTCACCACCTGCTGTACCTGCATGCCCACCTTCAATGACTGGTGTACAATGACACCCAGGTCTCGTTGCAACTCCCCTTTTCCTAATTGGCCACCATTCATATAATAATCTGTTTTCCTGTTCTTGCCACCAAAGTGGATAACCTCACATTTATCCACATTAAATTGTATCTGCCATGAATTTGCCCACTCACCTAATCTATCCAAGTCACCCTGCATCCTCTTAGCATCCTCCTCACAGCTACCACTGCCGCCCAGCTTCGTGTCATCCACAAACTTGGAAATGCCGCATTTAATTCCCTCGACTAAATCATTAATATATATTGTAAACAACTGGGGTCCCAGCACTGAGCCTTGCAGTACCCCACTAGTCACTGCCTGCCATTCTGAAAAGGTCCCGTTTACTCCCACTCTTTGCTTCCTGTCTGCCAACCAATTCTCTATCCACATCAATACCATACCCTCAATACTGTGTGCTTTAAATTTGCACACTAATCTCCTGTGTGAGACCTTGTCAAAAGCCTTTTGAAAATCCAAATATACCACATCCACTGGTTCTCCTCTATCCACTCTACTAGTTACATCCTTAAAAAATTCTATAAGATTTGTCAGACATGATTTTCCTTTCACAAATCCATGCTGCCTTTGTCTGATGATTTCACTGCTTTCCAAATGTGCTGTTATCACAACTTTGATAACTGACTCTAGCATTTTCCCCACTAGCGATGTCAGGCTAACCGGTCTATAATTCCCTGGTTTCTCTCTCCCTCCTTTTTTAAAAAGTGGGGTTACATTAGCCACCCTCCAATCCTCAGGAACTAATCCAGAATCTAAAGAGTTTTGAAAAATTATCACTAATGCATCCACTATTTCTTGGGCTACTTCCTTAAGCACTCTGGGATGCAGACCATCTGGCCCTGGGGATTTATCTGCCTTTAATCCCTTCAATTTACCTAACACCACTTCCCTACTAACATGTATTTCCCTCAGTTCCTCCATCTCACTAGATCCTCGGTCTCTTACTATTTCCGGAAGATTATTTATGTCCTCCTTAGTGAAGACAGAACCAAAGTAGTTATTCTCCATGTGTCTTTCAGCCCACCAAGTCGGTGACGACCTTTAAGTAACCTTATTATTCTTTCCACATTTCCATCTGTAGTCTGTTTAATATTTGAGTAATATTGTAAATATGCTACTTGATTAATCATTCTTTGTTGTTTAAATAATTCATTATGAGTTTTATATAAAAGTACATGAATGGTACATGTCATTATGCCATCACACCATAGAAGCACGCTTTAGTAAAAGAAGAATGAGTTTAAAGACATACATCTCCCAGGTCTGTGTTTTTCTTTCAATTAATTTTATGTTTTGGAGTTGCAAAACGTAACAGTGGCGATGATGAAGTTTTAAACAAACCTGAAATGACGAACTGCCTGTTGAAATGCAGCGAGGTGTTTGAGTTAAAACAAAGGCACAGTGAGACGGTAGAGTTAAAGAAGGGCAGAAAATTGACTAATTCATGGGTTCATAATCAGTGATAATAACAGGTGAAAATAATCATGAATTTAAAAAGAGCAGCAATGGCTGGCTACAGAAAGACAGATGTGTTTGCACGAAGGATAACTGGATTTTATATACTGAAAAAATTGAGCAGTATTTTGAAGCAAATAGCCAATGAAAATCAATTGCCAGTTATTCTGAGTGCATTGGGTGGAAAAGCATACAGTTTGTTTAGAAGATTTTTTACTGCTGCAGCAAAACCAGCCACAATGAGCTTTGATGATCTTGTGAAAATAATGTGGGAACATTTAGAACCAAAACTGTTGTTGACTGCAGAATGCTTTAGGTTTCATAAATGGAATGAAAATGAAGGGGAGCCCAATTTCAGCATATGTGGCTGAATTGAAGAGATTGCGCATTGTCAGTTCGTAATGATGTATTGAGATTGTTTAGTTTAGGGAATCTTACAAGAAAGAATTCAAAAATGACTCCAAATTGAGACACAACTCACAGTGAAAAGAGCAGTTGCAATCACTGCATGAACGGAAACAGCAGACAGCGACACATTTGAGTTGCCGTCAGGAAGAAAGTGAGCATGAACAAAATTACGAAGTCTAAATGGAAACACGCCGGGCTGAACAAATAGAGTTACTATTGTGGCAGGGGCTCACATAAACCAGACTAATGCAAGTTTAAAGGCAAATCTTATAGAGAATGAAATAAATGAGGGCGCATACAATGAGCATGTCAGGGAGACAAAAATAAATTGACAGCACAGGGAAGAGAACAAGATAACCCGTCAGGTTGCAGTTTGAAAAAGAACACTAATCTAGATGCTATTGGTGAAAAATCTGATAATGATCAGAGTGACACAGGACTGAGTGGCCTTGGGATTTACATTGTGAAAACTAACAACAGACAATCAATATGACTTACACTGAAAGTGAACGGCGAATTAATTAAAATGGAATTGGACACAGGCTTGGCTGTTTCAGTCAGTTGACAAAATGAGTTTGAATGGCATTTCAAAGATACTGAACTGCTTGCAGATATTCAGCTAAGAACTTATACAGGAGAACAGATAACTCCTGTGGGAATGACATTCATAAAAATGAGAAACAACTACCAACAAACCACATTGGGCTTGTATGTGGTAAGAACGGAGGGGGGGCAGCATTGTGGGGGTGTGAGTGGCTGAGACAACTCCAATTTGATTGGAGATCCATCCACCATTTGCATGCTACATCCCTACAATTGAGTCAACTAAAAGAGAATTAGGAAAGGTACTGAATGATGCCACAGAACTGTTCAAGGATGGAACTGGAAACTCAAACATATCAAGGCTAAAATAGTGTTAAATGAAAATGCCATAGCTAAGTTTTACAAAGCCTGTTCAGTTCCTTATATATATTATATATTAATTATTTAGATGAGGGAATTAAATGCAGCATCTCCAAGTTTGCAGATGTCATGAAGCTGGGTGGCAGTGTTAGCTGTGAGGAGGATGCTAAGAGGATGCAGGGTGACTTGGATAGGTTAGGTGAGTGGGCAAATTCATGGCAGATGCAATTTAATGTGGGTAAATGTGAGGTTATCCACTTTGGTTGCAAGAACAGGAAAACAGATTATTATCTGAATGGTGGCCGATTAGGAAAAGGGGAGGTGCAACGAGACCTGGGTGTCATTGTACACCAGTCATTGAAAGTGGGCATGCAGGTACAGCAGGTGGTGAAAAAGGCAAATGGTATGTTGACATTCATAGCAAAAGGATTTGAGTACAGGAGCAGGGAGGTTCTACTGCAGTTGTACAAGGCCTTGGTGAGACCACACCTGGAGTATTGTGTGAAGTTTTGGTCCTCTAACCTGAGGAAAGACATTCTTGCCATAGAGGGAGTACAAAGAAGGTTCACCAGATTGATTCCTGGGATGGCAGGACTTTCATATGAAGAAAGACTGGATCGACTAGGCTTATACTCACTGGAATTTAGAAGATTGGGGGGGGGGGATCTTATTGAAACGTATAAGATTCTAAAGGGATAGGAGAGGCTAGATGCAGGAAGATTGTTTCTGATGTTGGGGGAGTCCAGAATGAGGGGTCACAGTTTAAGGATAAAGGGGAAGCCTTTTAGGACCGAGATGAGGAAAAACTTGTTCACAGAGAGTGGTGAATCTGTGGAATTCTCTGCAACAGTAAACAGTTGAGGCCGGTTCATTGGCTAAATTTAAGAGGGAGTTAGATATGGCCCTTGTGACTAAAGGGATCAGGGGGTATGGAGAGAAAGCAGGTACAGGGTTCTGAGTTGGATGATCAGCCATGATCATACTGAATGGCTGAAGGGCCTACTCCTGCACCTATTTTCTATGTTATAACCAAAGAGTTAGGTCACTGGGAAGCTGAAGGAGTTCTTTCCAAGTTGAGTGGAGCCCATGGGCAATGCCAGTGGTTCCAGCAGCCAAGAAGAATGGGGCTGTCAGGATCTGTGGTGATTTTAAAGTCACCATCAACCCAGTAATGAAAGTGGATCAATACCCTCTGCCCAGGATAGATGACATCTTTGCGAAGGAAAGCCCTTCAGCAAAGTGGTCTTAGCTGAGTCCTACCTACAGATGGAGATGGAAGAAGAGTCCAAAGTGTTTCTCACCATAAACATTCTCAAAGGGCTTTATCATCATAATAGGCTTATTTTTTTGAGTAGCATCTGCCCCTAAGGACCAGGTACTGCAGGACAGTTCAGGCACTCAGTGTTAGCTGAAAGACATCATTGTTACCAGTGAGGATGACTAGGAACATCACTAAAATATCAAGACAAAAGATTGGATGATTAGGGACTCAAAGCATGACGTAAGTGTCAATTCTTTAAACCAAACATCATTTGCTGTGGTCACACCATTGATGCACAAGAATTACACAAGTGTGCTGAGAAAATTCATGCAGTGGTGGATGCCCCAAGGCCAAAGGATATGTCACAGCTGTGATCCTTTTTTATCATTTGTCAATCACTGTAATAGGTTCCTGCCAAACTTGGCTACTGTACTCCACCCCTTGAACTCATTACCACAGAGAACGGCCTGCATTACCCTGGCAGAGAATTCAAGTGGATTTTGCCAGACTGTTCATGGGCACAAATTTCTCGGTAGTTGCGAATGCAGCTAAAATGTGGCCAGAAATGTTCCCAATAGCCTCCACTAGAGCCTCACACAGTGTTGAAGCCTCTTCTCAAGGACTGGTCTTCCAGAACACTTAGTCAGTGACGATGGACCACGGTTTGTTGTGGAACAGTTTCAGTCATTCCTGAAAATGAATGGAATAAGGCATGCTACATCTTCACCATACCACCCTGCGACAAATGTTTTGGCAGAAAGGTTTGTCCAGAGTCTAAAGAAGCCACAACAAGCAACGTCTGACTGGCAGACCACAGTACGTGCGCTTGTAACACTGTGTGTCAGACAGAGTGGTCAGCAGCACTGGGGCTCCACAGGGGACTGTCCTGTCTCCCTTTCTCTTCACCATCTACACCTCAGATTTCAACTACTGCAAGGAGTCTTGCCATCTTTGGAAGTTTTCTGATGACTCTGCCATAATTGGATGCATCAGCAAGGGAGATGAGGCTGAGTATAGGGCTATGTTGGGAAACTTTGTCACATGGTGTGAGCAGAATCATCTGCAGCATAATGTGAAAAAGACTAAGGAGCTGGTGGTGGACCTGAGGAGGGCTAAGGCACCGGTGACCCCTGTTTCCATCCAAGGGGTCAGTGTGGACATGGTGGAGGATTACAAATACCTGGGGATACGAATTGACAATAAACTGGAGTGGTCAAAGAACACTGAGGCTGTCCACAAGAAGGGTCAGAGCTGTCTCTACTTCCTGAGGAGACTGAGGTCCTTTAACATCTGCCGGACGATGCTGAGGATGTTCTATGAGTTTGTGGTGGCCAGTTCTATTATGTTTGCTGTTGTGTGCTGGGGCAGCAGGCTGAGGGTAGCAGACACCAACAGAATCAACAAACTCATTTGTAAGGCCAGTGATGTTGTGGGGGTGGAACTGGACTCTCTGACGGTGGTGTCTGAAAAGAGGGTGCAGTCCAAGTTGCATGCCATCTTGAACAATGTCTCCCATCCACTCCATAATGTACTGGTTAGGCACAGGAGTACGTTCAGCCAGAGACTCATTCCACCGAGATGCAACACTGAGCGTCATAGGAAGTCATTCCTGCCTGTGGCCATCAAACTTTACAACTCTTCCCTCGGAGTGTCAGACACTTTGAGCCAATAGGCTGGTCCTGGACTTATTTCCACTTGGCATAATTTACCTATTATCATTTAATTATTTTTGGTTTTATTTTGCTATGTTTCTACTCTCTTCTTGGTTGGTGCAACTGTAACGAAACCCAATTTCCCTCGGGATCAATAAAGCATGTCTATCTGTCTGTCAACACTGACACAGAATCAGAAGCTTGCCAATCTCCTCCACAATGCAGTGCACTCCACAACCAACAACTCACCAGCTCTGCTGTTCCTGGGTCGTCCCTTGCACTCACGCTCGGATCTCCTCAAATCCAATCTCAAGAGTATGCAGAACAACCAACTGAGACATATCGAGGGCTCCTCAAGCAAGTAGGTTCGATGTTTCACTCCTTGACAAGTAGCCCTGGCAAGGAACTACAGAGGTGATGAAATGAGTGTATTTGGGAAGATGAAGGATGGAACTGGATCACTCTCCTATATAGTGGAGGTGGTGTCTGATATTATCTGAGATGATGCATCAATCAGTTGAGGTGAGAAGAGTTGATTGATAGAGGTGTCCAGAACTGACTGAACCACTTCCTGCAGTCTCAAAGTCAACTCCCTCAACCACCATGGAGGAGGTCCCAGAAGCTGAGATTGTTTCACAGCCACATGTCTCTCCTGCCAAGCAGAGTGACCCCCCAAATTGTCAGGAAAGACATTATCCCACAAGAGTAAGAAATCCTCCACAGCGATTAAATCTTTAGGCCTGAATGGGACAGTTTAAAGTTTACTATGCTGTGGATGTCTGTATAGTAGTTGCATTATATTTATAAATGTAATTCTGCCGCTATGCTGTGAAGTATTTTCTGTAAAACCAGTGTGTCCTGCCAGTAAGAGTGTTTTGGCTTTGCTAAAGATAAGGAACCAAGTTGTCCAACTTAGGAATGTTGTGTCCGCCAACTGAACTTCCTGCCCATGGGAAGAGCTGGACAGGATCACATTTCTGAAGGACAGTAGTCCGGTTTGGGCGGAAGCTGCAGAGCACAAGGACAGGCGCCGCAGTACGCCATTGCAAGGAGTGCTGTGTGCAAATGAACGGCTCCAAGGAGGAAGGGCCGATACTCCTGAGGGAGCAGTCCACTCGAGATGGTCTTCAAGGGAAGTTCGGGTGATGGTGGTTCCTTTCACGCAGACTGTGGGTCCAGCGTGTGAGTAAAGCAATACGCCCAGAAATGAGCTCCAACGTTTGAGTGCACATTGAACTGGTTTAACTGTAATGGGCCCTTTTATCTTTCTTTATTTTTTCTGTAACTGTTTGTTAAAGTTGAACACTTGGTAAATATACTTTATTTATAATTTTATGCTGGTATACAATCTGGATGACCGATAACTGCATATGGGCTGTATTTACACAGCATTTGCTACAACCTATGTTCATTAATTGGAATGTCCTGACTTCCCTGTTTGGTTAAACCCCCAAGCATACTGACCCTAGATGTATATTGTTTATGAAAGGTGGCCTTTTCACTGCGGAGTCACGTGGCTGTTAGCAGAGTTAGCTGATGAGCCAGGTTAGTATACAAGCCCCAGTGAGAGGGTTACAGTTATGGGGTTGTTGCCTGGGATTGGATGCTGTTAAAGAATTAATTAAGTGGTTTATTTGTGTGTTTAAGCCCGTGTTTAAACTAGTGTTTGTAGAATGTGAAGTGCATTGAATAAAGATACTTTATTATGGATGCCACGGGGATTAATGTTTGGTTCAATTTGTAGTGCTTCTGTTCTGAGTGGGGTGGATGTCTGAATTTCCAATGAACTGCTACTTGGAGCGCTGAGTTCTGTAAAGCTGTTGGGAAAAGTTACACTGATTGAACAGCATTTGACCAATCAGCTGGTATGGATGCCATGTTAGTCCAGGCTACCAGTGAGGTGAATGAAGTCACATTGCCCGATAGGATAGGGGCATGAGGAAAGGCGGGGTCATGGCTAGAGAAAGGGGGAACGTAGCTGAGGGTGACAGTTTTGAAGACAAGTTTCTGCTAAGTGAGGGAAAGGAGTTGACCGAGGTGAATGGTCCAATGGGACCTTTAGCGGTTGATTATGTTCTGAGCTGGTTTCGGCTATTACGTCACTGGTTGATAAATGTCAAAGTGTACCTGCAGAGAGCCAAAGTTATTGTAGGCTGAGCGTGTTCTCTGGGAGTCTAGCCCACACCCAAAGGGGAAGAAGAGTATGAGGCTTGGGCCGAGCAGACATCTCAGTGACTGGATGAATGGCAGTGCTCAGATAATACGAAAGAAACAGAGACTGGTAGAGAGCTTAAGGGGTGGGGCAGCTGAGATAGTGAGGTTCCTAAAGGTAGAAAACCCATTAGCCATGTTAACTAATTACTTGCAAATTCTGGAAGATGCTTTTGGCACTGCTACAAGTTTAACTGATCTCATGATGAAGTATAGGCACACATTGTTGGAAGAAGAAGAGAAGCTGTTTCGAGTTGGAGAAACTGCTGCACTGTTTGTGCCACAAAGGGGACATTCAACTTTCTGAGAGAAATCGCTTGAGGATTGTGGTGAACTACATATACCTGTCTGGACACGTCCCCCCGCTGACTGCTCCTGTGGCTCCTCCCACAGACCCTGGTATAAAGGCGATTGGGGCTTGAGCCCTGCCTCTCAGTCTCCAGGATGTAGCATGGTGGTCAATTGCTTGCTGTTCTTTCTTCCAGTCAATAAAAGCCGATATCTCGCCTCACGTCTCAGAGAGTTATTGATGGTGCATCAAGGATGGAGTAAGTTGTGAAGTGTGCGCTCTCACATGATGTGATTGCTCTACAGATTCAAACGACCCACAAGATGCGCCTTCCCAGGCAAGAGAGAATCTGCAATGCTGGAAATCTGAACAACACACACAAAATGCTGGAGGAACTCAGCAGGACAGGCAGCATCGATGGAAAAAAGTACAGTTGACGTTTTGGGCCGAGACCCTTTGCCCTCCTCCAGCTTTTACCAAGTTACTCAGAGAAGTTAGAGAGGAGGAAAACATGATTGCGAAGCGGAACATTTTCAAAAGTTGTGTAGTGTCTTCAGTGATGGCCTCTGCTGCTAAAGTAACCTCTGATGCCACAGAGATAGAGCTTATGAGGAGTGAGGTGCAAAGGCTTCGAATTGAGCTGACTCAGTGGATGTCTGCTAATGTGACACACCCATTGAGAAACCCGACCCGCCTGTAGGACTTACAACGCAGCGGATTGCTGCTGTGAAGAGTCTCTTGACTAGAGAGGTGACCGGTATTTTCTGTTACAACTGTGGAGAAGATGGACATTTCAAGTGAGACTGTGTGGGACAGAAAAATCTTTGAAAAGTAAGTCAGCGATTAAACAAAGAAAAAAAGAAGCAAAACTATGGAGGGACCCAGTAAAGGAATGGCTTGGCATCTCAGAAAAGATACGTGTATCGGGGAAATGCTAACGTGCAAAATACTATTCCTGAAGGTTTAATGGGACCAAGCTCTGATGTATCTATACGGATTGAAGGTGCTTACGCTGGAGCCATTCTTGACACAGGTTCTCTCTGCTTTGCTTACTTTGCTTTTAATATCCTTTTACGACCAGTATTTGATGCATTTACTACTGTGCCACCCAGTGTCCTAGAGATCTGGGGGCTTAGTACTGATGACTATCTGTATGATTGTTACTTTTTATTGAAACTGGAGTTTTCGGAAGCAGGTGTTGGAGTAGCTGAGACCCTTGATACATTAATGTTGGTCTGCCTGGATCCGGTTGAAAAGGTGGCAACAAATACTTCCATTGTAAAAAAACTCGTGGGAACATGCAAGAGAAATGGAGAGATTTTATTGAAAACCTTGTCCATTCACTCCGTGTTCAGGGTTGCTTTCGAGAAGGTGCAAGTTCCTCTTAAGTAGAATGATGAGCATAAACGAGGAATTTAGTGGTACACCCAGTCTAAGCCTGACATGTTACATCCTGCAAGAGTAGCTAGAGTGACAGAGGACACCCCTTTCCAAGGCAGGTCTCGCCAGTTAGCATTCGGCTGCACCTGTTGAAACTGAAGGTAGTTGAGTTTAGTCATGGGACAGGGGACCTGCACTGCTGGAAGGTACGATAGACAGGGGGGGGGTGGGTGGGGGCATCTCTAGTGGACAGGAAGGGTCACAAGAAATGGCTGAAGCTGGAGAAGCTGAAGATGAGATAAGGAGATTTGGAGGTCTCGGAGAGTCAGGAAGCTCCTAGCTAGGCTGGCTTAGGGTGCACCTGGAAAACAGAGTGTTATGTCCATTCCCATGCTGGGATGCATACTCACATTTGCAAATGGATTGGGGATCCTGAAATCACAACGCTCATTTGAATGCTGTGAGTTATGCTTCAGTAAGTTCCAAGGTCATAAGGACATGACTGTTTTTGGTAGGGAGGGGGATAATGTAATGACCTGGTTAAGATTTCTACTGCTTTGCTGTGAGATATTTTACTTTAGCAGTTTTCTGTAAAAACTGGCAGTATTTACACAGCAATTGCTACAACCTATGTTCTTTAATTGGAACATCCTAATTCTCCTGTTTGGTTGAACCCCAAAATCATACCGACCCTAGATGTATATTGTTTATGAAAAGTGGCTTTCTCACTGCTGAGTCAGGTGGCTGTTAGCAGAGTTATCTAACTAGCCAAGTCTGTATATGAGCACTGGTGAGAGGGTTACATATTTATATGTACTCAAGTCAGTCAGCAGACTAACTTAGCTGCAGAAAGGAGTGAAGATTGAAGACTCATCTCGGCTACGAAGAAAGTACAGAGATATGTCCATAGCTGGACTCGAAGCTGCCAAGCAACAACAAACTGCCACTAGCTCTGGCCTTTATTAATCCTTCTATTGTTCCCTTTACAATCTTATCTCCCCTCTGGTTTCCTCATCCACAATATCATCTCCAGCACCCAGGGCATGCCCTTTTCTCACTGTTACCATCAGGAAGGAGATACAGAAGCCTGAAGGCACACACTCAGCGATTCAGGAACAGCTTCTTCCCCTCTACCATCCGATTCCTAAATGGACTTTGAATCTTTGGACACCACCTCACTTTGTTTTTAATGTACAGTATTTCTGTTTTGGCACTTTAAAAAATCTATTCAATATATGTAATTGATTTACTTGTTTATGTATTATTTATTTTATTTTATTTATTATTATTATTTTCTCTGCAAGATTACATATTGTATTGAACTGCTGCTGCTAAGTTAACTAATTTTATGTCACATGCCGGTGATAATAAACCTGATTCTGATTCCGATTCTGATTCTGATCTGACGAATCCTTTGTTTTCTTACCTCCACTGACTCTTTTTTGCCTTTAGTCTCTGCAACTACTTTTACAAGCAGCCTTTTGTCTCTCACTTGAAGTTCATGCAATAACATGCAGAATAGATTCTGATTCTTCATACTCAAGTAAGCCAAATGTTCGCAACTTTTCTGAAGCTCCTTGAAATATTCCAGCTTAAAACATGGCCACATTTTGCACTTAACTGCCTGATTAACAAATCAGAAACTTTCTCAGATATGTTGCCTATATAAACTGTTGTAGCTGGACCACTGCTTTCATTTCTTTCACAATTCCCCTGATCAGCATGGTCCTCCTTGACTAATATGCTTTCCAACCAGAGGCACAGAGGTTGGCACCAACACCTATTTGCCTTCTGTTGGATAATGATTCGTGGTATTTGGCATAGAGACAGTTGTGGCATCATCTAGTACTTTTCTTAATTTGTTTTCAGATGGCTTCATTGCAGGGGTGTGGCATGCAAATTGTGATGGATCTCCAATCAAGTTGTAGTTGTCTCAGACAATCAAGTCCCCATGATGATGGTCCTCCTGTTGTTACCACATACAAGCCCAATGTGGCTTGTTGGTTTTTGTATTTCGCTGTCACAAATATCATGCCCACAGGAGTTATCTTCTCTCCAGTACAAAGTTCTTAGTTGAATATCAGCAGACTTCAGTTTAGCATCTTTGAAATGCCTCTCAAATTTGTTTTGTGGAATGACTGAAATGTCCGAATTTGTCCCCAATTCCATTTTAATTAATTTGCCATTCACTTCTGGAGTAAGTCATATCGCTGGTCCATTGTTAGTTTTCACATTATATATCTCAAGGCGACTCAGTCCTGTGACACAGTCATCATTATTTGATTCTTCACCAACATCATGCAGATTAGTGCTTTTTTTGAAACTGCAACTTGACTTTTTATCTTTTTCTCTTCTTGAGCAGTCCATTTGTTTTTGTCTGCTCAATATATGCTTTGTATATGTCCTATCTTGTTACATTTTCACCCTTAAACCTGCATTGGTCTGGTGCATCTGAGCCCTGTCACAACAGTTACACTATTTGTTCGGCTAAGCAGGTCTCTGTCTAAATGCTGTACTTTCATTCATGCTCACTTTCATTGTTGACAGCAACTCAATTGCGTCTCTGTCTGCCGTTTCCATTGAAACAGCAATTTCAACTACTATTTTAAATGTAAATTATGCTTCAGTTAGGAGCCATTTTTCTAATGTTTTCTTGTAAGACACCACAAACTAAACAATCTCTCAGTGCATGATTAAGCCCACTACTGAACTGACAATGCTCGGCCTATCTCTTCGATTCAGCCATGTATGCAGAAATGATCTCCCATTCTTTTTGATTCCGCTTATGAAACCTAAAGCATTCTGCAATCAACAATAGCTTTGGTTCTAAATGTTCCTGCATTACTTTGACAATATCAGCAAAGCTAATTTCTGCTGGTTTGGTTGGAGCATTTAAACTTTTAAGCAAACTGTATGCCTTTAATCCCAATGCATTCAGCCAAATTGGTACCATTTCTGATTGGCTATTCATTTGCTTCAAAATACTGCTCAATTTACTCTGTAAATATGAGCCAGTTATCTCTTGTGGAATCAAACACTGAATCTTTCTGATGTAGCCGGTCATTCAGTTTTTGTTTAGAATTATTATTTCTTGGTACTCACTCTTTATGAACCCATGAATCCTTCTGTTTTCTGCCTTTTAAAAAAAACTTGACTGTGTCTTCCCTTCTGAAAATGTGCTGTTTTTAACTTGACTCTCTCTGCACATGCAGGGCTGTCTTTTTGACTTGCCGTTCCTCTTTGTGTTTTTTTAGTTCTAATGTCTCACTGTGGGCCGACAAGTCGGTAGCTGTCTGGGGTTTGTTTTAAAAGCACCTTGTCACCAATCTTATTTTTTGTAAAACTTCAAAACATTAAACTAATTCAAAGGGAGACATGTGAGTCTGAAATGTAAGCCTAACTTTGTGTTAAGTGAAACATGTGCATATAACATGGTAACACAACGATGTATGTAATTCATGTATTTATATATGTAACTTGTAATGAATTATTTCAATGAACAAAAATATTTAATCAACCTGTATATATACAAGATTACTCAAATATTACTAAAATGATTAAATACACAACAACTGAGTTGGAGTTTATATCTAAATAGGGAGGAGTGTATATTTAATATTTCAGTAATATTTGAGTAATACTGTAAATATATTGTTTGATTAAGTATTCATCATTGTTTAAATAACTCATTACTAATTAAATGTAAAAGTATGTGAATGGTATACGCCATTATGCCACCACATCATACGTGTGCACCTCTCTGAAAGTAAAATGAAACTAAGCTCACATATCTCCCAGCTTTTCTTTCAATTAGTTTTATGTTTTGGTGTTAACACCATCAACATTCATGGTGAGTGAGTGCAGGACAAGAGGTCACAGTCTTAGAATTAAAGGGTACCCAGTTAAAACAGAGATGAGGAGAAATTTTTTTAGCCAGAGGGTTGTGGATTTATGGAATTCATTGCCACATACAGCTGTGGAGGCCCAATCATTGAGAGTGTTTAAGGAGGAGATTGATAGGTATCTAATTAGTCAGGGCATCAAGGGATATGGGGAAAAAGTCAGAAATTGGAACTAGATGGGAGAATAGTTTAGCTCATGGTGGAATGGCGGAGCAGACTCAATGTGCCGAATAGCTTGCTTCTGCTCTGTTGTCTTGTGATCTTGAACATTCCACCAACTTCAATGATCACTGAGGTCAATGGAGAGGTCACCATTTACCCAATCAAACTCGATGTCTGTGGGACGTGGGAGGAAACTGGAGCATCTGGAGGAAATCCACATGGCCAGATGGAGAGTGTGAAAACTCCACACAGGCACCACTGGATTGAGAGTTTCATGAAGGGAATTCCAGGCTTAGCTCCTCAGCAGCTAAAGTCAGAGTCACCAATGGTGGAACAACTGAAATTAGAGGGGTTCAAGAGGCCAAAATTGAACATGTACAGGTTTCTAAGAAGTATCATGTCCTCTTGTAAGCTGAAGAGCAAATTCTTTCACGACTACGCCCCAGTGAAGGTCCAAGGCAACACTTAGACCACAATTTCAACGGTAAACCAGAACCTCTTTAACCTGCCCCTCCCTTTCCAGTTTCCATGAACAAGGGGACACAGCTGCAAAATAAGGAGCCTTATCTCTCCCTCTCTCCCCTATAACAAACATGGTAAGTAGTAACTAACTGTAGAGAGAGTTTTGGTAGGCACAGAACTGATCCATAATTGAGCCATGTCTACTGTAGACTTAAAACCTGCGGAAATGGGGCCTTTCTCATCTACAATACTAAAGATAACACTCCACTTATAGATTTTTATAGAGCATATAGGAAAACCATTTAGTTAATTGTATCCGTGCAGCATTTTTTAAAATTCATTTTCAAATGTGGGTGCTGCTGGCCAACATTTATTACCCATCCATAAATGCTCGTCGGAAGGTGCTGGTGAGGTGAGGAGTTGTACTTTCACAGGCAATAACTTTTGTGACAGTAATGACAAAGGCCCACTGATTTCTTTCCAAGTCAGGATAGGAACCTGCATTCAGTAGTCATCCTATGCACCTTGTGCCCTTCTCCTTCTTGCTGATGGAGTCTGTGAGTTTGTGAGGCGTTGTCAGAGTAAACTCGGCGAGTAACTGCAGTGTAGTTTGTAGGTGGTATCCACTGGGCCACATGTGCTAGAGATGAAGGGAGGAGGGTTGTTTTGTCATAAAGAACTATAACACTGAAATAGGCCCTTCATCCCATCTAGTCTGTGTCAAACTATTATTCTGCCTAGTCCCATCAATCTGCACCTGGGCATGCACTCTTCGTACCCCTCCCAACCATGTACATATCCAAATTCTTTTAAATGCTCTGGAGAGTGTCAAGCAGCTACATTGCAATAAGAGTTATCTAATTAGCCACATGGCTAACCCTATGGCCAAAAAATTTCTCCTTTCCAAGCATATGTATTTTTGGAAGTTACTAATAAATTGATTCCATTTTACTTGAACAAACAGGAAAGGATTTGAATCCGTACCATACCATCTGTTTTCTTCTGGTTTTCATCCGTTTGGAATGTCTGAGACCTCCCCTTTGAGGGGAAACTATCCTGAAGAGAACTCAGTCTTGATGTGACTCTTCAAGAATTCCACTTTGGTCATCGAATTTGTGTTGTTACAAGTCAGCCTCAGTTTATTTATGATTGAAACTGTAACCACAGGAGACTAGATTTGGATACAGGAAGGAAGATGTTAATATCATTAGTTCAAGCTTAGTTTGAGTTTCGGTGCTAGTCTTTTACAGTTCTGGCCCCCACGTTGCCTTTCATAATCCGTCAGAGCTGGATCTCAGTGAATGTCCAGATATGCACACTAAATATGTGCTTTTATCGAACTCTGTGCATCCAGAACTACCTCTTGGGGACTACAACTTTACTTTGTATGTGTCCTGCTCACAGTGCCATTCAAATACAGGCCAAAGAAAACTTACTTAGAGGCATCAACAGTCCATAAGTGTAGTGTTTCAGCAAATTGTCAGAGCTGGAAGCACTATAAATCAGGGAGTTATTTAGTTAAGTAAATATATTCAGATTATACTTTGAAAATGAAAGCTCGCATTTAAAATTTTTTATTCTCGGCTTTATTCCTCTGAATCTCTGAATGACAATATCTCTGTTGATCAATTTTTACAGAATCTGAATATCCCCTCACTTTCATCTGATTTCAAAGCCAAACTCAATGCGCCTATGTCATTAGAAGAAATATCTACTGCAATTTCTGCACTGTCCTCAGGGAAATCTCCTGGACCTGATGGGTTCCCTGTAGAATTTTATAAATCATTCTCTTCTCTTCTTTCTCCTCAGTTACTTTCAGTATTATCTGACTCGTTTAATTACAGCAAATTGCCACCCTCTTTCAGTGAGGCATCTATTATTCTTCTTTTAAAAAAGGGCAAAGACCCAACAGAGTGTTCCTCGTATAGGCCGATCTCTCTGCTCAATGTTGGTGTAAAGATCTTAGCTAAAGTTTTGGCTCATAGATTAGAAACCATCATTCCCTCCATTATCTCTGATGACCAAACAGGCTTTATTAAAAACCATTTCCCTTTTTTTAACATTCGGCATTTATTTAATATCTTATACTCACCTCCAACTGGGATTCCTGAGTGTGTTATTTCCCTCGATGCGGAGAAAGCACTTGATCGTATAGAGTGGAACTACCTTTTTGCAGTCTTAGAAAAATTTGACCTTGGCCAAAGTTTCATCTCTTGGATCCGATTGCTGTACCTGTGTCCTACTGCCTCTGTTTTAACCAATTTTCAGAAATCCCAAGTATTTAATCTCAAACGTGGCACCCGCCAGGGATGCCCCTTAAGTCCCTTTCTCTTTGATTTGGCTATGGAACCTCTGGCGATAGCATTTCGAAACTGCCCTGAATTGACTGGGATTTGGAGAGGGGGTGTTGAGCATAAAGTTTCTCTCTATGCTGATGACTTATTACTCTTTCTCTCAAATCCGTCTACATCCTTACCTCTAATGTTTTCACTTCTTGACCAGTTTAGCCAGATCTCTGGCTATAAACTTAATTTACATAAGAGTGAACTTCTCCCAATTAATAAAGAAGCACAAGAACTAACATTTCATGATCTCCCTTTTAAAGTAGTCCATAATCAATTTACTTATCTTGGAATTACAGTCACAAGGAAGTTTAAAGATCTCTTTCGTGAAAACTTTGCCAATCTTTCATATACTATAAAACAGAGTCTGGTACAATGGTCACCTCTATCTATGTCTTTGGTAGGTCGTATTAATGTTGTTTAATGTTGTTAAAATGTATGTTCTCCCCAAATTTTTATACCTATTTCAATCTATCCCAATTTTTATTCCTAAATCTTTTTTTGATTCCTTAGACTCTATTATTTTGTCATATCTGTGGCAGAATAAGCGCTCTTGAATTAATAAAATCCATCTCCAAAAATCTAAAAAAGAGGGTGGCATGGCTTTACCTAACTTTCATTTATATTATTGGGCAGCTAATATACGTTGTGCTACCTTCTAGTCTTTCTTCCATTGCCAACCCGAGTGCCCTAACTGGGTGGCGATGGAGCTGAGCTCCACTAAAGAATTATCTATCTCTGCACTTCTTGGCTCTGCACTCCCTAGTAGTCTGCCCAAATCAATAGCTAATCCTCTTGTGGGCTCAGATCAGGAAATGCTATCGTTTCCAGGGGTTTTCCGTTTCCAGCCCTATTGCTCATAATCACCTTTTTTTACCTACTACATATGATTCAGCATTCCAGGTTTGGTATAGGAAGGGCATTAGACTTTTTGAAGATCTTTTCATTGATAATCGCTTCGCTTCTTTTCAGCAGCTCTCTGTTAAGTTCAATCTGCCCAATGCTCACTTTTTCAGATATCTCCAAATCCGACACTTTATTGCTCCTTTAATTCCTAACTTTCCTGAAATGCCTGCGAAAAATGCTATGGACCTATTTCTTTCCATGAATCCACTAGGTAAAGGCTTAATATCAATCATCCGAGATAAACTAGCAGCCTTACGACGGGCCCCCATGGATAAAATCAAAATGGCCTGGGAGCAGGATTTAAATATCTCCTTATCTGAGGAGAGCTGGGATTCAGTTCTCAAATCGGTTAACTCAACCTCTCTTTGTGCTCGCCACTGCCTTTTACAGTTTAAGATTGTTCATAGAGCCCATTTGTCTAAATCTAAACTATCTCAATTCTACTCTAGCGTTAGTCCGCTCTGTGATAAATGCAAGAGGGGCGTGGCCTCTCTCATCCATATGTACTGGTTCTGTCCTAGCTTGGAGAAATTCTGGAAAGATGTCTTCACTATGTTATCGTGTATTCTGAATCAGCACCTAGAACCAAACCCCTTAATTGCTCTGTTCGGTTTTTGGGGCGAGACAGATTTATGTCTGGGTCCGACCAAATGCCGAATATTATCCTTTGCCTCTCTCCTGGCTAGACGCCTGATCCTCCTCAGATGGAGAGATGCTGCCCCGACACTCATGTTGCCACTCATGCTCAATGGCTTAACGACATCATGGCCTGTTTGGACCTCGAAAAAATTCATTATTCAGTTCTCAATTCAGATCTAAAGTTCCATAAGGTCTGGGGACCTTTTATCGAGTACTTTCATAACCTTCCTCTTGACTAGGGTTTTTTTCTTTTCGGTCCCTTGCTTTCAGCTCCATTTTTTTCTGGTAGAAGGCATTATTACCCTCTGTTGCTGAGTGTATTCACAGTCTGGGAGTTTGGCTGTCCTGACTTATACTCTCTATATTGCGTTGTGGTTGGTCTGGAGTTGCTGTTGTTTTTTCTTGTGTTGTGGGGCTTGGGGAGGACACTAAGCTTACTTGTCTTTAATTCAGGTGCTTTTTTTTTGCTAAATTCTCTTCCTTTGTAGTATATTGTTATTGTATGCTTAATTTTGCACTGTTTTAATGTTCCTCATTGGGATTTGGGGTTTTTAATTTGTAAAATGTTTTGAAAAACTAATAAAAAAAAAGAAAAAAAAATGAAAGCTACACAGATTGAAATCTTGCAGAGAATGAAAGCTTAAACTGCTCTTCGCCTGAGGTTGTAATTGCCCATGATTTTATTAAGTGAACATGCTATGAGGGCACTGGAATGTGTGGTGACCCTTGCTGCCTCCAGCACAGCCTTGCATGTGTAGGTTTAATTTAATTTATTTATCTAGAGATACAGTGCAGAACAGGCCCTTCCGGCCCAACGAGCAGTGCTGCCCAGTACCCCACCGATTTAACTCCAGCCTAATCACAGTATAATGACCAATTAACCTAGTAACTGGTACGACTTTGGAACGTGATGAACCGGAGCACCCGGAGGAAACCCACCTGATCACGGGGGGAACATGCAAACTCCGTAGGGGCGGTGCCGGAATTGAACTCTGAAGTCTGACGCCCTGAGCTGTAATGGTGTTGCACTAACTGCTACGCCACCGTGGTGCCTCACGATTGTCAGCGCAAATTACACATTCCTCTCTGTACACGCAACAAATAAATCTGAATAAATTTGAGGTGGCCAAGTGGCGTAATCCTGCTCCTGAATTGTATGTTTATATGTAACGGCAGGCAAGGATCAAGGAGATCAAGACCTGACGTGACATCACTCGCTCCTGTTGCCCAGACACACCGGCCAGATTTCAACAGTAGAGCCTTGCTTACTTTTCTTGATGCTGTCTTATGCTCAAAGCAAGGAGAGATGGGGGACGGGTATGGTTTCTGGGCTGGGAAAGTGCAAAATAAATAGTCGTTGGAAGGGTAAGAAAGGCCAGAATTGTGCCTGTTTCGATTAGTGCTGGAAGGGGAGAAGGTGTACCTAATCCTAGAGTGCAGATGCAATGACAGCTTAGAGCGTAGGAGACTGAGGGGTGATCTTATAAAGGTGTATAAAAATCATGAAGGGAGTGCACTCAGTCTTTTCCCCAGAGTTCATGAGTCAAAAACTAGAGGGCATGAGCTTAAGTGGAGATGGGAAAGATTTAATAGGGACTGCAGCTTTTTTCAAATACACAAAGGATGATGTCTATGTGAAATCAGCAGTCAGAGGAAATGTCGGAGGCAGGTACAGTACAATAACGACTTTTAAAAGACAGTTGGACAGGTATGAGGATTAGAAAAGTTTAGCAGGATATGGGCAAAATACTGGCCAATGGGGGTAGCTTGCATGGGGCATCTTGGCTAACTTGGATCAACTGGACCAAAAGGTCTTTTTCATACTGTTTAAATCCATGACTCTATAATAACTACCTACCCAGACTTCTGATTTGCTCGGAGAGTGTCCTATATCCAGTAGACCTGCAATTAAAGAAACACAAAGTCACAGGTGACCAATGTTGATGAGAGCCCAGCCATTACTCCTTTTAATGCCCCCAATCCTGGGCAGTGGGTTGGTTCAGTTTCCTGACTATATAACTTCTGATCAATCCTATCAAACCCAGTTAAAACTGCCTTTGGTTTGGAATGCTTTTGACGAATGCCATTCGGCCGCATGAACTCACTGAACAGCTCACTGGTGAACGTCGGGCCATTATCAGTGACCAGAGTGTCAGGCAACCCATGGACTGCAAACACTTGCCCGAGTTTGTCTATGGTTGAGGGGGCTGTGATGTTGCTCATGATGTGAGCTTCGATCCATTTGGAATGCACATCTACCATTACAAGAAACATCTGTCCCATAAAGGGGCCAGCAAAGTCCAAATGTAGCCTAGACCAGGGGTAGACTGGCCACTCCCATGGGTGCAAAGGAGCCGGTGGTGGCATGTTCTGATTGGTTTGACATTGTGTGCATGATTTTACCTTGTTCTTCAGATCCTGATCCATTCTTGGCCACCAGATGTAGGATCTTGCAAGGCTTTTCATTCGAGACACCCCTGGGTGAGTCTCATGAATTTCCTTTACAATCTGTGTATGGCCAGGGGGAGGCACAATGACCCTCGCCCCCCCCCCCCCAGGAAATGCAGCCATCCTGCAGACTCAATTCAGTCTTGTGTTTGGCATAAGGCCTCAGTTCCTCTCCTTCCACGACTCTGGGCCAACCTTGTAAAAGAAAAGTGTTGACTTGAGACAGGACTGGGTCCCTCTCTGTCCATTGCTTGATCTGGGACACCTTTACAGGTGTCTCGGACAGCCTCTCCAATGAAAACACCGTCTCTGGAGACACATATGTAGTAACAGGCGTCTCAGGTAAAGGTAGTCGACTCAGCGCATCGGCGTTTGCATTATCCCCATCCGCTCTGTACACGATAGTATACTGGTAGGCTGACAATGTGAGAGCCCAACGCTGTATCCTGGCTGAGGCTAGCGGTGGGATGCATCCGGTCTCCCTAAAAAGGCTCATCAGTGCTTTACGGTCTGTATAAATTGTGAATGCACGTCCATAGAGGTACTGATGAAAATGCTTGACCGCAAAAACAATGGCCAGACCTTCTTTGTCTAGCTGTGAATATCCCTTCTCAGCAGCCGTCAGGGTACGTGAAGCAAAACCAATAGGTTTCTCTGAACAGTCCTCCATTACGTGTGAGAGAACTGCCCAGACTCCATAGAGCGAAGTGTCACATGAAAGGGTGATCTCCTTGTCTGGGTCATAGTGAACGAGCAGCTTTGCTGAGTGTAGGAGTTCTTTCACTTCCTTGAAAGCTTCCTCCTGCTCTTCACCCCACTGCCACTTAGTGTCATTGTGAAGCAGCTTGTACAATGAGGCCAAAACCTTTGAGGGGTCTGGAAGAAACTTGCCATAATAATTCACCGTGCCCAAAAATGATCTGAGTTCAGTGACACTCCTGGGGCTTGGGGCCTCCTTGATAGCTCTCACTTTGTCCTCCACTGGGCAAAGCCCCTCAGCTGTAATTTTGTGTCCCAGGTAGGTCACACTCGGAGCCAGGAACACACATTCAACTGCAGCCCTGCATCTGCGAGTCTCTTCAGCACCTGTTCTAAATTAGCCAAATGCTCCCCCTCTGTGGCTCCCGAGATCAAAATATCATCAAGATACACTGCTATATGCGCAATCCCCTGCAGCAAAGAGTCCATTGTCCTTTGGAAAATGGCGGGGCTAGACGCCACTCCGAAAAACAGGCGATTGTATTTGAATAATCCCTTGTGCGTGCATACTTAATTTTGTGCCAGTTGAGCTGGATTTTGCGAAGCCAATCGCGGCCCAAAAGACTGGGCCCAATGTCCTTCGCTAACACCAGCATGGCATCAGCCTTCTGGCCCCTGGCTGAAATAGCCAAATATAACGCCCCTAAATGAGGTGTGGGCTGCCCCATATAGGTCCTGAGTTGGAGCTTAGATGGTCTGATGGGAGGCAGGTTGGATCCCCATGTCCTCCTGTAGGTCTCTTCACTAATGACCGATGCAGTAGCCCCTGAATCAATCGCAAACTTAATGTCCTTTCCCTTGACAGTGACTGTGGCATAATGTGGTTCAGGTGGTCCCTCATCCGTTTCCATCCCAAACATATTGTAGGCTCACGCTGCCTCTCCGTCTGCTTCTCCTAGGTGGTGTGTGGCTGCCTGAGCCTGCTGAGCTTTCCCCTGCCCAGGCTTAAGCTCACCCTTTATGCTCCTGCACTTTTTTAACTAAATGCCCCTTTTTGCTACAAGCATGGCAGACAGTATCTTTGAATTTACAAACATTTGCACAGTGCGTTCCTCCACACCAAAAACATTCCACCCGCTTTGCCTGTTTACCAGTCTCCCTCCTGACTGGAGCACTGCCATCGACCGCGACCCCCCATATCCTTTCCATATATCCTTGGCATTATTAGCAGCCAGCTCCATGCCTTGAGCAATCTCTAGGGCTGTCTTGAAAGTCAACGGTGGGGTTTCCACTAACAAGTGGCGTGGTACGGTGGCATTATTAATGCCACATATTAATCTATCACAGGTCATGTCATCCAACACGGCTCCAAAATCGCAATGTTCCGACAGCTGCCGAAGCTCGGCCACAAAACCACCCATAGACTGACCTGGCTTCCAGACATGGCTGTGAAACTTGAACCGTTGAACTATCACCAAAGGCTTCAGATTGTGGTGGTTCCCCACGAGTTTGACCAGTTCGTCGTGTGGAATTTCTCCCGGTTTCTGCGGTGTAGCTAAGTTCTGTATCAGCTTGTACGTCCTTGCCCCACACATACTCAGGAGAATAGAGCGCTTCTTAGCCTCCTCAGTAATTCCATTAGCACAGAAAAAGTGACCCAACCTTTCCTTGTACTCCGGCCACTCCTCGATTTGCTCGTTGAACACACTGACCGTTCCGAACGCAACCATCCGAACACGAGGCTCCTCACCCGCTCACGGCTCCTGATCGAAAACGGGGTCGACCCATCCACAAAACCAGTTTACCTCGTCGCCAAAAATATGTGATAACTTCTACTTTACAAAAAGACCACTCGGCAACTTGATGGCCAAAAGAACATCTTTATCTGGGACGGCAAACGATATTTACAATACAGAGGCTTCCAGGTACCTCGTGCGGCCTGGGTGGAGGAACTATATACATTGCATACTGGGAGTAAAAAGAGCGGAAGTAAAGACCCCGCCAACCCCGGTAGTATTAACTTACTTTTAATAATACTCACATTACAACATTCTCTAATGTATCTTCTATGATAGGCACTTAGAGAGTTTCTTCCCATTTTGACTGTCCTCCTGTTAAGTCCTTGAGTGTACAAGCAGGACAAAACCTTTAATGAGAGACTATCAGTTATAGTATATCATGCCTTTATAGCTTAAAGCACTTTTCAGCCAGTGAGGTAGCTTTAGAATATAGTCATTGCTGAGCATAGACAGAGACAGAACGCAGCAAGTTTGCTTAAACATCCATTCTAGTGACATTGGTGGAGGGGAGCAACTTGGCTCAGGGTGTCAGAGTGAACTCCCCTCTGAATAGTGCCAGGGGTTATATAAGATCATAAAACGTAGGAGCAGAACGAGTTCATTGAGTCTGCTCAGTCATTCAATCATGGCTGACTTATTTTTCCTCTTAACCCCTTTCACCTGCCTTCTCCCTGTATTCTTTGATGCCCTAACTAATTAAGAACCTATCAACCTCCACTTTAAATATGCCCAATGACACAGTCATCTGTGGCAATGATTTCCATAAATTCACCACCCTTTGGCTAAAGAAATTCCTCCTTATCTGTGTTCTAAAGGGATATCCTTCTACTCTGAGGCTGTGCCCTCTGGTCCTAAGTATACTTTTATACCAAATGATATTAGTGGCTTCAACTAATACCTCATTCAAACCTAGCACTTGCAACACACCTTCAGAAAGCTGAACATGTCAGATCGGTCTACAATCATAGAAGACACCATTCTTACTTACAAAGCAGGCACTTGATGGCTGGCATGATCATGGTGGGTTCAATAAAAAATGGTAGTAGAGCAGAGACAGACGTTATATGGGGAAACAGGCCCTTTTGCCCAACTCATCCATGATAACCAAGGTACCTGTTTAAACTAGACTCACATACCTGTGTTTGGCCTGTAAATCATTCCTATACATGTACCTATTTAAATTTCCTTTAAACTTTTATTTTTTTCTACTGGTCTCTGACTGTTAGTTCATATACCCACCACCAAATGTGAAATGCTGACTCCTCTTTAATTCTTACCCCCTCACCTTAAATCTAGGCCCTCTAGCTTTAGATTCTCCTGTGTTGGGAAAGAGACAATGAGCACCTGCCTTAGCTAGGCCTCTTTAAGGTAATTCCTCAGACTTCTTTTCTCTTAGGGAAAACTGTCTTAACCTATCAAATCTCTCCTTATAACCCAAGCTATCTCGTCCTGGCAACATTCCTGTTAATCCTATCCATACCTTCTCTTGTTCAATCACATTCTTCCTGTAGCAAGGAGACCTATAGCAAGCTAAAGCTTGAATTTTAACTCTGCCTACTCAAGGGTATGATAGGATTGATCAGAAGTTATAATAGTCAGGAAACTGAACCAACCCACTGCCCAGGATTGGGGGCATAAAGTGGAGTCTCATTGGCAATTTGATACTTTGTGTCTCTTTAATTGTAGCACTAGTGGATGGTGGACACTCTCGGAACAAATCGGAAGAAGTCTGAGTAGGTAGTTCTTATGGAAGCATGGGAAAGCATCTTTGGCCCAGCTGCTTCCTGCTGACCAAGATGCTCCATCCAATCTACTCCCATTTTCCAGCCTTTTGGTCCACACCCTCTTAAATCATAATTTATCTCATGCTCCCTTATTGCTCTCCTGATTTTCTTCTGAAGTGTACTTGATGCACCATCAATAACTCTCTGAGACGTGAGGCAAGATATAGGCTTTTATTGACTGGAAGAAAGAACAAGCAGCAATTGACCACCATGCCACATCCTGGAGACTGAGGCCAGGACTCAGGCCCCAATCGCCTTTACACCGGGGTCTGTGGGAGGAGCCACGGTCAGTGGGAGGGGCCACAGGAGCAGTCAGCGAGGGGGGGGGGGGGGTGTCCAGACAGGTATATGTAGTTCACCTCAGGTATACTGCGTCCAGTGCTCCTGGTGTGGCCTTTTACATATTGGTGAGACCCGACGCCGACTGGGAGACCGTTTCGCTGAACACCTACGCTCTGTCTGCCAGAGAAAGCAGGATCTCCCAGTGGCCACACATTTTAATTCCACGTCCCATTCCCATTCTGATATATCTATCCATGGCCTCCTCTATTGTCAAGATGAATCCAAACTCAGGTTGGAGGAACAACATCTTATATACCGGCTGGGTAGCCTCCAACCTGATAGCATGGACATTGACTTCTCTAACTTCCGTTAATGCCCCTCCTCTCCTTCTTACCCCATCCCTGATATATTTAGTTTTTGTTTTTTTCCCCCTCCCTTATTTTTCTTTCTCTCTCTGCCCATCACTCTGCCTGTTCTCCATCTCCCTCTGGTGCTCCCCCCTCCCCCTTTCTTTCTCCCTAGGCCTCCCATCCCATGATCCTTTCCCTTCTCCAGCTCTGTATCACTTTTGCCAATCACCTTTCTGGCTCTCAGCTTCACCCCACCCCCTCTGGTCTTCTCCTATCATTTCACATTTTCCCCTTCCCCTCCTACTTTCAAATCTCTTACTACCTTTCCTTTCAGTTAGTCCTGAAGCATTTGATCACTGTTATACCACTATTAAGAACAACTCCGGTCAAGATGGCGCCTGCATACAACACTCCCTCAGCTGACATCTTCTGGATAGACTGTGAAACTGCTTCTTTCATTTCGCTTACATCTGTTTTTCATCTTAAACATGTTTCTGGATCTGTTAGAGCCTGTGCTTTACAGTCTGGAGATCGATTGAGTGATCCAGCACTTCGCTGTCTCCAAGAAGCAAGCGTGAGCCTGGAGACGAAGACACTACGAGACAATGTTCAAATCCATCTCACCCCTTAAAGCTTCCATTATCTGCCGATTAGAGCAAACGAGGAGGCTTGGAACACCGAGAGGAATCTCTGATGGAATCCCTCTGCTGTGGAGAAGGAGCCTAAGAGCAGCCCCCCCCTCCCCGTGTGGTGGCTCGTGGTGCTCCGGGGGTGGGCCTCTGCGTTCCAGTGGTGTCTCCCTCTTTTGATGTTGTCAGAAGATGCCACCAAGGTGAAGCACCATCAATAACTCACACTGAGACGTAAGGCGAGATATCGGCTTTTATTGACTGGAAGAAGGAACCAGGAGTGAGTGTCTATCATACAATGTCTTGGAGACTGAGGCCGAGCGTCAGGCCGCAGATCTCCTTTATACAGGGGCCTGTGGGAGGAGCCACAGGAGCAGTCAGCAGGGGGCGTGTCCCGACAGGCACATAGTTCACCACAGAAGGTTCTGCATTTATGGACTTAGACTATGGACTCTGGACTTTTTCAGTCTTATTTATTGTTTTCACCCCTTCTTCCTCGTTCTTTTTTGCAGTGGGGGGAGCTGGGTGTTGAGGAATATTGTTCTTGTTGAGTTTTCGTTATTTTTGTGTGGGGGAGGGGTATTTGAGGGCCAATGTTCTTGTTTCATTTTGTATGGGGGAGGGGGGCTTGGGAGTCGAGGTTCTTGTTTTTGCAGGGGAGTGGGGTTTGGGGGTTGATGTTCTTGTTGGGTTTTGTGCAGGGGAGGGGGTTTTGGGGGATCAAGGTTCTGGTTGCGTTTGTACGGGTGGGGGGGGGAGCCAATGTTCTTGTTTGTGCGGGGGAGTGGGGTTTGGGGGTTGATGTTCTTGTTGGGTTTTGTGCAGCGGAGGGGGTTTTGGGGGATCAAGGTTCTGGTTGCGTTTGTACGGGGGGGTTTGGGAGCCGATGTTCTTGTGTTTGTGCGGGGGAGTGGGGTTTGGGGGTTGATGTTCTTGTTGGGTTTTGTGCAGGGGAGTGGGGTTTGGGGGTTGATGTTCTTGTTGGGTTTTGTACAGGGGAGGGGGTTTGGGGGGGATCAAGGTTCAGGTTTTGTTTGTACGGGTGCGGGGGGGAGCCAATGTTCTTGTTTTTGCAGGGGAGTGGGGTTTGGGGGTTGATGTTCTTGTTGGGTTTTGTGCAGGGGAGGGGGTTTGGGGGGGATCAAAGTTCTGGTTGCGTTTGTACAGGTGGGGGGGGGAGCCAATGTTCTTGTTTGTGCAGGGGAGTGGGGTTTGGGGGTTGATGTTCTTGTTGGGTTTTGTGCAGGGGAGGGGGTTTTGGGGGATCAAGGTTCTGGTTGCGTTTGTACGGGGGGGTTTGGGAGCCGATGTTCTTGTGTTTGTGCGGGGGAGTGGGGTTTGGGGGTTGATGTTCCTGTTGGGTTTTGTGCAGGGGAGGGGGTTTTGGGGGTTGATGTTCTTTTTGGGTTTTGTGCAGGGGAGGGGGTTTGGGGGGGATCAAGGTTCTGGTTTTGTTTGTACGGGTGGGGGGGGAGCCAATGTTCTTGTTTTTGCAGGGGAGTGGAGTTTGGGGGTTGATGTCCTTGTTGGGTTTTGTGCAGGGGAGGGGGTTTGGGGGAGATCAAGGTTCTGGTTGCGTTTGTACGGGTGGGGGGGAGCCGATGTTCTTGTTTGTGCAGGGGAGTGGGGTTTGGAGGATTGAGATTCTTGTTGCATTTCGTGCGGAGAGAGGGGGGTTTGGGAGCCGATGTTCTTGTTGTGTTTGTATGGGGGGGAGTTTGGGAGCCGATGTTCTTGTGTCTGTGCAGGGGAGTGGGGTTTGGGGGGGATCAAGGTTCTGGTTGCGTTTGTACGGGGGGGGGGGGTTTGGGAGCCGATGTTCTTGTTGTGTTTGTGCGGGGGAGTGGGGTTTGGGGGGCCTGATGATCATGTTACCGTTCTTTTTTTGTGCAGGGGGTGGGTTTGGCTGTTGCTCTTTAAACTGACTTCTGTGGTTTTCTTTGTTTTTGTGGCTATCTGGAGAAGAATAATCTCGGAATTTGGTAATAAATAAACCTCTGAACACTTACTGTGCCACCCACGCACACACCTTGGAAAGTCTGATCACCTGGCTGTACCTCTACTCCCAAAGTATTAGCCAGAAACTGAGGACTCCAACACCAGTGGTGAGGACCAAGAAGGTACAGTCAAGGCAGGCGAAGGTGTATTTACAGGACTGCTTTGAGTCAATGGACTAGACAACACTCAGGGATTCATATCTGAGTCAGAATGAATACGTCACAGTTGTCACCAACTTCATCAAGACCTGTATGGAGAACATACAGGACATATCCAAAACAAAAATCCATTGATGAACCATGATATTCATAGCCTGCTGAGGGCTGTATCAGTGGCATTCAAGACTAGCGATCCAGGACTGTACAAGAAGTCCAGGTATGACCTATAGAAGGCTATTTTAAGGACAAAAACTCAATTCTGACTGAGAATAGAGAAGAAATCGGAAACACATCAGGTCTGGCAGGGTTTGCAGGCTTCCCACAAAGTATGAATGGCTATAATGTTTCACTCTCAGTTGAGCACAATACCTTTTGTGCATGCTTTGAAAGGGAGAATAAAACTACACCTGTGTGAATCCCTGAAGCATCTGGTGACCCTGCGACCTTTGCCTCAGAGGCTAATGTCAGAATATCTTTCAAGAGGGTGAATCCTCACAAAGTGTCAGGCCTTGATTGTGTACGTGGTAGGGCTCTGACAACCTGTGCAAACCACCTGGCGAGAGTGTTCAAAGACATCGTCAGTCTCCCATTGCTGAAGTCGCAGGTTCCCACCTGCTTCAAAAGGGGGACAGTCATACCAATGCCCAAGAAGAGCAGGGTGAGCTGCCTCAATAACTATCATCGAATCGTGAACATGATTGTGGACTTCAGGAACGGGAAGTTGAGGGAACACACACCAATTCTCCATCAAAGGATCAGAATTGCAAAGGGCGAGAGGTTTTCATGTTCCTGGGTGTCAACATCTCTGAGGATCTATCCTGGGCCCAACATATTGATTGATTACAAAGAAAGCATGGCAGAGGCTATTTCATTAAGAGTTTGAGAAGAATCAGAATGTCACCAAAGACATGCAAAAATATCTACCAATGAACAATGAAGCACAGTTTAACTGGTTGCATCACCATCTGGTATGGAGGGGCCACTACAATGGATCGGAAAAAGCTGTAGAAAGTTGTAAACTCAGCCAGCTCCATCATGGGCACTGGCCTCCCTAGCATTCAGGCAATGCCTTAAAAAGACAACATCCATCATTAAGGACCCCTATATCCCAGGACATGTCGTCTTCTCATTGCTATCATTAGGAAGGAGATACAGGAGCCTGAAGACACATACTCAGTGATTCAGGAATAGCTTCTTTCCCTCTGCCATCTGATTTCCGAATGGGCGATGAACCCACGAATACTACCTCATTATGTTTTTCTCTGTTTTTGCGTAACTTACACACACACATATTTATTTATAAACAATAATTATTGTAACTTATAGTTTTTATTATTATGTATTGCAATGTACGGCTGCCTCAAAACAAGAAATTTCACAAGATATGTCAGCGATATTAAAACTGATTTGATTCTGATTTATGGAGTCACTTTCAAGGCCTCTTCAACTCATGTTCTCAGTATTATTTATGTATGTATGCTTGTTTGATTGTCAGTCTTTGTGTGTAGTTTTTCATTGATTCTATTGTATTTCTTTTTTCGTTTGAAAACATTAAGGAACCTGAATATGCAAATCTGATTAATTCTTGATCAACTACAAATAAGAAATTATTCCTTGCATTCAATGCAAACAGGAAATAGAAGTACTTGTTTTGAAAGATTGCAGATAAAATTTCAAAACGTCTTTCCCTTGGAAGCATCTCAGTTAGCAAAATTTTTTACAGATATCTCCTAAAATGTGTTTGTGACAGCAACATCATACCTGTACTCTGTGTCCTTAGAACTAACAGCAAGGTAACACTCACTCAGCTGTGGAAAAAGACTGAAATGCGTCCAAATAAAATACTGGAAGAAATAATGCAGTGCCTCTCAGTAGATTATGTCCATGCAATCGTATATTAATAAGAAACCAAATGAGGTTACAGGAACATTTGTACATCTTGTCAGAACTCAAAATGAAGATCAAAGAAGGTCTATGTGTTTTAGTTTCCTCTCCTCAACTTTACCATTAGCCTTTATAGATCTGAAAGCCATTTAGTCACAGAAGGTACTCTCTCTTGATTAAGGGAGAATTGGTACCTTATGTGCATGTTTTTGCATTCTTCTCTCTTCAGAAAAGAACAATATGTTTTTCACAGCCATATCAGGACACCCAACGTGCTCGGGAGTCAATGAAATGTAACTATTGTGGGAACGTAGAAAACGCACCGGGCAAATTGACAGAGTGGAATAAAAAGAATAATAAGGTAGCTCTCGGCTTTTGTTCTCTAAGGGCAGTGTGGCAGCCAGGGAGGACAAAGCTGCTCAGGCCTTTGTCAGGGCTCACCCTCAGCAGTTGCATAACAGGGCCCGGTCAGGCTACCGGGGGAAGATTATCACCCGGGTGAAAGAAGTTCTTTGGTCTGCCCAGAACAATAGCTTTTCCGGTGTAGATAGATGACTGCTGTGGACGGGCACTCTACAAGGGGTAGGAGTGTATGTACTTGTTGCAGCCAATGCAAATGCTCCATTGGGAAGAGTCCTGTTGCCACTGGATATTGAAGGGCTGGACCCTGTGTAACAACGTCTCAAGAACTTGAAGCATATATTGTTTTACAGAGGAAACATAAGTGGTGTTGACAGATTGTGAGAAAAGGCATTGAATCAATGGAACAGTGCATCAGGAAAAAAATGTATTGATTGTATTTACTGTGAATGAAATGAAACAGATGACAAATGCTCCAACCTGGTTGGGGAGCAGACCACCACATCAGAACCTGTCTCACCCATTCCTTTACCTACTCACGGGGAACAGGTGAGCGAACTGGCAAATAACCTCCAAAAAGGGAAACCGTTTCCCTCTTTCTGCCAAGACTGACACTTTCACACCACAGGGAAAAGGCCATTGTGTCTATGCCAACTCCCGGTGCAGTACCACCTCCTCCCTGAATTTGTTCCCCCATAAACTACCTTTACCTCATTTCCATCAAAGTCCTGCAGATTCTACTGCTCACCTACTGGGGGCAACTCAGTAGGTGTGGGAGGAAACCAGAGCACCTGGAGGGAACCCACGTGGCCACAGTGAGAATGTGCCAGTTCCACACGGGCACTGGAGGTCAGAGTGATCACACGTCTAAAATGTGGCCAATGAAAGGAGGGGGCAGATGGCCACAGCAAGCTGCCAAACTCCAGGTATCAGCTGGCTAACAAGCAGTTTACGCATATTCTGGGCACGCCTGAACAGAGTTGCTGACCGATGGGATCTTAGAATACAACATTTGCTTAAAATACAACGGATTCAAAGGTTGCACCTGTTCTTATGCAGCGTTAAAAATTAGTCTTGAAATGTTGTGGGCTTGGTATACATCACCATATTCAAGGCCAACATTGGTTTTGCCAAGGTATGACTTACTGCTCCTCAGCAAGCGTTTAGCTTTGGTTATTCTGGTATCCACACATGTCATCATCGTGGACCGTGAGTAAGAACATAAGACATAAGAGCAGAATTAGGCTACTTGGCTCATCAAATCTGCTCCACCATTCCATGGTGGATGATTTATCATTCCTCTCAACCCTACTCTGTGACACGAGACCTAGACCAGGATGGTTAGGACCCAAGTGCTGGAGTATCCGACACTAGAATCGACACACTGAAAGGCTGAAATGAAGACTGGGTTTTAAATTAGACACTAGATGAGGATTCAAAGATGAGTTGATGAATGAGCAACTCAATTCATCAGTTCAGTTCAGATGCTCTTTAAATATGAAACTCCTGGCACCAAAACATGGCCAGCAGTAAGCAGGACAGGCCTGAATCTTTAAAAGGGCTGCCCTAGTGAACCATATTCCGGAAAGTTAATATGCCTAAACCTCGAAGGCTAGTGCGGTCGGGTGTGTGTCATAACATATTTTCCTGCCTTCTCCTCATAACTTTTGACAGCCTCACTAATCAAAAACCTGTCAAGCTCTGCTTTAAATACACTGAACCCAGTGATTCGGCCCATAGATGGCAATGAATTCCCCAGATTCCCCACTCTCTGCCTAAAGAAATTCCTCCTCATCTCTGTTCTGAAGGGTCATCCTTGTATTCTGAGGTGTGTCATCTGGTCCTAGACTCTCCCATTACTAGAACAGCTTCTCCACATCCACCCTATCTAGGCCTTTCAATATTCTGAGGGTTTCAATGAGATCCCCCTTAATTCTTCTAAACTCCAGCAAGTACAGGACCAGAGCCATCAAACATTCCTCATACATCAGAATCAGATTCAGATTTAGCATCACTGGCACATGTCATGAAATTTGTTGTGATGTGGCAGCAGTACATTGCAATACACAATAATTAGAACTATAAATTACAGTGAAAAGGGTAATGTATATAGGTTGAATTAAATAAGTAGTGCAAAAAAAGGTAGCATTCATGGGTTCAATGTCCATTCAAAACTCTGACAGCAGAGGGGAAGAAGTTATTGTTGAATAGTTCAGTGTGCGTGCCCTCAAGCTCCTATATCAGGATGTCCTGGATGCTGGGGTGGCTAGCGCCCATGATGGGGCTGACTGAGTTTACAACTTTCTGCAGCTTGCTTCAATCCTGTGCAGTGCACATCCCCCCCCCCCTCACCTCATACCGGACGGTGATGCAGCCAGTTAGAATGCTATCCATGGTACATCTGTAGAAATTTGTGAGTGTTGTTGGTGACATTCCAAACCTCCTCAAACTCTTAATGAAATATAGTCACTGCTGTGCCTTCTTTGGAATTGCACTCATATGTTTGGCCCAAGAACTTGAAATTGCTCCCCTTTCCACTTCTTGTCCCTTGATGACGACCGGTGCGTTTTCGATCTTGTGAATCTCCTCTGGACCCTCTCCAATGCCGGCACATCCTTTCTTAGATATGACCCCAGAACTGCCCTCACAATACACTTCAAATGTGCTCTGATCAAATCCTTATAAAGTCTCAGCATTACGTCCTTTCTAACGTTGCACTTGCCTTCCTTTCTACTAACTCAGCCGGCAAGTCAACATTCAGGAAATCATGCATCAGGACTCCCCGGCACCTTTGCACTCCAATTTGTGAATTCACTCCCCATTTAGAAAAAAAGCTCAAATTGAAGTTTAATTGTCATTCAACCATTCACAGGAACACAGCCAAGTGAAACAGTGGTCCTATTGTACCAAGGTGCAAAACACTGTAGCAACAGTCATACGCAGCCCATATAATTTCGAAAGCAGAAATACAAACAGTTACAAAAACAATGTATAAAATAATAATGCAGCCCAAGTCAACCCGTAGATGGATGCTGGTCTTTCCAGGGGCAGCACTGACAAGAGGGGACAGCTGCCCACCCAGTAGCATCTCCTTTGCCACTGACCACAACAGGTAATCCCAAGGCACGAGATCCTTGTCTGCACAACATCCCAGGCAACACAGCTCCCCTGAGCTCTGTCTTGCCAATGAACCAGTGAGCTGGACTCGCAGTACTCTACATTACCTGTCCAACAGGGTCTTTCATGCAATCACAAGAGAGATGAAAAAGCCAATCATTTTAACCATTTGTGGATTGTCCACAGTTGGGTGGCCGACACAGGCAGCAACCTGGTGTGCAACAAGTCCAGCTCCATCTCTATCCAGCACGTCGCTAGTGGGGTAGACTGAAGTACTTGATATTCTTAATACCCAGCTGTCTTGCAATCATGAAAAAGATGTAAAGGACAAACTATTGTACCTTCATTTGGACCCAGAAAGGCTGTTACATCCAAACACACCACCATCTTACTGGGAGACCTATGCCTTTATTCCTTCTACCAAAGTCTACAACCATACACTTCTCTACATGGCCACTAGACTTCCCTATGGAGAGTGCATCCCATCTGCCAGTCTGGGCTGTGACTTCTGCTGCATTATTGATTTGGCAGAACAGGCCGCAAAATAGACATCCAGAGCAATGACTGAAGTAGTGAGGAATGCCAAGGATATGTGCCATCTTCTATAGCCTCTGCACCAGTGTAAGTCACCTGGTGCAGACCAGATGGGTCAGTCTGGTCCAGACTGGCTTCTTCTTTGCGAAGCAAGTTCTCAGTGTTAGGCCTACCAATGCTCCACTGGCGATCCTTGCTCATCACTGCCCCCTGCTGTCTGGCTGGCTGTCATTCACTGGGTAAGCCTGGTGATAAGCATGGACCATGAGCGATGTCACAATGTTCTCAAGACCCACAGGAGAAGGAGGTGCTGCTTCCTTCCAACAGTTCCCTGAGTGGATTGCCTTGGACATTTGGCAAAATCATTCATCATCAGAACAAGCAACAAGACCGTGCTTGATTGGCAAGAAGAGCCCTCCCTGTTAGATCCTTCATGCCCATTGCCCATTGCTGCTGCTGTGGCTCCATTCTCCTTCTTGAGTGCACATTTGCCAGAGAGGTCTGGAAGGAGAGGCAGTGATCTTAGTCACGGTTCACCCTAAGCAGTTGGGTAACAAGGGCAGTCAGTACTCCACGTGCTGCTCCTCTGAAAACACACTAAGAGAAGCATCAACAGCTGCTGAATGATCACCAACTCATGAGAGACATTCATTCCACTGCCTGAAACCAGCTGGGCTTCCAATGGAAGGAGATTCAAACCAAGGTAGGAGTCTCACAGTGAAATGGCCCTTGGGAAGTGTTGGGAAGAACACAGGAAACTCGGAGTTCCCTGAAGATGGAGTCGGGGGGGGGGGGGGGGGTAAAGAAGGCATTTGACAAGCTGACTTTCATCAGTCAGGGCATTAAGTCTACGAGTTGGTACAGTACGTTGGTGAAGCTGTATTTAGTGTACTGCATTCAGCTTTGGTCACTTTGCCAGAAGCAAAGACTGCAAGCAAGTAGAAACTAGAAAGACTGCAAGGAAGATTTATGAGAATGTTAGCAGGGCAGAAGGATTGAGTTCAAGGGAGAGATTGGGCAGGCCAGGACCTCATCCATCGAACCACAGAACCATAGAACATTACAGCACAGAAACAGGCCTTTTGGCCCTTCTTGGCTGTGCCAAACCATTTTTCTTCCTAGTCCCACTGATCTGCACCTGGACCATATCCCTCCATTCACCTCTCATCCATGTACCAGTCCAAGTTTTTCTTAAATGTTGAAAGTGAGCCTGCATTTACCACTCAGCTCATTCCACACTCCCATCATTCTCTGTGTGAAGAAGCCCCCCCCCCACCCAATGTTCCCTTAAACTTTTCCCCCTTCACCCTTAACCCATGACCTTTGGTTTTTTTCTCCCCTGGCCTCAGTGGAAAAAGCTTGTTTGCATTCACTCTATCTATACCCATCATAATTTTATATACCTCTATCGAATCTCCCCTCATTCTTCTACACTCCAGGGAATAAAGTCCTAACCTATTCAACCTTTCTCTGTAACTCAGTTTCTCAAGTCCCGGCAACATCCTTGTAAACCTTCTCTGCACTCTTTCAACCTTATTAATATCCTTCCTGTAATTCAGTGACCAAAACTGCTCACAATACTCCAAATTCGGCCTCACCAATGCCTTACACAACCTCACCATAACATTCCAACTCTTATACTCAATACTTTGATTTATAAAGGCCAATGTACCAAAAGCTCTCTTTATTACCCTATCTACCTGTGACACTACTTTTAGGGAATTTTGTATCTGTATTCCCAGATCCCTCTGTTCTACTATACTCAGTGCCCTACCATTTTCGTTGTATGTTCTACCTTGGTTTTTCCTTCCAAAGTGCAATACCTCACACTTGTCTGTATTAAACTCCACCTGTCATTTTTCAGCCCATTTTACCAGCTGGTCCAAATCCCTCTGCAAGCTTTGAAAAGCTTCCTCACTGTTCACTACACCTCCAATCTTTGTATCATCAGCAAATTTGCTGATCCAATTTACCACATTATCATCCAGATCATTGATATAGATGACAAGTAACAATGGACCCAACACTGATCCCTGTGGCACACCACTAGTCACAGGCCTCCACTCAGAGTAGCAATCCTCCACTACCACTCTCTGACTTCTCTCATTCAGCCAAAGTCTAATCCAATTTACTACCTCACCATGTATACCTAGCAACTGAATCTTCCTAACTAACCTCCCATGCGGGACCTTGTCAAAGGCCTTACTGAAGTCCATGTAGACACCATCCACTGCCTTCTCTTCATCCACTTTCCTGGTAACCTCCTCGAAAAACTCGAATAGATTTGTTAAACATGACCTACCATGCACAAAGCCGTGTTGACTCTCCCTAATAAGTCCCTGTCTATCGAAATACTTGTAGATCCTGTCTCTTAGTACTCCTTCCAATAATTTACCTACTACAGACGTCAAACATAACAGCCTATAATTTCCCGGATTACTTTTAAACCCTTTTATAAATAAGGCTCTAACATGAGCTATCCTCCAATCCTCAGGCACCTCACCCGTAGATACTGACATTTTAAGTATATCTGCCAGGGCCCCTGCAATTTCAACACTGGTCTCCCTCAAGGTCTGAGGAAATACCCTGTCAGGTCCTGGGGATTTATCTACTCTGATTTGCCTCAAGACAGCAAGCACCTCCTCCTCTTCAATCTGTATAGGTTCCATGACCTCACTACTTCTTTGCCTTATTTCCATTGACTCCATGCCAGTTGGAGCATAGGAGATTAGGGTGGGATGGGGAGTGGTCTTAGAGGGGTGTATAAAATCATGAGGGGTGAAGAGAGGGTGAATGCACACAGCCTTTATCTCGGGGAAAGGAAATCAAAAATTAACAGGTTTTAGGAGAAAGGGGAAAATTTTAAAGTCACCTACAGGCAACTTCTTTACGCAAAGTGTGGAGCATATATGGATCAAGCTGCCAGGGAAGTGGTTGAGGCAGGTACAATAACAACAATTAAAAGACATTTGGACAGATACATGGATTAAAAAAAAAGGTTTGGAGGGATATGAGCCAATCATGGGCAAACGGGATTAGCCTAGATGGGCGTCTTGGTTAGCATGGACCAGTTGTAGTGAAGGGCCTATTTCTGTGTTGTGTTATTCTCTGGCTCCCTCCAGCAGTGAAGGCTGCCAACTGGCACGTTCCAGGGTGTAGGAGTGTGTGACTGAACATCGACTATGATCTAGTATCCAACCACAAATGGACCATGAGGGGCTGAATCTCATTTAACAGCTTCTTAAACCCATTGCAGACGAAATGTTTGTGTGAGAAATTGATGTCACGTGGGCATAATGTAAATAGTACAAGTGAACGTAATGCCATGCCTGGTATAGTGAATAAAGGCAGCACCATGCCTTGTACTATGTAACTATATTTTATGAATAAAACATATTTCTGTTTCGAATGAGTAATGTGATATGAGCAGAAGAATACTCTAACTCACCTCAGAGACCTGACTGGGTTTGCAGTGAGTTACAAACTGACAGATCCCTGCTTGCCATGTGGCTTGGAAATTTATAAAGTGCGAAGAAATTAATTAAGTGTCACTGTTGATTTTACTTCTACTGGTGCATTGCACATTTCATTTGGATATTAGATTTCCCACAGCGCTACTTTAGAGAGGAGCTGGGGGCTTCTTGCCAATGTCCTGGAAAATGTTTATTCCTCTCGCCAATGTTTGGTAACAGATTAATCGGAGATATCACAACGAGGGAGGTGATCATGTACTAATTAGCTCTGATGTTTCCCACATTTTAACAACAGCTGCAATTCATTGGATGAAGGCCATTGGAAGGAGGCATAAATCAAGACAGGTGCTGTGTAGACACAGGAGATTCTGTAGATGCTGGAAATCCAGAGCAACGCATACAATGCTGAAGCAGGTCAGACAGTACTTACGGAGAAGAATAAACAGTTCATGTTTCAGGCCCAGACCCTTTATCAGGCTTTCAAGGTGCTATTTAAATAGACAATAGACAGTAGGTGCAGGAGTAGGCCATTCGGCCCTTCTAGCCAGCACCACCATTCACTGTGATTATGGCTGATCATACACAATCAGTACCCCGTTCCTGCCCTCTCCCCATATCCCTTGACCCCGCTATCTATAAAGAGCTCTATCTAACTCTCTCTTGAAAGCATCCAGAGACTTGGCCTCCACTGCCTTCTGGGGCAGAATCATTCCACATATCCACCACTCTCTGGGTGAAAAAGTTTTCCCACATCTCTGTTCTAAATGGCTTACCCCTTATTCTTAAACTGTGGCCTCTAGTTCTGGACTCACCCATCAGCGTGAACATGCTTCCTGCCTCCAGTGTGTCCAATCACTTAATAATCTTATGTTTCAATCAGATCCCCTCTTGTCCTTCTAAATTCCAGTGTATACAAGCCCAGTCGCTCCAATCTTTCAACATATGAAAGTCCCGCCATTCCGGGAATTAACCTTGTGAACCAATGCTGCATTCCCTCAATAGCAAGAATGTCCTTTGTTACGTACCCCGTAACTAGGTCACTTACCAGCAAAGATAGGGAGGTCCGTTGAAGTTTGATGGTACTATTTTTAAAAGTCTTTATTTATAAAGGGGCACAAAAATAAGATTAATACAAACATTCAGATAATATATGTCGTCACTACTCAATCTAAAGCACGGGTCTAATAATAACCATCAATAAGAAACAGCTCGATCGTTTGTCTAGGGCAGGGGTCGGCAACCTTTACCACTGAAAGAGCCATTTGGACCCGTTTCCCACAGAAAAGAAAACACTGGGAGCCACAAAACCCGTTTGACATTTAAAATGAAATAACACTGCATACAACGTTTTTTTTTGCCTTTATGCTATGTATAAACAAACTATAATGTGTTGCATTTATGAAATCGATGAACTCCTGCAGAGCAAACGAAATTACATTTCTGCATGCAACAAAAACATTTTGAACTCCGAAAAAAAGACGTTGGGTTGAAGGTTACTACATCGTTAGCCTACCTTGGATCGAAAAATTAAAAGAAATCGCGCACTGGCGGGTGTCAGGCATTGGCAATGGTGACGTATATTAATAGCGATAAAAACATGTTGTAGCGGTGTGCTACACGCAGCGCTAAAATAACGACACGGAGTGGTTAAACTGCAGTCAAAGATAACTTTATTCGAACTACACAGCCTTGCTTTTAAGCCTCTCTCAACCTGCCCCCCATGGGCGCGGATGCTCCAAAAGACACGTACTCACAAACCCCGTAGGCTATCTCCCTTAGCCGGAACGCTGGCAAATTGTGAGCCGGTTCGGATGTGCCAGGAAATGGGTTGCCACAACGTTTTATTCAGATTGTACAAGATCACCATAATCTTCAAATTTAGAATTACATTTCAAAAACTAACAAACTAACATAAAATACATTTTAATTAAATATTCATTTATTTTCCAAAGCCACAGGGAGCCGCAGCACAGAGTTGAAAGAGTCTCATGCGGCTCCGGAGCCATGGGTTGCCGACCCCCGGTCTAGGGGATAATATATTGTCCGATGGAAATATAAAAGTCACTCAGTTCCTGCAGGCTGCAGCCTTTGGGGACTGCTAGGTTTTCACTTGTTGGAGAGAGAGAGAGATTTGTGAGAACAGAAACTTGTCCGGGTCTTTTATGAAGCAAATCCGTTGAATCGGGAAAGTTGGTTCCCCGTTGTTAGTTCAAGAACATCGGTTCTGTGGTACCTGCCACCGGCTCCCAAGCAAGGGAACCGAATGCACGTGGCTTCCTTCAAATGGCTTCCCACTACTACGGGATTGTTAGCGTTTCTTCTGGTGCGTCTGAAGGGGTTGCTCCCCCAGACCCTCTTTTATACTTCCTCACGGGGTCTCGGATGTCAATCAGGTTGGGATGATGCAATCTCTCTCTCAACCAGCCCACTTTGCCCGAGGGCTTGCACGTAGCATAGTCCCCAATCCACAAACGTGGTCTCCAGGAGACAATGGTCAATGTCGCGTTATTTTGCATCGCGGTGGAACGAGGCATCCGGCACGTCTCTCTCCCATTTCCTGGGTCTACTGACACCCCCCCCCCCCCCCACAACTAGTGCTCTTGCAATTCTCACAAAGGAGGGGGCTGCGGACATAACACCTCCCCTCTTAACAGCGTTTTTTTTTACCAGCGTTTAAAAACGGAGTCGTACAGAGTCTTACAGGATTTTAGAATCTAACACAATACACAAGCTTTTCTTTTCACTACAGAGCAATACAGGTCTACATTTAATTCAGCATCCAAATGACTAACGATTACAGTGGCATTTCCTTTAATATTGTAACATCTTGTACCTTACTAAAGTCTTGTAGCATCAACTTAATAACCACCTATTTTTTTTCTGCAACATAACTAAGGAGTTGTGATCTTCGCTTATGTGCATCTACAAAAGTTTATGCGAATACTAATCGTTTTGGTCGTTTTACTTAACGGCAGGTCTCCAAGGGGCTGTCTTTATTATTCACAGGCTTTGGCGCAATCCCGTACAACCTGCTTTGCTGTTTAAAATGGCATCCCCATTAACCGTCGCCTCTTTTCTGGTGAGTTCCCCCGTGGGGAACTTGAGTAATTTGGCGTGGTAAACTCCCGCCCGCCTCTTTCATAGGGTTACTTTATCAACACCGTGTACCAAACTTAGACCATTTCCACCCAATTCTTTAATTTTACACAGGTGGCTAGCCCTTTCGTTAGGACCCTTCAGGCTATTGGTTTTTAATTCAAACTCTTCGTTCAAGTAGCATTTCGAATTCGGCCTCTTCACACCCCATCCTGGCATAACAATAGAGTGGGGGGCCCCGCTATCTCCCGGCTCACTCTGTAGGTGATCTGCCGTGTTAAACATTTCTTCATTCGACTTGGGAACTACAGACTTTCCGTTTCCTTCAATAATAATTCTCATCTCCCCGTTCTTAAATTCTGCATTAACTTTGAACACACCTTCGAGCACAAACACCTCGGAACTCATATTTCCCATGGTTACCAAGGTTAACCCTTTTTTCACTGAACCAAGTCTATCTGACCCACAAGGACGGCCGCCCCGTTCCACTGAATGAAATACCTCAGACTTCTTCTGAGCTCCGTTACTAGGTTCAGTACCACATGCATCCCCATCTTGGACACACTCAAACGGGACATTGGCCTCTTCCAGGCTTTCAATACCCGTACCCTTTTCAAATTCTAAGTTCCCCCGTTTCTCCCAGGTACTCTCTGGGCAACTCCCTTCCGGAGTAAACTCAACCCCGCGGCTGAAACAACCTCATCTGCCAGCGCAGCAGACTTCTTCGAGGTAAGGGCACCCTTTTCATCTAGGGCTGCCCTCATTTCATTATCGGGAACACCTTTAGAAGTTTCAACTTTCTCAAACAGTTCTGCCAAACCAGACAGATCATCCATGTCCAACTCTGGACCTCTTAACTGCTCTATCGGTTCCTCATCTTTATTTTCTGCCTCTAGGACCTTTCTCCTCGCTAAAGGCAGATCTACCTCCGCTCCTTTACCCTCTTTCACTTTACTACTCTTCATTTTACCACCCTCTAAACCCTCGTGGTACAGGGTCGGTAGAAACGTCTTGGCCAAATCAAAACTGGCCGGATTTAAACTGCTCCCTTTCTCAGCTGCCTCTCTCGACAGGCTGCGAGTGACCGTGCTTGCGGAGTAGATCTGGGACTCTAGGGCCACCGCACTCGCCGGTCAGCGGGTCATCTTCATGGCTGCACAAACCTTACCACCTGCTAAATCGTTACCGAGAAGGACGTTCGCGTCAGTTCTCGGGAACTCTGATGGCACCCCTATTTCAACGGGTCCAGACACCAGCTCACAATCCATAATGACCTCATGTAAAGGCACCATTTCTGTTCTTTTGCTGATCCCCTCTACCGCTAGCATGCCCGTTTTTCGACCAAATTCTAGTACCTTACTGCTGATCAACAACAGCTCAGCCCCTGTGTCTCTCCAGATTCGTACGGGAATTGGTGGTTCCCCCTTCCTCAAAGACACGGTTCCGTGTGTCAGACAAGTCTCAGACCCTTCTCCTACTCTGTCTACCCGGGGCTCTCTGGTCGATTTACTGATTACCACGGCACACCCGAAAGGGACTGCGGCTTTGCCTTTTCCTATCTCTTTCCTCGGAGCAAAGCATCGAGATGCAATATGCCCTCCCTTTCCACAATTAAAACAGGTCAAGCCCAGAAACCTTTGGCCGTCTTGCCTTTCCCCCTCAACCTTACCGCTAGCTCCCGGTGGGACCTCTGCCTCACTCGTCGGACTTTCCCGATCGTTCCCACGGTCTCTCTGGGAACTTTTATTCGAGGAAAACTTTGTCTTGTGGGTTAGGGCATATTCGTCCGCGAACCTAGCAAAGTCTGAAATGGACTTATTCGGTTTCTCATTCAAATACATCCGGACATACTCCAAAACACAACCTTTAAATTCCTCAATCAAAAGTAACTCCCTGAGACGCCCATAATCCTCGTCCACTTTTTCCGCGGTGCACCAACGGTCCAAGAGCACACCCTTCTCATGGGCAAACTCGGTATAGGTCTGATTCCACCCTTTCCGTAAATTTCTGAACTTTTGTCTATATGCTTCAGCTACTAGCTCGTAACCCCGGAGAATGGCCGCCTTTACTTGGTCATATTTCTCTTCCTCTTCCCCCTCCGTGGACAACGCCACATATGCCCGCTGGGCCTTCCCTCTTAACACACTTTGTAACAACGCCACCCACTGCTCTCTGGGCCACTTCTGATTCACTGCCACCTTTTCAAAAAGCAAGAAATAACTATCAACATCCGTCTCCTGGAACGGGGGTACTAACCTCAACGCCCGACTGACATCAAACCGCTCCTCTCGGTCCGACCCCTGACTTCGTTGCTCTTGCCTTAACTTCTCCATCTCCAAGTCATGTTTCCTCTGTCTCTCTGCCTCCTTCTCCTTCTCGGCCCTTTCCTTCTCCCTCTCGGCCCTTTCCTTCTTCTTCTCAGCTGCTTCCAGCTCTTTTAGCTGAAGTTCATGCTCTCTTTCTTTCTAGGCCCTCTCTCTTTCGGCCCTTTCTTTCTCTATTTCCGGCTGTTTTAACTTAATTTCATGTTCCCACCTTAATTTCTCCAACTCTAACTGAGCCGTCCCACTAGCTGGTACCTTTTCAGGGATATTTTCCAATACCTCAGCTGCAAGCACCTCCTTCTCAACGTAATACTGAGTTATGACCCTTCGCACCTCCCGCTTTTTCATTGACGACCTCACCTCTGCGAGGTTTAACCCCTTCGCCAAATGTACCAAGTCTGATTTGGTGGCCGCTTCTTGTGCCCCCAGAGTCGGGTTTCCTATAAATTCATCCACATCCATCTTTGCTGGTTTCCCGTCTGGCTACCCGCGTACCAGATCCAAGTTTGGACATACAATCCCAATTCACTGGCCCTCCAATTTGGTATCAAATCATGAGACGAGATCCCCAAGTTGTTACGTACCCCGTAACTAGGTCACTTACCAGCAAAGATAGAGAGGTCCGTTGAAGTCTGATGGTACTGTTCTTAAAAGTCTTTATTTATAAAGGGGCACAAAAATAAGATTAATACAAACATTCAGATAATATACATCGTCACTACTCAATCTAAAGCGCGGGTCTAATAATAACCATCAATAAGAAACAGCTTGATCGTTCGTCTAGGCAGGGGATGATATATTGTAGATGGAAATATAAAAGTCACTCAGTTCCTGCAGGCTTCAGCCTTTGGGGACTGCATTTGTGACAACAGAAACTTGTCCGGGTCTTTTATGAAGCAAATCCGTTGAATCGGGAAAGTTGGCTCCCCGTTGTTAGTTCAAGAACATCGGTTCTGTGGTACCTGCCACCAGCTCCCAAGAAAGGGGAACCGAACGCACGTGGCTTCCTTCAAATGGCTTCCCACTACTACGGGATCGTTAGCGTTTCTTCTGGTGCGTCTGAAGGGGTTGTTCCCCCAGACCCTCTTTTATACTTCTTCACGGGGTCTCGGATGCCAATCAGGTTGGGATGATGCAATCTCTCTCTCAACCAGCCCACTTTGCCCGAGGGCTTGCACGTAGCATAGTCCCCAATCCACAAACGTGGTCTCCAGGAGACAATGGTCAATGTCGCGTTTATTTTGCATCGCTGGGGAACGAGGCATCCGGCACGTCTCTCTCCCATTTCCTGGGTCTACTGACACCCCCCCCCCCACAACTAGTGCTCTTGTGATTCTCACAAAGGAGGGGGCTGCAGACATAACACCTTCCTCAAGTTTGGAGACCAAAACTGCACACAAAGTGCTCAATCTGCCATCATAAAACACGCTCTCCAATCCAGGCAGCATCCTAGTAAATCTCTGCAACTTCTCTAAAGCATCCAGTTCCTATAATGAGGGGACCAAGTATTGCAGGTGGGGTCTCACCAGGGCCCTGTACAGCTGCAGAAGGACCTCTTTACTCCTATACTCAATTCCTCTTGTTATAAAGGCCAGCATGCCATTAGCTTTCTTCACTGCCTGCTGTACCTGCATGCTTGCTTTCAGTGACTGATGTACAAGAACACCTAGATCTCATTGTACTTCCCCTTTTCCTAACTTGACTCCATTTAGTTAGTAATCTGCCTTCCTGTTCTTGCCACCAAAGTGGATAATCTCACATTTATCCACATTAAACTGCATCTGCCATACATTTGCCCACTCACCCAACCTGTCCAAGTCACCCTGCATTCTCATAACATCCTACTGACATTTCACACTGCCACCCAGCTTTGTGTCATCAGCAAATTTGCTAATGTTACTTTTAATCCCTTCATCTAAATCATTAATGTATATTGTAAACAGTTGCAGTCCCAGCACCGAACCTTGCGGTACCCACTGGTCGTAGCCTGCCATTCCGAAAGGGACCCGTTAATCACTACTCTTTGATTCCTGTCAGCCAGCCAATTTTCAATCCATGTCAGTACTCTGCCCCCAATACCATGTGCCCTAATTTTGCCCACTAATCTCGTATGTGGAACTTCATCAAAAGCTTTCTGGAAGTCCAGGTACACTACATCCATTGGCTCTCCCTTATCCATTTTCATAGTTACATCCTCAAAAAACTCCAGAAGATTAGTCAAGCATGATTAGTCAATGCGTCCACTATTTCTAGAGCCACCTCTTTAAGTACTCTGGGATGCAGACCATCAGGTCCCGGGGACTTATCAGCCTTCAGACTCAACAGTCTATCCAACACCGTTTCTTGCCTAATATAAATTTCCTTCAGTTCCTCCTTTACCCTAGTTCCTTTGGCCACTATTACATCTGGGAGATTGTTTGTGTCTTCCCTAGTGAAGACAGATCCAAAGTACCTGTTCAACTCGTCTGCCATTTCCTTGTTCCCCATAATAAATTCACCCGTTTCTGTCTTCAATGGCCCAATTTTGGTCTTAACTATTTTTTTGATATTCACATACCTAAAGAAGCTTTTACTATCCTCCTTTATATTCTTGGCTAGTTTACCTTCGTACCTCATTTATTCTTGGCGTATTGCCTTTTTTGTTATATTCTGTTGCTCTTTAAAAGCTTCCCAGTCCTCCAGTTTCCCGCTCTACTTCTTCTCTTTTATTTTTATACTGCCCTTTACTTCCCTCGTCAGCCACGGCCGCCCCTTACTCCCCTTAGGATCTTTCTTCCTCTTTGGAATGAACCAATCCTGCACCTTCTGCATTATTCCCAGAAATACCTGCCATTGTTGTTCCACTGTCTTCCCTGCTAGGGTATTGTTCCATTGAACTTTGGCCAGCTCCTCCCTCATAGTTCCATAGTTCCCTTTGTTCAACTGTAATACTGACACATCCGATTTTCCCTTCTCCTTCTCAAATTGTAGGTTAAAACATATCATATTATGGTCACTACCTCCTAATGGTTCCTTTACCTTGAGGTCCCTGATCAAATCCAGTTCATTGCACAACACTAAATCTAGAATTGCCTTCTCCCCGGTAGGCTCCAGTACCAGCTGTTCTAAGAATCCATCTCAGAGGCACTCCACAAACTCCCTTTCTTGGGGTCCAGTACCATTCTGATTCTCCCAGTCTACCTGCATGTTGAAATCCCCCATGACAACTGTATCATTACCTTTGTGACATGCCAATTTTAACTCTTCATTCAACTTACACCCTACATCCAGACTGCTGTTTGGGGGCCTGTAGATAACTCCCATTAGGGTCTTTCTACCCTTAGAGTTTCTCAGTTCTATCCATACTGACTCTACATCCCCAGATTCTATGTTCCCCCTCGCAAGGGACTGAATATCATTCCTCACCAACACAACCCCCCCATTCCCTCTTCCAGTCAGTCTGTCCTTTCGATAAGATGTATATCCTTGAATATTCATTTCCCAGGCCCTGTCTGCATGAAGCCATGTCTCAGTTATTCCCACAACATCGTTCTTGCCAATTTCCAACTGAGTCTCAAGCTCATCTACTTTATTCCTTATACTTCATGCATCCGTATATAATACTTTTAATTCATTACTCCCCTTTCCTTTCATATCAATTCCTATTTCACTTGGCCATACTGTATGATCTCTTCTTGAGCTTTCTACTCCATTAACTCTGTTGTCCTTTTTAACTTTTCTTGTTTTCACTTTCCCTTTAACTCCATCCTTATATTTCCAGTTCATCTCCTCCCCCCACTACTTAGTTTAAACACATCCATGTTGCAATGGCAAACCTGTCTGCCAGAATGCTGGTCCCCCGTCTATTAAGGTGCAACCCGTCCCTTTTGTACAATTCATCCCTACCCCAAAATAGATCCCAGTGGTCCAAGAATGTAAATCCTTGCTTCCTGCACCAGCTCCTCAGCCACACATTCAGATCCATTATCTCCCTGTTCCTGCCCTCTCCAGCACGAGGAACTGGAAGCAAACCAGAGATAACCACCCTGGAAGTCCTGCTTTTCAGACTTCTTCTGAGTTCTTTGAAGTCCCGCTGCAGAATGTCCTTCCTCTTCTTCCCGATGTCATTTGTGCCGACATGTACTACCACTTCCCGCTGTTCACCTTCACCCTTGAGGATTCCCTGCAATCGGTCTGTGATGTCCTGGATCCTAGCGCCAGGGAGGCAACACACCATCCTTAAGTGTCGCCTGTTGCCGCAGAAACCCCTTTCCGTACCTCTTACTATGGAGTCCCCTACTACCACGGCTCTTCCTGATGTCTGACTCCTCGGCTCTGCTTCTGTGCCAACTTTCGGCTCGCAGATCTGTCCACCTCTCAGACTGCAAGCTATCTTTGTCTTTTTCTTCCTATGCTGTTCTTGGATTGTCACATTCCTAGCAGACCACTGCTGTTTCCTGTAACTTTCTTAGAATCCCAATATAGCAAGATTGACCTCTATCAATAGTGTTGTTGGTAAGATGTGAATTCTGATGGTAGTTCCTAGGCTTCTGATTCTGATCTTCATCACCTTTCCACACCAAACTCACACTGTTAGGTTAATCCTTGCAGTCACACACATCATACAAACCTCTGTTTTTTTTTCTTATTACAGCCAGCTTCATAGAAAATCTTATCTCTCTATCAACTCTCTGTCTTACCAAGTTGGACACCCATAATGCTAAGGGATTAGAAAGGGGTCAATTTGTTAAGTGTTCCCAAGGAAGTTTTCTCAAGCTATATTTAGATCAGGGGTTTCCAACCTTTTTTTATGCCATAGAGCCTTACCAGTAACCGAGGGATCCATGGACCCCAGACTGGGAACCCTTGAGAGATGGTCCTACTAGAGAGGTGCAATACTTGACCTCCCCTTGGGAAAAGATGGTGGGCAAGTGGCTAAAGTGTCAGTAGCAGAGCACTTTAGGGGCAAATTAATGTAATTCTATTAGATTTCAAATAATTATGGGAAAAGATAGGATTGGTCGACAAGTTGAAGTCTTAAATTGGACCAGAGCTGATTTTGACGGCATTAGATAAGAACTTGCAAAAGTTGGTTGGGAGTGTTGTTAGGAGATAAAGGGATATCTAGCAATGTCTTTAAAAGTGACACTGGGAGAATTCAGAGCTAACAGATTCCAGTTAGTGTAATGAGAAAGCCCAGCAGACATTAAGAACCCTGCCTGACAAGGGATATTGAGGCTTTGCTCAGGAAAAAGATATAGGCAGTTAGGTTCAAACAAATCCTTCAGGGAGTATAAGGCATGTAGGAGTACTGTGGTGAACTACATATACCTGTCGGGACACGCCCCCTGCTGACTGCTCCTGTGGCTCCTCCCACAGACCCCTGTATAAAGGCGATTGGGGCCTGAGTCCTGCCCTCAGTCTCCAGGATGTAGTATGGTGGTCAATTGCTGTTTGTTCTTTCTTCCAGTCAATAAAAGCCGATATCTCGCCTCACGTCTCAGAAAGTTATTGATGGTGCATCAATTTTATTGACTGGAAGTTTTAAAACAGGGAAAGTATTTTACGTCCGGAAAAATTAGACTCGGACCCTCAAAACTCAGAAGCAGCTCTTGCCTTTGAACTCTGGCTTGCATGCTTCCAATCATAATTGGAGGAGGTTCATGCGACTGAACCCTCTATTATGCACAGAATTCTCCTCTCGAGGGTCACCCCGACAGTTTACTCACTTATCAGGGACCTGCTGACCTACAAAGGGGCACTGGACGCCCTCAAAAGACAGTACCTGCGGCTGGCTTGTGTCTACACAAGACATCGCTTAGCGACGCGGCGACAGTGACGCAACGAGACGAGTGCTGCATTTCTCCGAGACCTACAGACACTCGTGCGAACTTGCGACTGCAAAACTCTGACAGCGGAACAACATGCGGAGCTGCTAATATGAGACGCCTTCGTTACAGGGATCAGGTTGGTGTACGTGCGTCAGCGGCTGCTGGAAAATGCTGATCTTACCTTACGCTCGGCGATCGAGACGGCCGACATGCTGGAGGCTGCTCTGCACAACACTGACATTGTCCAGCCGCGCGATCCCCCGCCGGTCCCATGGACACCTCAGACCCCGCCACCCGCGAGCGAATTCACCGCTGCCGCTGCCAGTCGCAAGTCCGCGCAGGGTTACTTCTGCGGACTCGGAAAGCACCCCTGAAAACGCTGCCCAGCCCGAGAAGCGACCGGCTCCAGCTGCGGGAAGAAGGGCCACTTCACCAAGGTCTGTAAGTCTGAACCACGAGCAGGGTCGGGCAGCGCTGCGTGTGAGGCATGGGGGACGCCATCTTTGTCGGCGCCACCTCGCCCCGCCTCTGACCCACGGGTGCTTACCAGGCACCAAGATGGTGATGCAACTCTGGCCTCCGTAACCCTCGACCAAAGCGCTCCACACCAGCTTGCAAGGTCACAATGATGGACATCCTAGTGGAGGGGCACGGGACTAGCTGCCAGTTTGACACGGGCAGCACTGAGAGTTTTATTGACCCGGACACAGTGCAATGCTGCGGACTCGTGACACAGCCGGTAAGCCAGAGGGTCACCATGGCTTCTGGGTCGCATTCCACAGACATCCGGGGGTTTGTGTAGCGACAATGGTGGGGCAGGGCACAGAATATTGGGACTTTGCGCTACTGGTCATGCCTCAACTGTGCGCGCCTGTGCTACTGGGGCTGAACTTCCAGACCCACCTCGAAAGTGTGACAATGGAGTATGACGGGCCCCTCCCACCACTCACTGTCAGGAATCCTCAGTTTTGTGGGACTTCGTCATATACCCCGCTACTGACCACACACACACACCCACCCACACATCCCACCCAGCACCATGCCGACAGCCGCGCTACTGACATCACTTGCAGCCTCTCCACCCTCAAGATCCCTCCCCCACCACTGTTCGCCAACCTGACCCCTGACTGTAAGCCTGTGGCAACTAAAAGCAGGAGGTACAGCGCGGGGGACAGGGCCTTCATTCAGTCAGAGGTGCAGCGGCTGCTCAGGGAGGGGATCATTGAGCCAAACACAAGTCCTTGGAAGGCCCAGGTGGTTGTTGTTCGGACTGGGCAGAAAAACAGGATGGTCGTGGACTATAGCCAGACCATCAATAGGTTCACACAGCTTGACGTGTACCCCCTACCCGACATCACGGATATGGTCAACCAGATAGCTCAGCACAAGGTGTACTCGACAATAGATCTGAAATCCGCTTATCACCAGGTCCCCACCCGCCCAGAGGACAGCCCCTACACCGCCTTCGAGGCGGGCGGCAGGTTCTATCACTTCCTGCACGTCCCCTTCGGTGTCACAAATGGTGTCTCTGTCTTCTAGAGGGAAATGGACCAGATGGTGGACCAGTGCCAACTGAAGGCCACATTTCCCTATCTGGATAATATCACCATCTGTGGTCACGACTGGCAGGATCACGACACCAACCTCCAATGATTTTTCCAAGTGGCCGAAGCCCTGAACCTTACTTGTAACAGGGACAAGTGTGTGTTCAGAACCACCTGACTCGCTATCCTTGGGTATGTCGTGGAGAACAGGGTCATTGGCCCTGATCCCGACCGTATGCACCCCCTGTTAGAACTCCCTCTTCCCACCACCCTCAAAGCCCTCAGACGGTGCCTGGGCTTCTTTTCCTATTACTCCCAATGAGTCCCTCACTACGCAGACAAGGCCCAACCCTGGTCAAGTCCACTGCATGTCCCCTCTCAGCCGAGGCCTGCACGGCCTTCAGCTGCATTAAAGGGGACATTGCCAAAGCAACGATGCATGCGGTGGACGAGACCATTCCCTTCCAAGTAGAGAGTGACACCTCCGACTTCGCACTGGCTGCTACCCTCAATCAGGCAGGAAGACCGGTAGCATTCTCCTCCCGTACCCTTCAAGGCTCTGAAATTCGGCACTCCGCGGTGTAGAAAGAAGCCCAGGCCATAGTGGAAGCTATTAGGCACTGGAGGCACTATCTCACCAGCAAAAGGTTCACCTTGCTGACCGACCAGCGCTCAGTTGTGTTCATGTTCAGCAACCAACAGCGGAGCAAAATCAAAAATGATAAAATTTTGTGGTGGAGAATAGAATTCTCCACCTACAACTATGACATCCTGTACTGGCCTGGAAGGCTCAATGAGCCAGCTATACGCCCTCCATGCAGATCTTTGCCACCCTGGGGTCACCCGATTTTACCATTTCGTGAAAGCCCGGAACCTGCCGTACTCCCTTGAGGAAATCAGGACGATGACCAGGGACTGCCAAGTCTGCGCTGAGTGCAAACCACACTTATACCATCCTGAAAAGGCACAACTTATCAAGGCCACCCGCCCCTTTTGAGTGACTGAGTGTTGACTTTAGGGGCCCCCTTCCCTCCACCGACTGCAATGTCTACTTTCTGAACATTATCGACGAGTACTCGCGGTTCCCCTTTGCCATCCCCTGCCCCGATACCACTGCCACGTCCGTCATAAAAGCCCTGCACCAGCTCTTCACTCTGTTCGGATATCCTGCTATATCCACAGTGATAGAGGGTCCTCCTTTATGAGTGACGAGCTGCGCCAGTACCTGCTGGTTAGAGGCATTGCTACTAGTCGGATCACGAGCTATAATCCCCGGGGAAATGGACAGGTAGAGAGGGAGAATGCCACGGTGTGGAAGGCCACACTTTTAGCCCTTAAGTCAAAAGGGTTGCCGGTCTCTCGCTGGCAGGAGGTCCTCCCCGAGGCACTCCACTCCATCCACTCCGTTATGCACGTCCACCAATGTCACCCCTCATGAGCGACTCTTTTCTTTTCCCAGGAAGTCGGCCACTGGGACCACCCTACCAGCTTGGCTGACGTCCCCAGGGACAGTGCTGCTCCGGAAACATGCAAGGAGCAATAAATACTCACCGATGGTTGAAAGGGTTCACCTACTTCATGTGAACCCCCAGTGCGCCTACGTGGTCTTACCTGATGGGTGGGAGGACTCCATCCGCGACCTGGTGCCCGCAGGAGCACCAGACCCCTACCCTGAACACTCCATGGTGACTATGAACCCCGTACCCACTGATGTATATACCCACGAGACACCGAGCACACCAAGCCCTACACAGACTCCTGACGACACTCCCATACCGAGCGCCATGCACACACATGAGGGATTACTGACGTCTAACGGGCTGGCACCTCCAGTCAGGCTGGGGCCAGCACAACCACCGTCACCGGTGCTACGTAGATCGCAGCGGCAGACTCGACTGCCTGATAGACTTAACCTGTAAATATACTTGTCAGAAACTTCGCCCTGTGGGGACTCTCTTTTAAAACAAAGGGGGGGGGGGGTGAACGTGGTAATCTATGTATACCTGTCTGGACACACCCCTCTGCTGACTGCTTCTGTGGCTCCTCCCACAGACCCTGGTATAAAGGTGATTGGGGCACTGCTCCTCCCTCAGTCTCCGAGATGTCGTGCTCCCTTTTCGCTGTTAATAAAAGCCTATCATTCACTTCCAGTCTCCTAGAGTTATTGATGGTGCATCACCCACACAGTCATAGAGAGGTTGTGTGAACTCCACACAAAAAACAGCCAAAGTCAGGATTGGACCCTCATCACTCGGGCTCAGAGCAGCATCTTTACTGGCTGCCCAGTCTCTCTCCCTCTCTCTTCTATTTAATTAGCTGTTCTTTTAAGGGCATTGGTTTTATTCATCATTCTGGTTGCAAGTTCTATGTTTTCACTGCTGTTTGAGGAAGGAAGTTTGTCCCAATTTATTAATGACAGTCTTATACTTATTTCCTTAATCTTGGATTGCATGGAAACATCTTTACAACATCTATTTTTTTAAGTCCTTCCATAATTTGCAAGGCACTCAGAATTCTCTTTTCTAGAAAAAAAATCCCAGCCTGCTCAGGTCTTCCAGTTCATGTTGGCCGTTCTAGTCAGGTAAACCATACCTTGCCTCTCCTCCAGCGTCTCAGTGCTCTACATAAAAGCAACAAGTTCTTGTTCTATGGTGCCTCCTCAGAATTCCACATCATGCAGTAATCTCCATGCCGTGCCAATGAGCTTGGTGCGTTTTTCGTGCATTTTCTGTTGTGGTTTGTTTCATCTGCTGCTTTATCCATGCGCCCATCATACAGTTTTACTTAGTCTTCCACTTGCGCCTTTGCAGTTCCTCATATCGCATGGAGACCATAATCTTTATGCGTCCAAAAATAACCAGAATGGTTCAATGCAACTGAAGAAAAACAAAGGGAGAATTGGCAGGAGTTGTAGAAAGCCAGTTACGCTTCGCCCTCCAAAATGCAGGGACATTTAAACAACAAAGTGCTGGAAATAAATCCCTTTGCCTCCAACTTGTCCGCCCTGCTCCTCCAAAATAAATCTACTTCTTTTAAGTCTTACATCCCCCCACTGAAAGATCAAAGTACCCCACAGCTGGTGTTTGGCTCTCCGAGTAGTTTTGAATTGGCAGTAACTTTTGAACTCGCCGATGGTTATTTTTCTTCCGCTCCCCAACCTGAGCACCAGGCCCCAGCACTGGCCAACAAGTAGATGTATGAGAGGATTGGCTGTCCTCATCCCTGCTGATACTTCACAATTTCCACATCGCTGAGCGTAACAATCCCAGAAATGACCCAGAGCAAAATAACCCATTCTTCATTCTCACTTGACAACTGCGATAGTTCCCCCTTGGTGAGTCCAAGCTTTAGTTTGGCTTGGTGGTGAGCAGGGTCAGAGAGGTGTGGGTTTGAGTCCCATTCCTGTAATGTGGGGCATGTTATCCGGGCCGATAGCTTCTGTGGGGGAGCAGGGGAGTTGGAGGAGCCGCATTTTGGAAGAGGAGTTAAACTGGTGGATACGACAGATTCAAGGCTTTACTTGAAAGAAATCTAGTAGGTTGGGCTGAGGTTGGCGCAGTTGCTATACAAGTAGATGCAGTGTGTAGTGAGACTGTGAGGAAGGACAGGCAGATGATAGGGTTAAATTGCAGTTAGTGGGATGAATTGAAGTGTAACATGGGGTCAAAACCGAAAAGGATGACTGAAAGTGTTATATTTAAATGCACACAGTATATAAAATTAGGCAGATAATCCTGTGGTGCAGTTAGAGATTGACAGGTTTGACGTTGTGGGCATCACTGAGTTGTGGCTGAAAGATCATAGCCGGGAGCTTAACATCCAACAATTCGCCTTCTATAGAAAGGACAGGCAAGTAGGTAGATGGGACAGTGTGGCTCTGTTGGTAAAAAATTAAATCAAATCCTTATTTATTGATGATATAGGATCAGAAAATGTAGAATCCTTGCAAGTAGGGTTAAGAAACCGCAAGGATGAAAAGAATCTGATGGGAGTTATATACAGGCCCCCAAGAAGTAGTCAGGGTGTGGGATGCAAATTACAATGAAAAAGCATGTAAAAAGGGTAAAGTTATGATACTCATGTAGGGAGGTTTCAATATGTAGGTAGATTGGGAAAATTAGGTTAGTGCTGGATCCCAAGAGAGGGAGTTTGTACAATGCCTATGAGGAGGCTTTTTAGAGCAGCTTGTGGTTGAGCCCACTAGGGGAAAGGCAATTCTGGAATGAGTGTTGTGTATTAAACCAGATTTGATTAGGGAGCTTAAGATAAAGGAACTCTTAGGAAACAGTGATCATAATATGAAATAATTCTCTCTGCAGTTTGAGAGGGAGAAGATGAAGTCAAATGTATCAGTATAACATATAACAGTATAAATGGAATTACAGAGGCATGAGAGAGGAGCTGACCAAAGTTGTTTGGAAGAGGGTACTAGAAAGGATGATGGCAGAGTAGCAATGGCTGGAATTTCTGGGGGCAATTCAGATGCCACAGGATAGATACACACTTTCCAAAGTTGAAAAAGTATTCTAAAGACAGGATGAAGCAACCACGGCCGACAAGGGAAATCAAAGACAGCATAAAAGCAAAAGAGAGTGCGTATAATATAGCAAACAATTAGTGGGAAGCTAAAGGATTGAGAAGCTTTTAAAAACTGAAGGTAACTAAAAAGCCATAAAGAGAGAAAAGATTAAATATGAAGGTAGCCTAGCCAATAATACAAAAGAGGATGCCAAACATATTTTCTTCATATATATGAAGAGTAAAACAGAGGTGTGAGTGGATATCAGACCACCAGAAAATAACACTGGAGAGGTAGTAATGGGGCACAAAGAAATAGCGGGCAAAGTTAATAGGTATTTTCTCTTCACTGTGGAAGACACTAGCAGTATGTCAGAATTTTGAGAGTGTCAGGGGGCAGAGTGAGTATAGTTGCTTGGGAAGCTAAAACATTTGAAGGTAGACAACTCACTAGGACCAGATGGACTACACCCCAGGGTTCTGAAAGAGATAGCTTAGGAGATTGTGGAGGCATTAGTAATGATCTTTCAAGAATCACTGGATTATGGAATGGTTCTGGAGATTTGAAAATGGCAAATGCCAGTCCACCCTTTAAGAAGGGAAGGAAGCAGAAGAAATGAAATTATAAGCCAGTTCGCCTAACTTCGGTGATTGGCAACATGTTAGAGTCCATTATGGATGAGGTATCTTGGTACTTGAAGGCACATGATAAACTAGGCCAAAGTCAGCATGGTTTTAATGACGGGAAATCTTGCCTGACAGATCTTTTGGAATTCTTTGAGGAAACAACAAGTAAGACAGACAATGTAAATGGATGTTGTTTACTTAGATTTTCAGAAGGCCCTTGACAAGGTGCCGCACACAAAGCTGCTTAACAAGGTAAATGCCGATGGTATTACCAGAAAGGTACCAGCATGGATAGAAGATTAGCTGGCTGGTAACAGGCAAAGGGTGGAAGTAAAGGGGGCCTTTACTCATTGGCTGCCAGTGACTAGTGATGCTCCCCTGATGTCGGTGTTAAGACCGCTTCTTTTTGCATTATATGTTGATAATTTGGGTGATGGAATCGATGGCTTTGTGGCCAAGTTTGTGGACAATGTGCAGATAGGTAGAGAGGCAGGTAGTATTCAGGAAGCAGAGATTATGCAGAAGGACTTAGGTAAGGAAGAGGAAATGGAATAAAGTGTAGGGAAGCGTATAGTCATGAACTTAAATAGATGGAATAAAGGCAGTAGACTCTTTTCTAAATGGGAGAAATTTCAAAAATCAGAGGTGCAAAGGGACTTGGGAGTGCTTGTGCAGGATTTCCTGAAGCTTAACTTGCAGGTTGAGTTGGTGGTAAGGAAGGCGAATGCAAGGTTAGTATTCATTTTGAGAGGATTAGAATATAAGGCCAAGGATGTAATGCTGAGGCTTTATGAGGCATTGTTCAGACCAGACTTGGAGTATTGAGAGCAATTCTGGGCTCCTCATGGAGGAGAAGATGTGCTGGCATTGGAGATTGTCCGGAGGAAGTTCATGAGAATGATTCCAGGAATGAAAGGGTTAGATGGCTCTGGGCCTTTACTCTCTGGAATTTAGAAGGATGAGGAGGGATCTCAATAAAATGCATTGAATATTGAAAGGCTACACAGAATATACGTGGACGTTTCCTATATAGGGTGAGTCTAGGACCAGAGGGAACAGCCACAGAAGACAGGGACATCCATTTAGAACAGAAATGAGGAGGAATTTATTTGGCCAGAGAGTAGTGAATCTGCGGAATTCATTGTCACAGATGGCTGTGGAGGCCAAGTCATTGGGTATATTTAAAGAGGAGATTGGTAGGTTCTTGATTAGTCAGGACATCAAAGGTTATGGGGAGAGGGCAGGAGAATGGGGTTGAGAGGGATAATAAATAATGGAATTGCAGAGCACACAAGATGGGCTGAATGGCCTAATTCTGCTCCTATGTCTTACATAGAAACATAGAAAACCTACAGCACAATACAGGCCCCTCGGCCCACAGTGCTGTGCTGAACAGGTACGTACTTTAGAAATTGCCTAGGGTTGCCCATGGTCCTCTATTTTTCTAAGCTCCATGCATCTATCCAAGAATCTCTTAAAAGACCCTATCGTATCCGCCTCCACCATCGATGCCGGCAGCCCATTCCATGCACTCACCACTCGTTGCATAAAAATCTTACCCCAGACATCTCCTCTGTACCTACTTCCAAGCCACCTTAAAACTACGCCCTCTTGTGCTAACCAGTTCAGCCCTGGGAAAAAGCCTCTGACTATCCACACGATCAGTGCCTCTCATTATCTTGTACACCTCTATCAGGTCACCTCTCATCCTTCGTCACTCCAAAGAGAAAAGGTCAAGTTCACGCAACCAATTCTCATAAGGCATGCTCCCCAATCCAGACAACATCCTTGTAAATCTCCTCTGCACCCTTTCTATGGTTTCCACATCCTTCCTGTAATGAGGTGACCAGAACTGAGCACAGTACTCCAAGTGGGGTCTGACCAGGGTCCTATATAGCTGTAACATTACCTCTTGACTCCTAAACTCAATCCCATGGTTGACGAAGGCCAATGCACCGTATGCCTTCTTCACCACAGAGTCAACCTGTGCAGCAGCTTTGGGTGTCCTGTGGACTCGGACCCCAAGATCCCTTTGATCTTCCACACTGCCAAGAGTCTTATCATTAATACTATATTCTGCCATCATATTTGACCTACCAAAATGAACCACCTCACACTTAACTGGGTTGAACTGCATCTGCCTCTTCTCAGCCCAGGTTTGCATCCTATCGATGTCCTGTTGTAACCTCCACCCTATCCACAACACTTCCAACCTTTGTGTCATCAGCAAATTTACTAACCCATCCCTCCACTTCCTCATCCAGGTCATTTATAAAAATAACAAAGAGTAAGGATCCCAGAACAGATCCCTGAGGCACTCCACTGGTGACCGACCTCCATGCAGAATATGACCCGTCTACAATCAGTCTTTGCCTTCTTATGGTCTTAGATTGTTTTAACTAACATTAATACCTCAGCTAGGTCATTTTAATGAGATCTTGCTGTTTTGGTGATCTTGCCGTGTCAAATTCAAGACCACGGTAGCGTAGTGGTTAGCGTGACGTTATTACAGCTTGGGGCATTGGAGTTCAGAGTTCAATTCCGGCATCGTCTGTAAGGAGTCTGTACATCCTCCCCATGGAATGCGTGGGTTTTCTGTTGGTTCTCCAGTTTCCTCCCACAATCTCAAGACATACCTGTTAGGTTAACACTTCTTTGTAAATTGTCCCATCATTAGGTTTGGGTTCAGTCGGGGTTGTCGGGGATTGCAGGGCTATTCCACACTGTAAATAAATAATAAGAAATAAATAAACTTTGGAGGCCACCTTTGCTGAACCAATTTACTGGGTTGGCGAATGAAACAACAACCCTGTCCTGATTGTTCAATGACTTTGGAAAGGGTAGGCTTATTGGGAGTGGTGTGGAATGGTGGTCTCTATGTCAATGATTCTTCCTGCGTGCATTCTGCATCACTTATATTCCCATTCATATTTCAGCCTCTGTGACATCGGATAGAGTTCAAGAACTTATCAACTCATCCCCTTGTGCCCCTGGCCTACAATGTCTCCTGATCCAAGAACACAATGATGTTAACGTCCTCGAAGCTTCAGACTCCATCCATGCCTCACCCCTCTTCCTCCAGTCCTACAAATGTCTGAGGTCACCGCTCCTTTCAAATTCCAAACATGAGAAACTGACGCTGGCTGGCCATGGATGCAGGAACAGTGAGGTTATTCAAGAGGCATGTTGCCAGGTACTTGAATGAGCAATGCAGAGGGACTTGGAATTGGTACAACAAGTGGGATAAGCTTGTTGGTCAGCATAGACCTGTTGGGTCAAAGGACCCTTTTCTATGCTGTGTAACTCAATGATTTCTGCATCCGCTTTCCCCTTTATTCTGTCCGTATTTTTATCAGTTGCCTTGGCCTTTGAGCAGAGGATTTTGAGAGAGAACTCTCATTCTCCTATCTGTGAAGATGCTCCCTAAAATCTACTACTCTGCCCAATTTTTGGGTCAGCTTTCTCCTATGGCTGTCCCATTTTACTGGAGAACATTGCCTTCAAATGCCTTGAAACACATTACGATTACAACATATGTGTTCAAAATACTGGAGAAACTCAGCAAGTCAGGAGGCATCTATAAGCAGTCGATGTTCTGTCTTCTGCCCCCTTCCAAGTCTTGGGGAAGTTGTTTATTCCCCTGCATAGATGCTGCATATATGGGAGGAGTATAAAGGTTCAGGAACGGGTTAATGGGACTAGGCAGAATAATTGCTCGGCACGTTTCTCTGCTGTAGTGCTCTTTTACTCCATGAATCTATAAAGCAAGAGCATGTGTAGGCCATTCAGCCCATGAAGCCTACCCTATGATCAGTCGGATAATGGCTGATGTTTGCTGGCATCAGCTCTTCCGTACCAGTTCCCTGTAACCCCTAATTCCTCTGTCTTCCAAATACTTACAATGTCTATTTCCACCTTAAATGTACCTAATGATCTGGCCTCCTGCAGCCTCAGGGGCAGAGAACCACAATGATTCACTACCCTCTGAGGGAAGATCTGTTTTAACTGAATCGTGGTGGAAACCCAGGTTTCGGTTGGTGAGCACTGGACATGAGTTTATCACGTGCATGAAGTGAGACAAAGGGGGTTGAAGTATAAATAAGGCAGCATGTGCACATCTACTTGGGTGAGTTTTTGTTGCTGATTTGTTTAAACTATTACATTATTAATAAATCAGCCATTGTGGCCCTGGCCACTTTACGACTGACCCAGATGTTACACATGAAAGCAGACAATTAAGAGTAACAGCTCAGGTACACTGGACTGTGAAAGGGGGTGAATCGGAGCCATTCCTGCTCTCTGCTCCACGCTGTAATAACGTGCCTGCCCGATTCAGCACGGGTGCAAGCTGGAGAGAGCGACGTGAAGATTCGGCTTCTAATTGCCTCCAGCTTGAAGAACAGCGGCCCGAAGCCTAGAGGGGGTGCTGACAGTGCGCTCAGCTGAGTGTTCTGGGAGGTGGCTGGGGCAGAGCATATTGACGGAGGGAAGAGAGTGAGAGCACGAGAAACTGAGTGGGATTCAAACTCTGGGGCTGTGACATCATTCCTAGATTTGCACCTTTAGACGAGGAGGTGGACTAAAACTGGATATAGCCCTCTTTCCTAGTGGTGTGGTTATGGAACACAGCCTTTAATTTACAGTGAAGCATTGACTCAATACAGTATGACTTTTAAAGTGTGTATGCCTGTTGTGAAACGTTAAACTGCTACCAATGTATAACAACCCTTTTTGGCTGGCTGCCAGTGCCTTTGTAATGCATATTAGTTCAGATGAGAAGGAATTGGGCTGAAGTTTGAATGTGTTCCTCTGCCTGCACTCTCTCACTCGTATCTCCCCCTCGTCAAACAAAGCAGTCGGAGTGTCTGTGAAGCCCTGTCATCAGTAGTGAGCGCTGTAGCTCTCGCCTTCTGACTGTGAGGTTTTTCTCCCTCTCTAGGTTGGTCAATTGATATGAAGTGCGATCCTACAGGCGACGGTGTCTGCCTGTGACACCCAGAGCTGCTCAGGTCTTTGTTTGCTTTCTCCTCCTCTGGATGCTGGGCATGGCAGTCCCACTCCATCACAAATCACCTGCGATCGCTCTGCTTCAGAAGCTTCAGACGAGTGAGTTGGACACTTTTGGCAGGCAAACTTTGCAGTTACCTATAAGTGGCGATGGACCTCTGAATGAAATCTATGTGGAAAAAAACCGAGCAGGAACGATGAATTACCCAGAGGGTGGTTATGATTTTGCTGCTGCAGCCTCCCTGTACAACCCGACCAGCCTGGGCTATGCAGCCTCCACGGACTCGCATGGCTCCAGCAGCATTGGAGGTCTTCATTCCCTCAACAGCATGTCACCGAGCCCGCTGGTTTTCTTACAGACGGCGCCCCAGCTCTCTTCCTTCGTTTCCCATGGCCAGCAAGTCCCGTACTACATGGAGAACGAGCAGAATGGCTGCAATAGCTTTGGGCTGCGTGAGGGACCCCCGTCGACTTTTTACAGGTGAGCCCCCCTCCCCGGCCCCAGCTTCCCTCTGCTGTCCCTGCAGCCTCTCAGATGCCACACGCACCAGGGGAAGGGTGGGATGGTCGCGGTGGGAGAGGTGGTGGACCCCCTTGACCTTTGACTCAGTGCCTCTTAAGTCTGCTGAGTGCCCGGGACTGATGCTGATATACGGCTTTGGGACATGACAACCCTTATTCTCTGTGGCTTCCAATCCAAACCTGAGGTCTCTGTCACTTCATTCACAGCTTGCCACGTTTAACTCTGCCTCGGTTTTAGTCTGGGCTACGCAGCTCCCCCTGCATTGAAGGAGTCTGTCTGGCACCCGTCTCAGACTTGGGTGTGCCCCGGATTTCACTGTGTGGATGGATGAGGTTGTGTGTGGTGTGGTTGCCTTTTTTGGAATTTGGGTCTCATTGTGACTGCACCTTGATCGAAAACCAGACCACGCACTCAGAACCCCTGACTAACTTTCAATTCAGGTTTCCGAGTGAAGTCCGGGTGTGTGGTTAATCTTTCGGCGGAGGCTTCAGGCTCCTTGCCAAAATTATCTCAGCTCTAACGAGATAGGGGATGTGTGGGGGTGGGGATGGGGTCGGAGGAAGGAAACAAAAATTAAACCCTTGGGATAATTCCCACAGCTTTGCGTGCCTTCTGCCGTCCCCTGCATTGATAGGGGCAAACGAGCACAACTCGGCCGCCAGTCCACCCATTCATCTCTGAAGCTGTATGTTGTCAGTACTGCAGAGTAACCTGAATTAAACCCAAACCTAGATGAGAATAAAATCCCTCGCATGTGGAGCTATAAGAGGGTGCAATCTATAGTATGGTGCACTAGTGGGGAGGGTGCGGGTTAAAGGGGGGGAAACCCATTTATTCTCTGTAAGTGGAAGTACATTGATGTAAAACACTTGAAATCAGCTGCACTACATTGGGGACTGGATCAGAAAGCCCCGTTTTGAGCGTAAATTTCCTAACAGCACTCACGAGCTTTGAACAGTTTAGAGTTTCTAAGCCCTATGTGCTGGTTGAGAAGAGACATTTCAGAAGTGTGCACTGGTCTGTTATGAGTAGGGAAGGATTCAAGCCCACTGGCCCCTACATAAATGTCAACAGGAGATGATTTGTAGCCCAAGTATATTAGGTACAGGTTTTTCTATTACCGCTATTTCTCGCAACGAGCTTCCTTCAACACTCACTTGGATTGCCGTTGTCACTGTTACATTGCTTTTAGATTGTGCAATCAATTCACTGGATACCAGTTCTGGGAACAAAACAGTGCCACTATTTTTCCCCCTCTCTCAGTTAATAGAAGTCCCCAAGAGCACAGAAGCTGTTGATAACCTAGAAAGGAAGAAATCTGAAAAGTGCTAAAGGCAAATTGGGGAAAATTTGCGGATGCTGGAAATCTGAAGTAAAAACAAACAGAAAGCACTGGAACCCTCAGCAAGTTGGGCAACATCTGTGAAAAGAGAAACTGTTAACATTGCAGGTCCAAGACAGTCAGAAAGGGTAGAGAAGCTGGCTTGTGGTTGAGTGGGGTTGCAAAGGGCAATGGCAGCAAACTCATTTTGAAAAATAATCAAAAGTGAATCCATGAGCACTACCTCATTGTTCCTCTTCTGCATTTTTTATTATTGTAAATTATGGTTTTTTATTATTGTAAATACCGCTCCCACAAAACAACCTATTTCATGACATATATCAGTGATATGAAACCTGATTTGGATTAGAAAGGGAGAGTATGACAGGGCTGTGGGGAAAGAACAGTGGTGTGGGACTGATCTTTCTCCAACACAATGTCCACATACACAGTGTCTGTGTACCATACCATACCTGGGCTTGGCACAGTGACATCACCTGCTGCATCACATTTGCCTTCTGCTTCGTTCTGGTTAGGCTGCTTCCACTTTGGAGAGCGGGCCGGAAGCAAGCATAACAGAATCCATGAGCAAGGAGTGTCTGGCTGGGTAGAAACAGGACAGCCAGTGCCCGAGGATGAGTAATGGCTTGACTGTACACAGTCCAAGAGACTTCTCGAAACCCAAGGCATAATCACTGGAAAAGGTGGTGTGCCATTATCGTTCAGTTTTAAACACCGATTGTTCACGTAGCTTTCTATCAGGTGTCCCTCCTCCACCGAACGCTGGGCAAGCCACACAGCAGTGTCCTCCTTTGCAACCCCCCCTCTACCTGCTCTGCCAATTATTTTAAAGCTGTGACTCTGGTTACTAGTCCTGCTGCCAGGAGAAACAGTTCTTCCCTTTCTGCTCCATCAGAACCAGTCACAGAGCCCAGCTTCATCTTTATTAAATCTGTGAGAAAGCGCACATTCTGTTGAGCACGGTTCACAGAACTGACGTCCAAGATACTGACTGGAAAAGTGGAAAGAAATGCAACAGAGGCAACAGTTGAGAGAAATAGTAATAACGGAAAAATCTGTATCTAATATGCTTCAGCTATAAATCGTCTTCTGCTGAAGTTGATGTCCAGGCCAATCGGCTTGAGTTCTTCCATACACAGAGCAGACCAGTCTGCAGTTCTGGTCTGTACCTTCCCACTGCAAGTAAATGGCCAGCACGGAGGGGCTGGCCCTATCAGGTCTGACGAACTACTAACGTACAGGGCAGAAGAACAGGGGTTTCCGTATAGAAACTTAAATGTACAGAAATCTGACTTCACTGATCTTCTCCTTTAACTTAAAAAAAAATTCAAAATAGTAGTGACAATATAAAATGTTTCTAGATATTCATCAACAGCTGGATTACAGTGCATGTTCCATTAATGTAATTATGCTAGCGTTAGGATGAGCTTTTGATGAAAAGAAAGCATAGTAGGAAGGGTATGCGGAACAGTACAATATGGGAAGCTGCAGAAAACGGGTATGTCTGACATGGAAACGTTATCGAGAACAGAACCCTTAGCTAACTTGAGACTGTCTGTACCTGTCGGGTTAGTCAGTGGGAAGAAAGGCAAGTACTATGTTAGTATTAATTTTGAAGGCATGAGAATATAAAAAGCAAGGATGTAATGGTGAAGCTTTATAAGGCGTTGGTCAGACTGCACTGTGAGCAGTTTGGGCCTCTTATCTAAGGAAGGACATGCTGGTGGTGGAAAGAATCCCGAGAAGGTTCCCGCCATGACAAGGTTAACGTATGAGCAATGTTTGATGGCTCTGGGCCAGAGCTCACTGGAGCTTAGAGAAGTGAGCGGGAACCTCAGTGAAACCTGTCAAATGTTGAAAGACCTAGATAGAGTGGACGCTTGTTTTTGTGAAGGAGTTTAGGAGTTTCAGCCTCAGAATGGAAGAACGTCTGTTCCGCACAGAGATGAGGAGGAGGCTCTTTATCCAGAGCATGGTGAATCTTTGGAATTCATTGCCTGAGGTGGCTGTGGAGGCCAGGCCATTGAGTACATTGTGTGTATATCGCTGAAAGGGTTACTGTTGGTGACATTTACTAGGAGCATTCTAGATAAAGGGTCTGAAGCATTGTTAAGGATCCCCACAATCTCTTTGACCCACTACCGTCAGAAAGGAGGTACAGGAGCATCAGGACCAGGACTGCCAGACTGGGCAACAGCTTCTTCCCGCAGTCTGTGAGACCAATGAATACCCTGCCACTATTGAGGTCTCGTCACTAGGGGAGTGAGCCGTTTACTGTATACCTGTGCTGTGCACTACATGCATTTTAGAAACATAGAAAACATACAGCACAATACAGGCCCTTTGGCCCACAAAGCTGTGCCAAACATGCCCCTACCTTAGAACTACCTAGGCTTTACCCATAGCCCTCTATTTTTCTAAGCTCTATGTAGCCATCCAGGAGTCTCTTAAAAGACCCTATCGTTTCCGAGGCGGAAACCATCACCATTGCTGGCAATCCAATCCATTCCACACACTCACCACTCTCTGCGTAAAAAACTTACCCCTGACATCTCCTCTGTACCTACTTCCAAGCACCTTAAAACGATGCCCTCTAATGCTAGTCATTTCAGCCCTGGGAAAAAGCCTCTGACTATCCACACAATCAATGCCTCTCATTAGCTTGTACGACTCTATCAGGTCACCTCTCATATAGTTCATTTTGAACTATATTTTATTAACTTATTTGTGATAATATTTTGTTATGTGTCCTGTGTGTGATATATGTTTTGTGGGTTCACTGTGGTCCAGAGGAACATGGTTTCATTTGGTTGCACATACATACAGTTTGATGACAATAAACTTCAACTTGGACTTGAACATAAACCAAAGGTTGTTAGGTTCTTGATTAATCAGGGCATCAAAGGAGGAGAAGACAGGAGAATGAGGTTGAGAGGGATAAGAAATCAACCACGATCAGGCTCAGTAGGCTGAATGGCCTAATTCTGCTCCTACGTCTAATGGTCTTGTATATATAGAGACTACAGTCAGTAATTCCTCCATGCTGGTTAAAGCAGGATTGGCAGCTTGTGCAAATCATCATCTCTCAATTACGAGGCATTGGCTCCTGCTGGGAGTGATTTGCTGTGGTAATTGGGTAGAATCAGACTAGACGTGGTCACCGACTGGGACACTCTTGTTGTCTGGCACAAACATGAAATGCAGTCAAGTGGCATCAGATGTTTTTTCAGCTGCTTGGGGCCTCCTTGATGACAGCAGCAGCCTGTACTGGGAAACAGCCCTGGGTCTCATTGATAGTAGTTCAACATCCCCAGGACAGGAGAGCAATGTGGCAAAAGGCCAAAGAGTAAAATAAATTAATCGCTCAACATCCAACACTTCTTGCAGTGAGGTGCCATGATTGGCATCGATAGAAATCGATTCAGCAAGTGTTCCAGTTTTGAGATCATTGGATCAGTAGACACATTTTAAAGTTTTCTCAGCAAGTGCCAATTGTTAATTTAGTTCTGGGACTGATAGATTATCGTTAACTCAAGGTACATTTGGAGGAAATGTGTAAATGGAATTACGTGACCAAGGAGCATTAAAAAGGAACTAGAGGCTGTGCCTGAAGTTGAAGTCCATAAAGTTAAAGAATAGTACAAAAAACCAGAAGGGCTAAATAGACCCCCCCACCTTCCAGTTTATACCTGATTATAATATAGGTTAACGCAGAGGTTTGAGGAAAAATACTTTGCCTGTGAATTTAGAAATGCACAGGAAACAAACTGGCCACTGTGCTCAACTTTGCTGGTATTTTTATCCACATGTGGTTTCTAATCTAATCCAACTCACCTGCTTATTCCCTATGCTCCTCAATATTTCATCTAATTTCCTTAAACATCTTATATGTCCAGACCACTCAGAATGACTTCAGTCTGTTGCACATTCCTTTCTAGGCTTTTAATACCATATACAATCTAATTTCTCTCTCCTTTTCATTCCACCTGGCTTTTAGTGTTCCATTCGGTCTAATCTCACCATCTTGCTCTCTCTCTGCAAATGCACGGTCCAGCGTAATCCGGTTCATCTACTCACTTGTCATTCCCTTTAATATCCCATCTTAATCCAGTCCGAGTCTCGTGTTGTCCCTTTCCTTTCATATTCTTCACCGTCAGCACAGTGGCAGTGCTAGGAGAGCCACCACCACAAAACATTAGAGATCCAGGTTCAATCCTGAGTCTGGGAGTGGAGTTTGCATGTTTCCTGAGACCAGATGGGTTTGCCCCCAGTTACTTCCATCATCCTAAACAAGGGTGCCACGGTAGTGTAGAGGCTAGCACGATGCTGTTACAGCTCAGGGTGTTCTAGAGTCCAGGGTTCAATTCCGGTGCCATCCTGTAAGGAATTTGTACATTCTACCCATGAACTGCCTGGGTTTCCCAGGGGCGCTCCAGATTCCTCCCGGATGCTAAACCCCTACCGGTTGGTAGGTTAATTGGTCTCTGTAAATACAGACAGACAGACAGACATACTTCATTGATCCTGAGGGAAATTGGGTTTCGTTACAGCTGCACCAACCAAGAATAATGTAGAAATATAGCAATATAAAACCATAAATAATTAAATAATAATAAGTTAATCATGCCAAGTGGAAATAAGTCCAGGACCAGCCTATTGGCTCAGGGTGTCTGACACTCCGAGGGAGGAGTTGTAAAGTTTGATGGCCACAGGCAGGAATGACTTCCTATGACGCTCAGTGTTGCATCTCGGTGGAATGAGTCTCTGGCTGAATGTACTCCTGTGCCTAACCAGTACATTATGGAGTGGGTGGGAGTCATTGTCCAAGATGGCATGCAACTTGGACAGCATCCTCTTTTCAGACACCACTGTCAGAGAGTCCAGTTCCACCCCCACAACATCACTGGCCTTATGAATTGTCCCGTGCTTAGCCTAGTGTTAAATTGATGGGTTGCTGGGCGGTGTGGGCTCATTGGACTGGAAAGGCCTGTTTCACGTTCTATCTCTAAATGAAGTAAACAAATAAAGACATTGATTTGCCATCATAATTGCCCCTACAGTGTGGGTGGGTGGTGGAACCTGGTGGAAGTTGATGAGAGGTTGGAGAGTATAAAATAAATGGACTCAATGTTGTAGTGGTGTAGAAGTGTGGTTGGTGGTTGACAAGCATTTGGGCTTAATTCTGTGCTGTATTTCTCTATGAATCTTTTTCTATTCTTGTATTTACTTTCCATAGCCTTTTAACTTTCTATCCAATCCCACTCTCAGGTCCAATCCTATCTAGTCTACTTGCAACCCTTATGTATTCCTTGCTATCCCAGTCTAATTCCACTACCTTCTGCACTTCCAGGGCCTCCTGACATCATTCGCTTTTAAGCAATGATTTATCCGAAATGAACCCTTCCTGTTTTATAGATTTCATCTGGTTTCCTGTTAACCACATGAGCTCAAAGGCATTATTCTCCAAATTGTATTCTTCAGCCAAGTATTAAACCTCTTCATATGTTCACTTATATTGTGAGGAGTTGTTCAGCATACATCAGTCAAGGGGTTGTCTCCCTCAACAATGGTCATTCTTTGTAAGTGCAATAGGGGATTAAAGAGATATTGAGATAAGCCATGGCTTATCCCCCATCTTGGCGCTGAATGGCCACCTTATTCAGAACCTCCTGTACCTATAAAGTGGCCACTGAGTGTATGTTTGTGGTCTTCTGCTGCTGTAGCCCATCCACTTCAACTTTCGATGTGTTGTGCATTCAGAGATGCTCTTCTGCACACCACTGTTATGACACGTGGTTATTTGAGTTACTGTCACCCTTCTGTCAGCATGAACTAGTCTAACCATTTTCCTCTGATCACTCTTATTAACAAGGCATTTTTCCCCACAGAACTGCTACTCTCTGGATGTCTTTATTGATTTTTGCACCATTCTCTATAAACTCTAGAGACCGTTGTGCATGAAAATCCCAGGAGATCAGCAGTTTCTGAGATACTCAAACCACCCCATCTGGCACCAACAATCATTCCACAGTCAAAGTCACCTACTTCCTACCCATTCTGATATTTGAACAACAACTGAACCGCTTGACCATATCTGCATGCTTTTGGGCATTAAGTTGCTGCAACATGATTGGCTGATTTGATTAGATTAGATTCAACTTTATTGTCATTGTGCCAAGTACAGATACAAAGCCAAGGAAATGCAGTTAGCATCTAACCAGAAATGCAAAGAATAGTGTTATTTACAAAATAACTGTGAATAAAAAGAGCTACAGCACACAAATATTAAAGTACTGAGACAGAACAATATGGGTGCAATACTGCTTAGCACTGTGATGTGAGGTTCAGCAGGGTCACAACCTCAGGGAAGAAGCTCTTCCTGTGCCTGCTGGTGCGGGAGCGGAGGCTTCTGTAGCGTCTACTGGATGGGAGGAGAGTAAAAAGTCCATGGTTAGGGTGAGATGCATCCTTGATAATGCCTTTCGCCCTGCCCAGGCAGTGTTTATGGTAGATGTTCTTAATGGTGGGCAATTGGGTGCCGATAATCCGCTGAGCAGTTTTCACCACCCGCTGGAGTGCTTTGCAGTCCGATACGGGACAATTGCCACACCAAACTGAGATGCAGTTGGTGAGTCTGCTCTCAATGGTACAGCGGTAAAAGTCCGTCAGTATCCTGGGACAGAGGTGAGCTTTCTTGATGCTCCGCAGGAAATAAAGGCGCTGTTGCACCTTTTTGATCAGAATGGAGGAGTTCAGGGACCAGATGAGATCCTTGGAAATGTGGGCACCAAGGAATGAGCAATTGTACTGGTGTACCTAATAACGTGGACACTGAATGTATGTTTACGCTTGTTGCCTGAGTGTAAACATATAGATCCTTTCATTCTGCTGTTAACCTGTACTGGCTCTGTTGGTTTTCAGGTGAGTGAGGCTGAGTTTGTGGCCTGAAGGGGCCTGTGTCTGTGCTGCAACAGTCTATCAGAAAGACACTCACAAATTCACCCAGTATTGATCTCCTCAATACTGCATTATACAGTGCCTATAAAAGGTAGTCACCCCCGTAAGAAGATTGCATGTTTTATTGTTTTACAACATTGGATCACGATGGATTTAATTTGGCTTTTTTTTTACACTGATCAACATAAAAAGACTTTTGCCAAAGTGAAAACAAATTTCTGCAAAGTGATCTAAATTAGTTACAATTATAAAACACAAAGTCATTAATTACCTACCCCCTTCAAGTCAGTATTTATTAGATGCCCTTTGGCAGCAATCAAAGCTTTGACTCAGTGTGGATAGGTCTCCATCAGCTTTGAACATCTGGACACTGTAATGTTTTTTCCCATTCTTCTTTACAAAACTGCTCAAGCTCTGTCAGATTGCATGGGGATCATGGGTAAACAGCCGTTTTAAAGTTCAGATACAAATTTTTTATTGGATTGAGATCTGGACTCTGACTTGGCCACTCCAGGACATTAACTTTGTTGTTTTTAAGCCATTCCTGCATAGCTTTGCTTTATGCTTGGAATCAATGTCTTGCTGGAAAACAAATCTTCTCCCAAGTCACAGTTCTTTTGCTGACTGCATCAAGTTTCTCTCCAGGATTTCCCTCTAATTTACTACTTTCATTTTACCCTCTACCTTCACAAGCCTTCCAGGGCCTGCTGCAGTGAAGCGTCCCCAAGCGTGATGTAGCCAAACATAGCATTTAGTTTGATGGCCAAAATTTTGGTTTCATCAGACCATAGAACCTTCTTCAAGCTGACGTCTCTGTCTCCCACATGCCTTCTGGCAAACTCTATCTGAGATTTCATGTGAGTTTTTTTTTCCCCAACAGTGGCTTTCTCTTTACTGCTCTCCCATGAAGCTGTCACTGGTGAAGCACCTGGGCAACAGTTGTTGTATGCACAGTCTCCCCCATCTCAGCCACTGAAGCTTGGAACTCCTCCATATGTCTCTCTAGTCCCTTTCTTGCACAATCACTCAGTTTTTGAGGATGACCTGCTCCAGGCAGATTTACAACTGCGCCATATTCTTTCCATTTCTTGATGATCAACTTCACTGTACTCCAAGCGATATGCAGTGACTTGGAAACTTTCTTGCATCCATTTCCTGACTTGTGCTTTTCAAGAACCTTTTGCGGAGTTGCTTGGGGTGTTCTTTTGCCTTCATGGTGTAGTTCTTGCGAGGATACTGACTCACCAGCAGTTGGACCTTCCAGATACTGGTGTATTCTGACTACAATCAATTGAAACACCTTGACTGCACACAGGTGATCTCCATTTCACTAATTATGTGACCTCTAAAACCCAATGGCTGCACCAGTGATGATTTGGTGTGTGATATTAAATGGGATGAATACTTACGCAATCAATTCTTTTTTCTATATATCTGTAATTAATTTGGATCACTTTGTAGAGATCTGTTTTCACTTTAACTGTTTTCTTTTTCTGTTGATCATTGTCAAAAAAAGGCAAAATAAATCCACTGCGATTCAATGTTGTAAAACAATAAAACATGAAAACTTCCAAGGGAGTTGGGGGGGGGGGGGTGAATACTTTTTATAGGCATGTATTAAAGTCCTTTCAAAGTCTTCTACCAGACATGTTGTAGCTATCAGGTGATCTAAATTAATTACAAATATAAAACACAAAATAATTAATTACATAAGTACCCACCCCCTTCAAGTCAGTTTCTATTACAGCTGAGTCAGCAATCACAGCCTTGACTCAGTGTGGATAGGTCTCTATAAGCTTTGTACATCTGGACATTAATGTTTTTCCCTATTCTTCCTTACAAAATTGCTCAAGCTCTGTCAGATTGTATGGAGATTGTGACTGAACAGCCCTTTTAAAGTTGGGAACTCCAGGACTAGAGGGTATTTTAGAGTTAAGGAGTTGTACCACACAGAAACAGCCCTTTGGCCCATCATGCCTATGCTGACCATCATACTTATTGTGGTAAACTATGTATACCTGTCTGGTCACGCCCCTCTGCTGACTGTTCCTGTGGCTCCTTCCACAGACCCCTGGATAAAGGCAATTGGGGCACTGCTCCTCCCTCAGTCTCCGAGATGTCATGCTCCCTTTTCGCTGTTAATAAAAGCCTGTCATTCACTTCCAGTCTCCGAGTGAAAACAGTGCATCATTGATGGCGCATCACTTACCTATACTAATTCCACTTAATGGCATAAATTCCTTCTGCCTTTCTCAATCAAGTCCCTGTCAAAATGTCTTTTAAATATTCTAGCAGCTCATTCCAGATACTATTCTTTGAGTGAAAAATCTACCTTTTAAAACCTTTAAACCTCCTCTCTTTCACCTTAAACCTATGGCCTCCAGATTTAGCCAACCCCAACAAAGAGAGACAGACACTCGTTACCTATCCCATCAATGCCACTCATAATTGTATATACTACATCCCCTCCAGCCTTCTTTTCAGGGAAAATCCGATCACTCATGCTCTCCAATGCAGATTACATTCTTGTAAATCTTTTTGCACTCTCTCTAACTTAACCACATCTTTCCTATAGTGTGGTGACCAGAAATGGACACAGCACTTCAAACACCAGTTGTTTTGTACAATTGCAATGCCCCAATTTAATGCCTTGGCTGATGGGGGCAAGCATGCCACATTCCTTCCTCACTACTCTGTCAGCCTGTGTTCCCATTTTCAGGAACTATGTACTCATACCCCAAGGTTTCTCTGTTCAACAGCATTCCCCAGGGCCCCAATTGTGTGTGCACTGCCATGGCTTAGCTTCCCAGAATGCATCACCACACACTTGTCCAATTTAAATTCCTTCTTCTATTCCCTTCTTCATGTGCAAACTTACTAATTATGCCTCCTACATTCTTGTTTGGATTATTAATATGAAACACAAACAGAGAAACCAACAACAGAGGACACATCACTGGATGCAAATCTGCAATCTGAAAAACAATCCACTGCCACCTCCCCCCCCCCCCCCCCCACCATCATCCTCTGCCCCCTACCACCAAGCAAATTTTGTATCCAATTTGCTAACTCAGCCTGGAACCCATGTGTTCTAATCTTCCACCCACTTGATACCTTGGAATGGAGTACATTGGGATGATGCTTATTTAGACAAGTCAGATAAGCAATAGCCTATTTTGATCTGTGGGTATCTGGCCTGTAACATCAGTCATGATTTGACTCAGGATTGAGGAGCTGCTTGGGTTGTTGTTTGTAAAGACGGCCTGCAGTTGGTGGGGGCGGGGGGTAATTCCCATCCTTCACCCTCTTCCCCTGGGCTGACTCAGTTTTGTGCTTTTCATTCTACTTGCCTGTCGTCATTCAACTCCATGCCCTTCTGGTCCCAAATCATCTTTTATTTCCGACAGAATACCAACACCATCCCTCGTGCATCTCCATCCTTCCACTTAACTGTTGCTGCTCACTTGCAGCTCATTATATTTCTTCAGCTGTATTTATTCTCTTCTTTCCTTTCCTTTTCTTCCCCTTTCTGCTGTTCCTCGCTCAGATATCCTGCAATTCAAAGCAAGCATCATGGGGCTGCATTCCCATGAGTGATAAGAACATAGGAAATAGGAGCAAGAGTAGGCCATCTGGCCCATCGAGCCTGCTCGTCCATTCAATAAGATCATGGCTGATCTGGCCATCTGATCCTGCCTGACCAGCTCACGTTTTCTGGTCTGTTTTTGATTTATCACCACTGTTTATTTTGTTCAATAACTTAATGTTTAAGATTATAGCAACCCTTGGTCAGGGTCAGTGAGAGGAGAGGACAGCAGTGGATATAGAGTTGGTTCATTCATTATGTGCTGTGTCGTATGACATCATCATTATGCACTGTATCGCATGACGTGGGGAATCGTGGGCTATCTATGACCATGATTGTTCTTTCAGCTTCTTCTACAGAGGTGGCTTGAAATTGTCTCCTGCTGGGCCGGGTAATCCCAGCCATGATCAATACTCTTCAGAGATTGCCTGGCATCTGCAGTCGTATAACCAGCTGCACATTCGAACATCCACCACTTGATCGACGGGGAGGGTGGGTGAGAGGGGGAGAGCTAAGTGCTAAGCGTTGCCCAAGGGTGACCTGCAGACTAGTGGAGGGAAAGAGCTCCCAACACCTCCTTTGGTAGAGATGTATCTCCACCCTGTCACCCTATAGAATTGGTAGGGCCATAATTATTAGAATTATCCTGGACTTCCACTGTCAGGGTTCAAAGCTTGTGACTGACATTGGGTTTTTCCATAATTTTCTGAACGCACACAGTAAAAGTATTCCAATAAGAATTGTTTTAATTCTCGATAATAAATTAGTTCAAAATTTTAAAAAAGCTTTTCCTGAGACTTTGTTCTGGGATGTGCTGCCTGAAAGCAGGACAGAAGAGCATCCAAGAGTAACCTTCAAAAGGAAATCAGATTGAAAAGGGGGGAAAATATAGAGGAAGAGTAAAGACTGGGACTAAAGAAAGCACAGAGATGATGAATGAATTCTTTGATAACTTTCAAGTGTTTCTGGATGTTAATATGCACCTGCCACTTTACTAGATTTTGACCATTCTGTTGTCGTCTCTGCGGAATGATTTTTGGCCACCGCCATATTGCTAAGGCCCATCCGAAGCTGAATTATGGAATCCACTTGCTGAAGCGATCAGTGCACAAAAAGTGACTGATTTCTTCTCCGCAAGAGACTGAAGCCCTACAGATACACATAGCACGCTGTATTTTTGTTTCCCCCACCCCACCCTCCTGCCCGAAGGCCCTTTGGAGTCCTGTCCTGCCCGGTTCTCACACTGCTCTCTTTATCCTGTTGTGATTCCGCAGAATTAACAGTGACAATCGACGACGAGTCAATGACCACCCGTCCAGCACCAGCGAACGGAACAGCCCGTCAGTAGCGACGTTGGAATCCAGTAAGGAAACACGGTACTGCGCGGTGTGCAGTGATTACGCCTCAGGGTATCACTATGGAGTCTGGTCTTGTGAAGGCTGCAAAGCTTTTTTCAAGAGAAGCATTCAAGGTAACCAACTGACTCTAATATATCAGTACTTCTTGCCATGGTAACAAGCAGTGTTATTAAGCAACAATGTGCTTGTGTAATTGTACATGCTCTTCCAGAAGTTTGCTCGCTGTGTGGCAAATTGGGAAATGTCATATTATTTTCAAAGTGTATCCATTGTCTTGACGCCAACCATAAGCATTGATGTTGATCAACACAAACACTGTGCTCAGGTCCTTACACAGTGCTTTCATTTAACGTTGCATGAAGTCTTGGCAACAAGCCAGGTAGGCAAGGTGATCTTGGTTGTATGTTAGGTGACACGATGGACACTAATTAATTTGTCACAGGGAGCCTCCTGGTTTTCAGGCTTCAGAGCAAGTTACACGACTCCTGACTTTAGTCATTTCTTCAAATTTGATAACTTCTTCAAATTTGGCTCCTCAGGTGTGACTGAGGTGAAATGGGCACTGCAGAATTTTTGTAAGGTGTGACCTGTTGCAGAAGGTTTGGTCTGTTTAGCAACCAGAGTCAATGCAGCTTATTTGCCAAATTCTGATGCTCAGCAGCAAGTTACATGGCAAAAGAAAAGTGCGCAAAATGCAGCCATCAGTGCAGTCATTATCTAGTCCCTGCCTTACTGCTCATTTACCTCCCCTGCTCTTGCCAACATATATCGACCCTTAGGCCTCCAGCACTTCAAATGGCTGCAAGCTTCAACTGTGTTGCTCTGACTCTGACCTCTTCCATCATTTTTGGGTTGTGAGCATTAAAGATGAGCCTAGCATTCCATGCCTGCCCCGAGTTGTCCTTAAGATGGTGAACTGTCTGTCCCTCGTGAGAATCCAATGAATTGTAAAGTTCTGTATCATTACTGAAATGTTCTTGATTTGAATGTAATGAAAGATCTTTGCTAAACTAAAATTATGTTTGTGTTCACTCCAAGGAATGACATTTTGGTCATGGAATAATTGGATAATAGAACAGGCTCAAAGGGCTGAATGGCCTATTCCTGTTCCTATATTTCATCTTAAGTCACTTTCACTTCAGATGTGTTCCTGAATATTTCCATCCTCCAATCTTTCAGATAGGCTTGGCTTCTCCCCGATGATAGAGCACCGGTGACCCATTTTCTCCTGGATCCTTGCACCCTGTGTGGTAAATCATTTACCAGAGGATCAGAGGTGTGGAGCTACAGAGGCCTGCAAACTGTTTTGGAAATACTAGCGCACATTTTGATTTTCCTTGCAATGTGCTTGCAAGGCATGCAACTGCCCAGCAGCGCAAAAGGCAAATGCAATTTACTTTCCTCTCATTTATTTTGCTCTCTGCCATTTTTTTTCTTGACATCATGGAGCCTGAGGAAGTGGGAGAATTATGTTGCTTTATTGATCTGATTTTAGAGTTCATAGGAATGTGGCTTCTCCATCACAAATACTTTAAAGGTTGGATGGTAGAAATGAAAGGAAGGGAGAACTTGCATTTATATAGCAACTTTCTTTATCCCAAAACACTTCACAGACTATTTGAGTGTTAAACTGAAATACAGATACAATGACAGTATGATAACCTGACGACCAATTTATCACAGCCATTCCGAGGTATTGTCAGAGGTGGTTATTGGTTGGAAAACTGGGAGTGCTCCTTTGCTCCTTTTTGAATAGTGCCTTGGATTCTGTAAATTCCAGGTACTGGGCTCCACTAAATTCTAAGAATACATAGCAAAGGCTGACTGGAAGGGTTCAAGTGTGAAACTGCGGTTAAAGTCAGAGTCAAGTATAGAAACTGCAGGCAGATTTGTTAGGGTTCTGCAGCAAATTAAGAATTCTGAACCAGGTATTGGGTTATGTGTGTTCCCACTTGACAAAGTGAAAAAACACATATTGTAGTATTAATGCTGGTAAAATTCCGACACCTGTAAACTTCCCCACTTCATCATTTCCAGAAGTTTTCATCTGTTGCATTTATTGCTTGCTCTAATGAGCCCCAGGGCACTCTAAGCTATAAAGACTGCTATTCCTGACAAAACTGAGAAACTAGGTTGCCGGTAGTGAGTCAGTATGAAGGGTAACCAGCAAATGAGCAAAGATTGAAATACAATCCAGAATGATGGAACCTTCTGGCCGTTTTTTAATGCCTCAACCGAATCTGTTGCTCAATTAGTAAATCAGCTCACACTATTGTTAACATTGAGGCTTGCTTCACACTGTGCTGAAGGAGTAACGGGTTGATATATTTATGGCAGAGCCGTCACTGTTGTTAGTAGAGATGAGATAGCTTGTCTGACCTTGAGGTGGGAGAGAACATTTTGTGTGCTGTATGAACCTGTGCCAGGGAAGGCAGCAAAAGTGAATCATGTATTCACTTAATGAGGCAACGGTAATATAAAAAGGGGAGGCCCCAGAAACGCAGTTGCTGAAGTGCGTAGAGTTTGCTCTGATTTACAATGAGCCAGGATTCTGATAGACTCTCTGTCAAATAAATTAATGCACTTATTGAAAGGCTACAATTTTACTTGTAGAGCTGTGGACCTTTTCTTAACTATCCCTTCTTGCAAGGCCTCAGTAAACTATCGTTCCCTCCCACTATATCTGTGCTAATTACACCATATCCTTGTCCTTGCTGACTGGAATTTGAAAATAAGTCTTTAGAGCCCTCCAGGGCCTCTCTCTCCCTGGCCCCCTCCTTTCACCATCCCCTCCTCCAGATTTACTTCCTGCCTTGGTTCCTATGGCCTTTTCTGGTTGGGACACTCCCTCCTGGCGGCCCCATCACAAATGCCAAAAGCTTTAAACAGCCTCAGCCCTTCCTTCTGGAATCCCTTCATTAAGTGCGTTTTCTTTAATCTTCTCCGCATCTCTAAACCCTTCTTGTTCTCCATGTTTCCAACCAAATGTCCAGGCAATTCGCCCACTGCAGCCTGTTTGAAACTTTCTTCCTCCTCCCTCTGTACTTTCACTCCTTTCACTAAAAGTGCCAATCTCCAGAGTAGGTTACATGGTCAGCACAACATTGTGGATCGAAGGGCCTGTAATGTGCTGTAAATTTCTATGTTCTATTTCTATGCATTTGCCCATCTATCTGACAGTGTGTCAGTTCAAGCTAAAGGCATTTAAAATGCCTGTGTTCAGTTTTTAATAAAAATTACCCAATTTAATAAATGATTTGGCCTCGAATTGCTGCTGAGCTCTGTTTTGAATGCAGGCCTTTACAACTCCCGCCCCCCATGGTTTGTGGCCCCAGCAAAGCCCACTGAGGATCAGTTCTAAATATTCTGTGGCAGCTATTCTCTTGTAAAATGGCAGCCAGCACCTGTGGGTCAATCATGTGCAAGCTCAGTAGGAGCTTAAAGGAGGGTTAGATCTGTCAGTTGAGAAAAGGCTTGTAATTAATCCTTGTTTGTGACCATTAAATAAGTGCCTTTGTTGTTGAGTTGCTGGCAGGTAAAATCAATTTGAGTGCAGCAACACTTTTCCAATGTGACTCCCAGGGCAGATCAAAGGCAGGGCATTCTGCAGTGTCAGTGTTATCTCCTGTTTAACCTAGGACCTCACCAGTAGCTACATGACACAAATTAAGAATGTGCATCTATTCAGGATAATGCTTTGTGCCAACACAAAATTTCTTACTGAACATGGACTATTCCTTGAGTTCTTCAGGACGACTGCTAAAATGTGACTTTACCATAATGGTTCATTAAAAAAAAAACTATGAAAGCTTGCAGTGACTCATGATAGACCAAAATCAGAATTGGGTCCAACATCACCAGCATATCTCATGAAGTTTGTCGTCTTTGCAGCAATAGCTCAATGCAATTCATAATAATAGAAAAGAACTATGAATTACGTTAAATATATATCCAACAGTTAAATAAATAAGTAGTGCAAATATAGAAATAGAAAAGTAGTGAGGTAGTGTTCACTGGTTCAATGCTCATTCAGAAATCGGATGGCAGAGGGGAAGAAGCTGTTCCTGAATTGGTGAGTGTGTGCCTTCAGGCTCCTGTACCTCCTTCCTAATGGTAGCAATGAGAACAATGCTTAACCTGGAAGACGCGGGTTCTTTATGATGGGTGCTGCCTTTTTGAGGCATTGCTCCTTGAAGATGCCCTGGATACCACAGAGGCTGCTGCCCATGATGGATCTGACTAAGTTTACAACACTCTGCAGCTTATTTTTTTATGCAACCATAATCAGTAATGGGAATACTATCACATATTAATGCAACCTGAACGATTCAGTGAATAATGACAAAGAACATGGAACAGCACAGCACAGCAAGAGGCTCTTCAGCCCATGGTGTCATGCCAAACTCATTAATCTAATGGCATCTAATTAAGCCAGTCCCTTCTGCCTGCACATGGTCCATAACCCTACACGTTCATGCACCTTGCTAAGAGTCATTAAAAATCCTCTGTTTTATTTGCCTCCACTACCATTCCTAGCAGTACATTCCATACGCCCGCTGTTCTCTGTGTAAAAGAAACCTGCCCTGTGCATGTCCTTTGAACTTCTTAATTGTGTGCATTCTGGTGTTTGACATTTTGATCTTGGGGAAAAAGTCTACTCTATGCCTCTTATGATTTAATTAACTTGTGTCAGGTCTGCCCTCAGCCTCTGCTGCTTTAGAGAAGCCAATCAAGTTTGTTAGATCTCTTCGTATAGAATGCACCCTCTATTCTGGGCAGCATTCTGTTAAACCTCTTTACAGCCTTTCCAAATCCTCCACATCCTTGCTCTAATGGGAAAACCAGAATTGAATGTAATAGTCCAGATGTGGCTGCTCCAGAACATCTTAACCCTTGAACTTAATGCTTCGACAAACAAAGGCAGGCATGCCATATGCCTTCTTTACCACTCTGTTGCCTTGCACGGCCACTTTCAGGCAGCTGTTGACTTGGAGCCTGAGGTCCCCCTGTACATCATTTCTGTTAAGGGTTGTGTCATTAACTGTGAACTTTCTCTTTATGTATTATAATTTGATTTCTTCTCACCATCACCCTACATGCTACCTCATTGCCATTTACATCATGGAAAGATTAAGGGGACCTTGCAACAAAATTCCTTGTGGAAAATTTATTTTGAGGTTCCGTTGCATTGGCACCTTGACGCGCTTTCCCTATAGCTCAATCCAGAGACATCGCTCACGAGAAGAAATTCACCCTAACTGTGACAAAGGCTTCACTGAAAATAAAAGGCAGGGAGTTTGACACACAAGGCCGTTCATCAACCAGCGGTCATGGGCACAATGCCTTGTGTACTTTCTCTATCTTAATTGCACGCTGTATCACTAACTACCAGGATCCAGGGCAGCTTGTGCTGTTAAAAGGGAAAGCAGTCAGGTTCCTTCCGTTGCCTCTGGCATCTTTTATACCTACAGAATAATCCTGTGTGCAATCTGTCCTTGAGTCCTGGTTGAGAGATTGAAGGCAGCTGGAATGCTAACCAAGAAAAGAAACAACTTCCTCTTCCCAAAGTAGGATGGGGTTCCATTTATGTAGTGCTTCCCTCAAGCACAGGACCGCAATGTGCTTTCCAGCTAACAGCACGAAGCTAGAGTTTAGCCCAGGAAATATGGTTACCAGTTGTGTTAGGCAAGCTCCCACCACCAGCAGCGTTCTGATAATCTGTTCTCAGAGGTGCTGGCTCAGAAATAAAATTTGACCAGGGTCCAATAATTAAAACAAAAGAAAGAAGAACGACAATCATGCCTGAAAACATTACACTTACTGAAATGTCTCCAGAAAAGATAAATAATGATAACGATCCCTTGCATTGCTTGAGCAGCCATGTGTTTCTCTGCAAGCAAACCTTTGATAGGGGACACACTGTACATTCCTTTCATAAATCTCGTTGTAAAAGATCAAAGCCATCAGCTCAGTGCACAGCAAGGTGCTTCAAAGCTTCAGGATCCTTCCAATACCTGCGTGTAGGTAACTGACAGGCAATAAGATGTAGTCAATTGCAATGTAAGAGTGAATGGTTTGTAGGCTAATAGTGAATGGGATTGCTTCGAGGACTGGTATAGACGTGATGAACTAAATGACTCCTATGTCATCAGGAATTGTATTTCCTAATTCTTGTGTTCTTGAAGTCTTGTATTTCTATAGTATGGGAACTGTAGGTGAAATTAATGCATTACTTTTTTACGTTATGGACAGACGTTTGACATTATACTCACTTGTGTATTACTTTGGTGCTTGGTACTTTTCCTGAACATGGGAAAGCAGACTGGATGTGATTATCAGGAAGGAAGACGATGAAAGCTGACTTGATAGTGGTATACAAGATAATAAAAGGCATAGATTGAGAGGACAGCCAAAGGTTTTCTTTCCCAGGACTGAAATGGATAATATGAGGGGGCATAATTTTAAGGTTGTTGGAGGAAAGTATGGGGGGTTGGGTGTGTGTGATGTCCGAGGAAATTCTTGTACACAGAGTAGTGGACATGTGGATCTCCCTGCCAGGGTTGGTGGTAGAGACAGATACATTAGGGACACTTAAAAAACTCTTAGATAGGCACATGGATGATAGGAAAGTGGAGGGCTATGTGGGAGGGGAGGGTTACATTCATCTTTCATTCAGACTGCTTTCAATCCTTGTTCAAACCATTCGTGCTGACTTAGGCAAATCTCTGTCAGTGTGTATTCTGTGGGAAGGGTGTAACTGTCACTCAGTTGCCTATGTATTTTACTGAACATGACACCTGCAGGTACATGGTGGGAGGAGATAGTGCTAAAATTGGTGAGGGTGGGTTTGATAGTTGACAGAGAGAACTGGGTCTGCAGGTATTGGGGGGGGGGGAAGGAAATCCATTGAAGCTTTGTGTACTGAAAGGTTTCCTCCTTTAAATCTCTTAATTGATTCATTACTTTCAAAACAAAATAGTTTGCTTTTGTATCTAAGAAAACTTTGCTATTACTGTCATTGTTTTGGAAGCAATTTCACTTTTGATGCAAATTAAAATTCAGATAGTATTCTTGCTGCAGCAGATTCCGACTTGAGATTCACTTCAAGTTCTTACTTGGTTTTCGGGTCATTAAAAATGTGAGCAGGTCTAGCATTCATTTCCTACCTCGAGAGGCCTCTGAGAAAGTAATTTGGGGGAGGAGCCACCCTCTTGAACTGTCACAGGAACCAGTTGCAAGGTTCAAGTCATCACCTGGGTTACAGAGTTGAAGCTGGCTAATCAATGTTACACTCCTTGTCCATTGTGGCTGTAACCAGTGAAGACCTGATTGTCTTGGCCATTCTGCTGTTACTCATCAATTCTTCCACTGCCCAGCCAAAAGAATGATTTGTCTTTCTCCAAGCACTTTCCACACCCTTGGGGTTCCCCGAAGTCCTTCACAGCCGATGGAGGACCTAACGATCGTATTCGTTGGCATAATGGTGTAAGATTGACTTTGTGTGCCCAGAAGCAGCCAATATGTGTGCAGTGGACCCCTGAAAACAGCAATGTGATATCAACTAGAGGAACTGTTTTATTGATAAAGATTGAGGGATGAATATTTGCTAGGGCACAAGAGATCACTTCTTGCTCTTCCTGAGAATAACATGGGATCTTTAGCCTCCAGAGAGAACACAGTATTGGGTCTTATCTGAGGGATATCACTTTGATAATGCAGCTAGTATGACTTTTCATGCTTGGCTTGCAACTTCCAATGCGTCCAGCTATTACTAGACAATTTGGTTTCCATTCCAACCCACAGACTGTTATGAGCTCCTGCAGCAGATTGTCAGTTGCTGCTGACTGTTATACCTGTTTCTTCACCTCATGGTGTGTCTCACCCCTTTTCCCACAACTATCTACTGCTCTTTGCAACATTATCAACAGGCGCATTGCCTGGTTCCAACTCTCCAGCACCTCCCTCCGCCTCTCTAGTGTTACGCAGCTTGTCAAGGTCTCACATTGGATGAGCCCTGGTTTTCCTCTAATTAAACTCAACTTTCACCCTTACCATTCTCTCCCTCTCAATCCACTGCACCCTTCTCAGCTGCCATCCTCATGACATTGCACGACCTCATGTTCACTCCCCTTCTCCTCACCGCCAGCCTAACTCTCATTTTTTCAAATCAAGTCAAATCACTTTTATTGTCATTTCAACCATAACTGCTGGTACAGTGCATAGTAAAAATGAGACATTTCAGGACCATGGTGTTACATGACACAGTACAAAAAACTAGATTGAACTATGCAAAAAACAACACAGAAAAAAAACTACACTAGACTACAGACCTACCCAGGACTGCATAAAGTTCACAAAACAGTGCAGGCATTACAATTTATCCCTCTAATTCCCGCCAAATTTCCACCCTCAACATTCCAATCACCTGAAAACCTTCCTTAAGCCCTCCAGGCAAGGGATGGTGAATTTGTGGAATTCATTGCCACAGGTGGTATGGAGGCTAAGTCATTGGGTATATTTGAAGCAGAGGTTGATAGGTTTTTCATTACTAAAGGCATCAAAGATTACAGGGAGAAGGCAGCAGAATGTGGTTGAGAGGGATGATAAATCAGCCATGATTGAATGGTGGAGAAGACTGATGGGCCAAATGGCCTAATTCTGCTCCTATGCCTTATACTCTTATGGTTTTATGTGAGGTCATCTCCAAGACATTCGACTACCAAAATTTTATATTTCATTTGTACAACTCCCTGCATGTCAGTGATGGCAGAAAATTTCAAATTAACTCAACAAAGACCCATTTTTAGATGAAACAGTGAAAGTGGCTTGTTCTCCAGTTCACAAGTACATTTAGCTTGTAGGTTAAGTCCATAGGCTCAACTAATATCGCAATGTACCCACCAGGAAACAACTTGTTAATTATGTACTTCTGCAGTCTGTATCTGTATAGCTAGGAGCAGGAATAACTTTTACCTGATACTTCACGTTGTTGCCTCAGCTTTGCCATATACTCACTGTGCAGCTGTTTCCAAGATTCTATTAGGGTTGGGGATGAAGAGGAGCTCACTCCTTTTAGAGCATGGGTTCCCAACCTGGGGTCCATGGCCCCCTCAGTTAATGGTAGGGGGTCCATGGCATGAAAAAGGTTGGGAACCCCTGATTCACAGGGAAGGTATCTATGTGGACAGGGATGGAATAAATGGCTTACATTTCCATTTTTTTTTACAACAGTCCCCATCATTGATTCCTTTCCAAAAATCACTTCACTTATATTAAAGGACTGAAAATGCACTGAAGTTATTCTGTTGAGATCAGAATGTGACTACTTGGCCCTATCAATTTTCTGATGACTACGGAAAACAGATTTGGGAAATCCGCTCAGTTTAAATCTTGACACTACCTAATAAGCTAATAGAAAAGCTAATAAGACGGCTCTTTACACTCAGCAGCTACAACTTGCTGGAAAGTAGGAAAAGGGTTAATTAGATTTTGGATTTGAAAAATTCAAGATGGGGAGGAGTGAGGGCTGTGGGGTGGGGGGTGGGGGTGGATAACTGAACTAACCATGACAACACTGCTTCCAGACTTGTACGCAAATGAACAAAAACAGTGATCTGAGAGAGTAGTAATTGCTTTAAAACAATAACTGGAGCTGTAACCTTGTAATTTTTAACTCTTTGTAACTACTTCTTTAAATTATAGAGGACGGTGGACTTATAAAACTTGCTGCAGATAAGTTTACCGAAACAAAACCTTGCACAGAAGGTCAAAATACAAGTAAATCTATGAACATTATTTCCTTAACTAAATGTAAAAACCATCAATAATTTATTTTTTAGCCTGAGTGTAACACATAGTAACACTTGTTGATGATAACATCCCTATCACTACCCTTTTATTTCTGTGGAACACAATTCTCTTGGAGAAGACAGAGTTTTAATTCATTCATTTTGCTTAGAATCCTATAGCTTTCCCTGATTTTGTCTAATGTGCATAATAACAGTACTCCAAATGTTTTGGATTTAAATCTAGTTTTTGTTCTGTTATCCCTGTCTGGTGGCTGATAAATCTCCAATGCCCTTTCTATATAAGTTCTTTGGCAGTCACCATATTCCAGTTGAAAGTTGAAAACAATATTACGATCTTTGAGACGGATGTTCACCCCCAAGACTTATCCAGGACATCCAGACTGAAATAAATGTTTTAATTTATTTAAGAATAAGAACAAAATGAATGAGAGAAATTACCTAAGAGTTTCGGAACACAGTTATAAACTGGAATTGATTCCTAGAATTATACAGCATAGAAACAGGCCTCACAGCCTAGTGTGTCCGTGCCAACCAAGATGCCTATTTGTGCTAATCTCATTTGCTTCCTTTTGGCCTATATCTCTCTAAACCTTTCCTATCCATGTATCTGTCCAAATAATTTTTAAACATTATAATTGGAACCACCTCTACCACTTCCTCTAGCAGCTCATCCAATATGCCCACTACCCTCTGTACAGAAAAACCAGACTTCAGATCCCCTTTAAAGCTCCTCATTCTCAGCATAAATCTATACCATCTAGTTTTAAGCTACACTGCTCTGGGATGAAAGTTGTGATTGTCTGCTCTATCCATATTTCTCTTAATTTTATAAACCTCCATAAGGTCACCCCTCAGCCTCCTTCACTCTGGGGAAGACTGTCCCAACTCTCTCCTTCTAACTCAAGTCCTCTGGTCCATATCTTTATTGAACAAGACTTTCTTTGATAGCCATATTCTCCAGTATTTAGCATCATAACTCCAGTTACCTTATTTACACATCATTATTCCTTTTAATGCTTCAATTATTGATTCCTGATATACTCATAATATAGAGCTGATTGTTGATGGTGTTCATACATAGACAAGAAGTATATGTAATTTGGTTAGCCACAGCTAGCTATTCATCTTGGAATATATGCTGAAACAAAATGTATCATCCACTTCTTAAATACTCTATTCAAAATCCAGTTGTATTTGATCAAATGGAATTGGGGATATGCTGCTGACAATACAATACCACTACATTTATATTGGAAAGATTCCAATTATTTGTAAACTCAAGGCCAGTGCATCAATTTATTTCAGATCCAGAAACAAAAAGGCTCAATATCTCAAGATAGCTCATTTATATTTGGAAATGGTATAGACACAATGGAAAAAATTGAGAAAGCATATGCTTACAGAAAAGATCTATTCCCTGAATTTTGCTAGAGAGGCATGACTTTGCTTTTGTACTCCTGCATGAAAGTTTTAGTGTTTTTTTTCATTCTCCCAAGTGTTGGTGGACTTGGGAACTGACGACGACACTGAAAGCAACAGGATATTGTGGTGAACAATGGGTCAAAATGTGAGATTAGAGGCTTGAGAAACAGCAAAAGAAAGTCTAAGATAGGAGTTGGAAGTTGATCAATATCAAATCAGATTTGGGAAGAGAAATATAGTGAAAGTAGAACTAAATGAAAAATGAGAGGAATAAACACTGAATAGAAAGCACTTTAAAATTGAATCTGTTAAAATCTATTGCAGCAACTTACAAGTATGAAATTCTACATGTACAATTGTTTCAAAAAAAAAAGGAGCTTGATTGGTAGTCATCTACAATTAAAGAGAGACCAATCCTATTGAGTACAGGTCTTGATAATTTTGTGATGATTTTAAAGACCATTCACTGAGCAAAAATCCAAGAACATCATGCACATTACTGGGAAGTTGAAGGTCAGACATCATTTTTAGCCAAACTAATACAAGACCTAATTAATCATAAGCTGATAGCAATCCCACAATGCCCAGCCACTTGTGAGGATAAGCAGTTCATGGGAATCTCTTCCTCACTTCAATCATTTTGCCGAACAAATCTGTGCCAATACTTAAAATAATTCTGTATCTTGCATCAACCTGACCAATTATAAGAAAGCACAAGAGCCAGCTGCAGCATGAAGCTGCAGAGAGTAGCTTGTACTTAAAGAGATAACACACTGAAAGAAAAAGGAATTCTACTTTTTCCTCTCATTTGTCCTTCAATTCTTTACACTTGTTGATTCCTTGTAATTGTTTTTCCGTTTTGTTAATATTTCTAGATCTAAAGAAGGCTTTTCTTTAGCTTTACACTTCTGCAGCCTCTGACTGTTTTGAAGGGGCTGGGAGAAGGTTGCCATCTTCTGGCAAACTTTACTTTTCTCTGCTGTATAGACATTTGGCTGTAATGACACCAAGTATGGATGGAGGAAGACATTGAACCATTAGAGACACCCTTTCTGTGCCACATTTGCCTCTCATTCCCCATAAGGACAAAAGGGATTGTCTAACAACATATGATAAGAGCGATGAAGATATGACACAGTTCTCACTCTGGCTTCACAGCTCAAGTGGCTCAACTGGGTTCCTGATTTCTGCCACTGTCTGTGTGAAGGTCACACATTCACACTGGTGGGTGTGTAGGTCTCTCCGCATGCAACCCCTTCCCCATCCAGGACATGCTTGTTACTGGTTCCCATGAGTTACCACTAGAGAAGGTGCAAGGCAGCCAATACCGGGTGGGATTTTGAGCGAAGATGAAAATCAGTGGAAGAATGGGATTTATCTGGAAGCCAGAACAAGTTAGAGGCACACTTTTTGTGTCATGAGAACAATGAGAAATAACCATACGCACACAAATACAATCCTATCTTCATGTAAGAGTGGTCAGAGTATATGACATGTCAATATCCTCATAAACTAATAAATGATGCCAATGTTACTACTAATCATGACAGAGCTATAATCAACTAATTCATATATGAATTAGTAATTTATAGCTATATATCTGTATGTCAATTTTAGATAGATAGTTGACCATCTTAAAGTAGTATTCTCTGGAACTAAAAGGTATATACAGTTCTGTGCAAAAGTCTTAGGCACATGCAAAAAAATCTGTAAAGTGAAGATGCTTTCAAAAATAATGAAATGAAAAGTTTAAATATCAAAAAATTACTATAAGGAGTAATAAACAGTAAAAAACTAAATCAAATCAATATTTGGTGTGACCACTCTTTGCCTTTAAAACTGCATCAATTCCCTCAGGGCCACTTTTGTGCAGTTTTATAAGAAAATTGGCTGGTAGGTTGTTCCAGGAACTTGCCACAGTTCCTCTGTACACCTTGGCTGTCTTTCTTGCTTCTGTCTCTCCAGGTAATCCCAGACAGCCTCGATGATGTAGAGATCAGGGTTCTGTGGAGGCCATACCATCTGAAACCATATTTAAAAAATCTGAAGTGTTTAAGACTTTTGCACAGTACTGTATGAATATGACAAATTATCTTAAAGAACTAGTGACCCGTTGCAAGAGATCACTTCAGTGACTAACCCGACTTATTAATTCTGATGTTCTGCATATCCTGAAGGAGGGTAGAGCAAAGGCATTCTGAATGATTTCAGTGGTTGTGTCTAAGGCTATTCAGGGCAAGAGAAAAAGTTAAAAGAACAACACATTGATCCAGAAACAGCTGAGAAGCAGTAAGAATGAAGACTTGGAAGTTCAGGGCGAAGCTACCTTTAAAACTTCTGTGTCAGGAAAATATCCTGAAGTTTGCCGAGAAGACTAATTACTCTGTATTCCTTTCCCATGTAGTGTATCACCTTTTACCAACAGCGTTGAAGGAAATAAATTGTACAAGAATGAAAAAGTTAGAATTGAGACTTGTTGAGACTAAAATATAGCATTTGTTTTCAATGTGAATGTACCTGATCTATGAACAGTGTTTGATTTAGCTATCTGCAGTGTTAACCCTATTTTACCAGTTTAGTTAGTTCTCAAAATTTCAGCCTTTGTTCAACTGCATAAGGGTAACAGTGGCATTCAGGCCAAAAAAGAATAAGAGAAAGATGATATAGTATGACAGAACCATGTATTGTTCTCTAAATTTGTAAGTATATATTTATTTTGAGTCACTCAGACCTTTGATTCTGAGGTCTGAGCTGATCCTAGGTAACCTGAGTTTACAGACTGTTGGGTAGACCTGACTTTGTGAGATGACAAGTAGTGGGTTTCTGCCCTCCACACCCTTTGTCACCTGCTTTGTGGTGTTACACTGGGTGAGAGTCCATTAGCAGGGTGTCTGACCAAACTAAGAATCAGTACAGCTTTTCCATGAATGGCTAGTGCACACAACTACTTATTTTAACTACATTAAAGCTGCTATATAAATGCAAGTTTTTACATGGTCAGTCTTTATTTTTTGACAATCATGTAGAAGTTGAACCTTCTTAGTTCCTCAGCTACAACAGGGAATCAATAATGCAATGCTATTACATTAGGAGTTAATGATCAGTATGGTTAATTTAGTTAGGGTCGTACTAAGTGCTGGAAATGTGAATGAAGTTGTACGAAAGCCCAATTAAATATAAATATCGATATCAGACTCTGGGTAGATTTAAGATACTGTTGTCTGTTTTGTCTTGGAGGTTCTCTCCCATGTCAAACCAATCAGAAAGCTTTTTCTCAGGAATGCTGTATTAGGTTTGTTAATGAAACATATCAGGAAACAGTATTTCACCATTCACTGTGTCAAACAGGGATCCAAGTCTAGAAATACATTGGAGTATCTTATGTGATTGCCATGCAAACAATTTGAGATATCTTGCAATTAGACTGCATGGACTACCAAAGAGTTAATAATACAAAGGATCTTGTTTTCTCAAACTGAGATTAATTGCTTTCCATAAAATATTGGAGTTTAAGCTGATAGATTTATAGGTAATGCAATAAAAAAATTTACTCAGATGAACAAACTAAAATGCTGAATTCCCCAACAGGGATGTGTTTGAAGTAAATTGATGTTATCAACTGACTAATGGTTTCTGCTTGTTTTAACAGATTTGCATTTCCTAAGGATGCAAGTTCTTTATAGTTATACACTGCACCAGTGGTACTGTCGCTTAAGGTAAAGATTGGTAACAATTTTTGTGCCTTCATGGATAATGTTTGGAAAATTAGAAATCAAGGAGGAGCAATCTAGATCAATTTGGCTGAATTATGCATTCAATTGAGCAGCTCATAGTCATGACTTGACCTGAACAGGACTTCCCGTGAGTTTTCTGTGAATTTGGTTGTGGCCATAATGGGAGGGGCAATAGGGGCCACATTTTTCCACAACAGATTGTTAAGGTCTGGAAGACACCCCCTGGAAGGATGGTGGAATTTGTTTGCGTTAGAACTTTTAATAAGTGAACAATTGCGTTAGAACTTTTAATAAGTGAACAGATGTGAGACCCAAATTTCAGGGTCCAGGGAAGAAGTTGGGCTTGGGAGTAAATTGTACAACTTGTCTGGATGAAGTGCTTCCACCTGTGTAATACAACTGCATGACTCCTACGTTTTACGTCACCACAACACTTTCTAAATGTGCGGGGTTTATCTGTTTTTGAATTAAGGAAAGAGTTACAGAAAGATCTCTGCTTTTTAAAACCTTTTTTCAATTTTTCATGTGGTGTAGCTGTAACTATTAATGCCTCTTCCTCCAAAGTCTTTCGAAGTCTATTCTGTGTTTGTGTTAATGACTTAAATGGAAAGACTGAGTGTTATATCCTAGGCTGCTGTGAAGAGGATGCACAGAGACCACAAAACCATATAGATGATGCACCATCAATAACTCACTCTGAGATGTAAAGGCGAGATATCGGCTTTTGACTGGAAGAAGGAACAAGCAGTGAGTGACCACCATACTACATCCTGGATACCGGGAGATTGGGCTCAGTCCTCAATCGCCTTTATACCGGGGTCTGTGGGAGGAGCCACAGGAGCAGTCAGCGGGGGGCGTTTCCAGACAGGTATATGTAGTTCACCACAATAGACACTGTAACACATGGAGGTGAAGAAGGAGTAAAGTGCTTATCATGGTGTTGGCACCAAGAAATCAGACAATATTGGTACACAGAGCAAGTTTAGTCAGCTGGTTCATGAATCATGGTGAGCAAGGACACAAGTAAAAGAAGTAACATTTTGGCCTTTGTTGGAGGCTGGTTGGAGTGCAGTAATAAGGACACTTTCTGAGATTGTACGAGCTTATTATCTGCACACAAGTAAGGAACTACTTGCCTTGGAGTCAGTGCCATGTGGACTCACTAGATTAATGCATGGAATGAAAGGGCTGAACTGCAGGAGGAGGTCAAGCAAAACTGGAAGAGGGAGTGGTGAGCTACTGGCGTGAACAGGATTTTGTAAGGGATGGATGGAGCAGATGTAGGAGGCTGCTTCCTTTGGTTGGAGAATCCAGAATTTGGGGTTGTGGTCTTAGGGTAAGGGGAGACCTTGGATTTACAATACAATAATTTTGATAGGTTAAAGGTGGTGTTAGTATGATAATCTTTCAGACAATCAATAACTACAGATATATCTGATCCCAGCAATATGTGGACGATGTGTGCTGTTAAGATAGAGAGAGTATAAAACAATATATAAAACAATCACATTGTAAAGTTTTTGTTTGACAGAAATCCAGGACTGGTGCAAAGTGCAAAGGTTTGGATCAGGGCATTTTTGTTAGGAAACATACAATTAGAGTGAAAGTAGGCGCAAATATAATGCCAGTGAACTCATCAGGGCTTACCTCAGAAGTGCAAACTTCATTTGCACCTAGCCTCATCCAGATTGATGGATGTCAACTTGCAATCCAAAACAGAGTGGTCCTGCAAAGCAGCAGAGCCTACAAAAAGTAATGTTGTCATGTGTGTGGGCCAGAACATGGTCCACCCTCATATCGACTGGGAACAGCTGTCAAACCTGACCAGGACTATGTTCAGCAAATGTTTCAAATCCACAAAACAATTTAAACAAAATAATCTCAAAAATCATAATTTCCATGAAGTTTTTCTAAATGAAAAGAAATATTACCCAGCATCTAAATTAATTTTTAAACATTTCTTATACCACACCTTTCTAAAGAGCAGCAAGCTTGTACTCTGCTAGTGACTTCACGTCAGAATCTAATGTGGGGCACACTGACACTGCATTGTCGCTCCAACAAGTTTTGGCGTTTACTTCAGACAGGTTGATGTGATGGTGGCCAAACTATTTCTATATATTGATGCAAATTAGTTAAAAAGCTATAAAGGTGGTCAATAAGAAAAATAATGTAGATAAGGATCTGCATAATGTTGAAGGATAATTGTGTAGAAGGAAGAGGGGAGAGGAGTTGGAAGAGACTGACTGGAACTGAAGAATTAAATACAGTACACCTACTTTGGTTTCTTTGGGGTGCCTTTTGGTGAGAACCAAACTTGTCTCTCCAATGAGAGGAATACACTGTTCTGTGATTAATGAGTAACAGTCCCATGCTGGTAGGATTTCAATCCCATTACAATTATCAGCAATATCCCAATGGTCACCAGAAAGAGAGAAATACCAGATAAGATTTTGGTGCTTGTTAAGGCTGCAACATTGAAGAAATTTAAGTGAAGCCATCCTCCAGAGAGGTCATAATCAGGTGTAAAAGATGCTCTTGCTGGAGCAATGACAGCTTTATATCCAAATCCACTCATGAGATGAAGATGTGCAGTAACTGTGTAGTACGTGAAGGCAGGATGTAAACTGACATGAAGTTATATACGGCCCAGTCAGACAAGAGGAAACCCATTGTTGATCACAGTTTTCATTACCGAGGACAGTGAATAAGAAGCAGATGTTGCACAGAATCATCAAAGGAAGATGTTAGATAGTTTGATATAATACCATTGCATTAGGAGACTGAAATTCAAAATAAAAAAAAATTCCTGGAGTTGGGAATTTTTACTCTAACTTTGCTGAACCTGAAGTAAGCAGTTAAAGATGAGTATTGTCTTTTATATTTCTGAAGGTGCCTATGATTTATAATGGGCACTGGTATCTCACAAACACTAAATGCACAAGATAACGTTATCAATCAGTTCAGATTCCCCTTGCACTCAGTCGGTATTAGACAAAATGAATGCATGTCGCAGTCTGATGACTTTGCCAAATAAGGTTACAATGCCTGATTTGCAAACTCCTGGAATATCTCCACAAAAGGGCAATAGGCTGTTTTGACCATACCTTTACAATTCCCAAATTGGCATCTGATGTACCACATCTGATAATAAAGCATTCTTGGAGAGCCAATAATATCTGAAGGAATATCACTATCTAGTTGATTGGATATGATTGGTAATTCACTAATATCAGTTTGATTTTTCCCGAGTATTAATATTTATGTCTGACAGATTGCATCTGATGTAACAGTCTGGAATTTGTAGAGAGAGGTGAAACAAAGTTTCCCATAAGACCCAGATACTTCAGCTGTGTTATGTTACTTCTGTTTAAACATATTGTGGGTTAACAATGAAGAATCGTACTCTGGAAGAATTAGAGAACTTTTATTTACAGTAATAAACAAACAGGTTTTAACCCAGCCACATGCTGGAACATTCTAGCAATCCTGCACATGCTCAGTGCTCTGCCCAATCATGTACTGGCACATCATTGCACAAGTTGAACAAGTTAGGTCTCTATTTATTGGAGCGTAGAAGGTTGAGGGGGGATTTGATCGAGGTATTTAAAATTTTGAGAGGGATAGATAGAATTGACGTGAATAGGCTCATTGAGAGTAGGGGAGATTCAAATGAGAGGACATGATTTGAGAGTTAGGGGGCAGAAGTTTAAGGGAAACACGAGGGGGTATTTCTTTACTCAGAGAGTGATAGCTGTGTGGAATGAGCTTCCTGTAGAAGTAGTAGAGGCCAGTTCAGTTGTGTCATTTAAGGTAAAATTGTATAGGTTATGGACAGGAAAGGAGTGGAGGGTTATGGGCTGAGTGCGGGTAGGTGGGACTAGGTGAGATTAAGAGTTCAGCACGGACTAGGAGGGCCGAGATGGCCTGTTTCCGTGCTGTGATTGTTATATGGTTATATGTTATATGGTGATATCACCACATCTTCCTGCCCTTAAAAGAAAAACAATTATCAACATTAATCAAAGGAAATACATAATTCAACAAGTTTCTATCAGTCTCTCTGTGGGTTTATGAACATGAGTCGACCTCCTAAGTGGTACACACAGTTCTTGTGTTTCCTTGTTATTATTTACATGGTTTGTCTCATCTTCATCAGATAACTGAATCTATGAAGTTGACTCTTCCTTGAGGTCTTTGCGATTTCTACATAACACTGCTCCCTCTTCTGTTTGGACCATGTATGATCTGGGTTGTACTTCTTAACATAGAACATAGAATAGTACAGCACAGTACAGGCCCTTCGACCCACAATGTTGTGCTGACCCTTAACCCTGCCTCCCATATAACCCCCCACCTTAAATTCCTCCATCTACCTGTCTCGTAGTCTCTTAACCTTCACTTGTGTATCTGCCTCCACCTCTGACTTAGGCAGTGCATTCTACACACCAACCACTCTCCGAATAAAAAAAACCTTCCTCTAATATCCCCCTTGAACTTGCCTCCCCTTACCTTAAAGCCATGTCCTCTTGTACTGAGCAGTGGTGCCCTGGGGAAGAGGCACTAGCTGTCCACTCTATCTATTCCTCTTAATATCTTGTGTACCTCTATCATGTCTCCTATAGAACATAGAAGTACTGTAGCTTTCTGTGTCCATGTGTTCATTTGTCTTGTATCCTTACTTCATCTCCTTGGTGCAGTTCAGGTAATGGATGAGAACATCTGTCAAAGTATATTTTCTGCTTTGCTCTGTGTTCATCTTTCCATCTTTTCACTTATTCACCTCCCTCTGTTCTCAGAAGGCTCTCATCTATTGGCAGATTGGATCTCAAATGGCGTCCCATCAAGAGCTGAGCAGGTGAAAATCCACATTCAAGTGGAGTACTGTACTGCAATAGGCTAACAAAGCTTTATAAACATCACTTCCACTATCTTTTGCTCTGTGCATCAGTTTCTTGACAATTCCTACTGATTTCTCAACTAATCCATTAGATGGAGGGAAAAATGGGCTGGATGTTATATGAACAAAGCCCCATTCATGAGCAAAATGTCTCATACATTCACCATTGAATTGTGGACCCTTGTCTGTGAAAACTTCATCAGGTACACCACGTCTGGAAAAAACTGATTTCATGCATGTAATTACATTTTCTGCAGTTGTTCTGCTCAGACCACACACTTCAGGATACAATGAGTAGTAATCTGTTATTAATAGGTAGTCATTGTTGTCAGTTACAGAAAGATCAACGCCTACCTTCCAATTAGGTCTCTGAGAATTCGGATGTGGATGTAGTAGCTCCTTAGGCTTGCTAGGTTGGTATTTAAAGCATATTTAACAAGAAGACACCAATTCTGCAATTTCTTGATTCATCCTGGGCCAAAACATCACTTCCTGTGCCCTTCTCTGACATTTTTCAATATCATTTTTCAATCAAGCATTTCTTTACGGAGACTTTTAGGAATTACAATTCAGTTACCTTTGTAACAGTATCATTCTTAAATCACAGCAAGAGGCGGAGAGGGAAGAGGTAAAAGAAGCTCGGAGAGCAGCTGTTGTTTTTAACTGATCGCGGCAAAGAGGCTAGACTGCGCAGGTGCGTGACGTAGCGCGCCAAAAGTTTGAAAAGAAAGACCGCCACATATAGCGGCCATCGTCCGTGTAGACTGAGGCGAGGTTTGAACGGGGCACGACTGCGCAAGTGCGTGGAAGTCGGCCCATGTGGCAGCGGGAGAATTTAAAAAGCGAGCAGAGGCTGAGAACGAGCTTCACTCCAGGTGAGGTAAGGCCGGGTAAACTCATTTAATTAATCTAATTAGATTCGGAGTCGGTAATGGGGGCAGCAGTTAGGGCAGTTGAGTGGTCCGTTTGCAGTGTATGGGAAGTTAGGGCGAGCACTGTTGTCCCTGATGACTACACTTGCGAAAGGTGCATCCAGCTGCAGCTCCTGACAAACCGTGTTAAGGAACTGGAGCTGGAGCTGATTGAACTTCGGATCATTTGGGAGGCAGAGGCAGAAATAGACAGGAGTTTCAGGGAGATAGTCACCCCTAGGAGTCAGGAGACAGGTAGTTGAGTGATTGTCAGGAGAGGGAAGGGGAATAGATAGGAAGAGCAGAGCACCCCTGTGACCATTCCCATCAACAATAATTATACCAATTTGGATACTGTTGGTGGGGATGACCTACCGGGAACAAGTTACAGTGGTTGCGTCTCTGGACTGAGACTGGACCCTCAGCTCAGAAGGGAAGGAGGGAAAAGAGAGCAGTAGTGATAGGGGTTTCGATAGTTAGGGGGACAGATAGGAGGTTCTGGGGAAGAGATTGAGAATCTCGGATGGTCTGTTGCCTCCCTGGTGCCAGGGTCCGCGGTATCTCGGATCGAGTTCTCAATATTCTCTAGCGGGAGGGTGAGCAGCCGGATGTCGTGGTCCATGTAGGGACCAATGACGTGGGCAGGAAGAGTGAGGAGGTCCTGAAAGGTGACTTTAGGGAGCTAGGTGCCGTTAAAGGCCAGGACCTCCAGGATAGCAATCTCAGGATTGCTACCAGTGCCACGTGTAGGCGAGTTTAGAAATAGTAAGATAGTGCAGATCAACATGTGGCTGAAGACATGGTGCAGGAGGGAGGGCTTCAGATTTATAGATAATTGGGCAGTTTTCCAGGAAAGGTGGGACCTGCTCTGGTGGGACGGTTTACATCTGAACTGGAAAGGAGACAAATATTCTTGCAGGTAGGTTTGCTAGAGAGGCTCCAGTGGATTTAAACTAGATATGAGGGAGGAGGGGAACCAGAGTGTAGGAACAGATTATGGGAGAAGGAAGAAAAAGAAGATAGTAAAGATGTTTGCACCATTAGAGATAAACAGAGAGGAAGAGGCGGAGAATTTCTTAAATGCATTTATTTTAATGCTAGGAGCATTGTAAGAAAGGTGGATGAGCTTAGAGCATGGATTGATACCTGGAAATATGATGTTGTAGCTATTAGTGAAACATGGTTGCAGGAGGGGTGTGATTGGCAACCAAATATTCCTTGATTTTGTTGCTTTAGGTGTGATAGAATCGGAGGGGCAAGAGGGGGAGGTGTTGCGTTGCTTGTCAGAGAAAATATTACAGCAGTGCTCTGGCAGGATAGATTAAGAGGGCTCATCTAGGGAGACTTTGGGTGGAATTGAGGAATGGGAAAGGGGTAGTAACACTTATAGGGGTGTATTATAGATCACCTAATTGGGAGCGAGAATTGGAGGAGCAAATTTGCAAGGAGATAGCAGATATTTGTAGTAAGCACAGGGTTGTGATTGTGGAAGATTTTAATTTTCCACACAGACTGGGAAGCCCATACTGTAAAAGGGATGGATGGTTTGGAGTTTGTAAAATGTGTGCAGGATAGTTTTTTGCAGCAATACATAGAACCAACTACAGAAGGGGCAGTGTTGGATTTCCTGTTAGGGAATGAGATAGGTCAGGTGACAGAGGTATGTGCTGGGGAGCACTTTGGGTCCAGTGATCACAATACCATTAGTTTCAATATAATTATGGAGAAGGATAGGACTGGATTCAGGGTTGAGATTTTTGATTGGAGAAAGGCTAACTTTGAGGAGATGCGAAAGGATTTAGAAAGAGTGGATTGGGACAATTTGTTTTATGGGAAGGATGTAATAGAGAAATGGCAGTCATTTAAGGGTGAAATTTTGAGGGTACAGAATCTTTATGTTCCTGTTAGGTTGAAAGGAAAGGTTAAAAGCTTGAGAGAACCATGTTTTTCAAGGGATATTGGAAACTTAGTTAGGTAAAAGAGAGATATCTACAATAAGTATAGGCAGCATGGAGTAAATGAGGTGCTCGAGGAATATAAAGAATGTAAGAAGAATCTTAAGAAAGAAATTAGAAAAGCTAAAAGAAGATACGAGGTTGCTTTGGCAAGTAAGGTGAAAATAAATCCAAAGTGCTTCTGAAGTTATATTAATAGCAAAAGGATAGTGAGGGATAAAATTGGTCCCTTAGAGAATCAAAGTGGACAGCTATGTGTGGAGCTGAAAGAGATGGGGGAGATTTTGAACAATTTGTTTTCTTCGGTATGCACTAAGGAGAAGGATATTGAACTATGTAAGATAAGGGAAACAAGTAGGGAAATTATGGAAACTATGATGATTAAAGAGGAGGAAGTACTGGCACTTTTAAGGGGTATAAAAGTGGATAAATCTCTGGGTCCTGACAGTATATTCCCTAGGACCTTGAGGAAGGTTAGTGTAGAAATAGCAGGGGCTCTGATAGAAATATTTCAAATGTCATTAGAAACTGGGATGGTGCCAGAGGATTGGTTCCATTGTTTAAAAAGGGTTCTAAGAGTAAACTTAGCAATTATAGGCCTGTCAGTTTGATGTTTGTGGTGGGTAAATTAATGGAAGGTATTCTTAGAGATGGTATATTATAAATATCTGGATAGACAGGGTCTGATTAGGAGCAGTCAACATGGATTTGTTAATGGAAGGTCATGTTTGACAAATCTTGAATTTTTTGAAGAGGTTATGAGGAAAGTTGACAAGGGTAAAGCAGTGGATGTTGTCTATATGGACTTCAGTAAGGCCTTTGACAAGGTTCCACATGGAAGGATAGTTAGGAAGGTTCATTCATTAGGTATTAATATTGAAGTAGTAAAATGGATTCAACAGCGGCTGGATAGGAGATGCCAGAGAGTAATGGTGGATAACTGTTTGTCAGGTTGGAGGCCGGTGACTAGTGATGTGCCTCAGGGATCTGTACTGGGTCCAATGTTGGTTGTCATATAGATTAATGATCTGGATGATGGGTCGGTAAATTGGATTAGTAAGTATGCAGATGATACTAAGGTAGGTGGTGTTGTGGATAATGAAGTAGGTTTTCAAAGTTTGCAGAGAGATTTAGGCCAGTTAGAAGAGTGGGCTGAGTGATGACAGATAGAGTTTAATGCTGATAAGTGTGAGGTGCTACATTTTTGTAGGAATAATCCAAATAGGACATACATGGTAAATGATAGGGCATTGAAGAATGCAGTAGAACAGAGTGATCTAGGTATAATGGTGCATAGTTCCCTGAAGGTGGAATTTCATGTGGATAGGGTGGTGAAGAAAGCTTTTGGTATGTTGGCCTTTATAAATCAGAGCATTGAGTATAGGAGTTGGAATGTAATGTTAAAATTGTACAAGGCATTGGTAAGGCCGAATTTGGAGTATGGTGTACAGTTCTGGTCACCGAATTATAGGAAAGATGTCAACAAAGTAAAGAGATTACAGAGAAGATTTACTAGAATGTTACCTGGGTTTCAGTGCCTAAGTTACAGAGAAAGATTGAACAAGTTAAGTCTTTATTCTTTGGAGCATAGAAGGTTGAGGGGGGACGATAGAGGTATTTAAAATTATGGGAGGGATAGATAGAGTTGATGTAGATAGGCTTCTTCCATTGAGACTAGGGGAGATTCAAACAAGATGACATGAGTTGAGAGTTAGGGACAAAAGTTTAAGGGTAACACGAGGGGGAATTTCTTTACTCAGAGTGGTAGCTGTGTGGAATGAGTTTCCAGTAAAAGTGGTGGAGGCAGGTTCGATATTGACATTTAAAGTAAAATTGGATAGGTATATGGACAAGAAAGGAATGGAGGGTTATGGGCTGAGTGTGGGTCAGTGGGACTAGGTGAGAGTAAATGTTCAGCACAGACTTGAAGGGTCGGGATGGCCTGTTTCCATGCTGTAATTGTTATATGGTTATAAGGTTACAGGATTAGAAAGTTCTGATCTGTGGTTCCAATATTCTTGTACTTCTGAGGTACAGTCATGTTTAGTATCTGGTCATCCGTCCATCCATCACTTCTTGTATTACCGACAGAGAATTTTGTCCTTCTGTCTTAAGATGCGGCAGTTCCAACTTTTTGGGAGCAACAGGTACAGTTTCTGTGACCATTTCAATAAATACCTGAACATCAATTCCAGTGACTGTCTTTTTTGTTGTTGGAGCCACAGCTCTGGAAAGTGTGTTTGCCACGTACATGAATTTTCTGCATGGATGTGTTATGGGTTGCTCTGCATTGTCAATATTAATCGAGTGCTCTCCTGGAAGACAACCAAGCCCTTTGAACAAGTCTTCATGCTCTTTCATCAAGTCACTGTATTCTGACTCTGTGTCGCTATCCAGGACTAAAATTCTTTTCACCAGTTCAATTCTTTCACAGGCAGATAAACCCAGTATTGACTGTACATTTTTTGGCACGACCACAAATGAAAGCGTGTGCACAATATGTTTGTGTGATACTTTTGCCACACATGTTCCTTTAACTGGAATGTCTGCACCTGAATACCCAGTCATTTTTATATTTGTCTAATGTAACTTTGGTCTTGGCTTTAATGCATTGAACTCAGATACTGCAAGAACATTTACTTGTGCTCCAGTATCCAATTTAAACAGAATATTGTTTTGATTCACTTGCAACGGAATAGTCCAGTCATTCTTACTTTGTTTATTTTCACAAAACACATCTATATAAAATTCCTCACGTTCATCTTCAATCACATCATTTACTTGTTTCATTTTATTTTCCTTCTTTCTGCTTTTACAACAGTGTGAAAAATGATTAATCTTACCGCAGTTGTTGCACATTTTGCCATATGCGGGACTCTGACTTGGAAGATGTATGTACTGACTTGGAACATGACTTTTTTCTTTCAAATGCCGTCTTGCTCTCTGTCGGTTTTGTCGATGTATTATTGTATTTCTTGATATATTTGCACTTTTTTACAGCATTTACATTGCAGTTTTCAACAAAAAAGCTCTCCAGTCTGCAATGTCATGCTCTCAGAAGCTTTGCAGAGCGCCAAAGCTTTTTCAAGATCTTGCTCTCTCAACGGCCTTTCTCTCACAGCGTTATCTCAAATGCCACAATCAATTCTATCTTTAATGAGAGAGTCCATGAGCAATCCAAACTCACATGTTCTACTATGCTTTCTTAACCCAGTAACATACTGATCAATTGTTTCAGCAACTCTCTGCACACATGTGAAGAATTTATATCGCTCTTATGTTAAATTACGCCTAGGTATACAAAGTACTTAAAATCTGTCCATTATTGACTTTAAATTGAAATTATCTCCATCTTCAAAGGCAAAATTATTATATACCTCTACTATGTCATTCCGGATTACATGGAGCAGAAGTACAGTTTTGGTTTTTTCCAAATTTTCTTCATAATCGATCGCCGATAAGTACAGTTCCAACAGTTGCTCGAATATCCTCCAATTCTCAGCTACATTGCCAGTCAGCTGAACTTTTGATGGGGGTTTCAAACCTTCGATTTTACCGTTTTTTCTTCTTTTTTTCTGATGATCTTCGATTCTCCCATATTATTCTTCCAGAACCAGTTCTGACACCATGTTATGTTACTTCTGTTTAAACATACCATGGATTAACAATGAAGAATCATATTCTGGAAGAATTAGAGAACTTTTATTTACAGTAATAAACAAACATGTTTTAACCCAGCCATGAGCTGGAACATTCTAGCAATCCTGCGCATGCTCAGTGCTCTGCCCAATCACGTACTGGCACATCATTGGACATGATATCACCACAAGCTGCATGGACTTCCTGTTGACCAGTATCAGATACCATTGAGTGTTAGTTCAAAAGGATCCTGGCATCCAGTAACAATGACATTATTAAGCTGATTGAGCAGCCAACTACACTGTGGAATTCTCACAAGTCACAAAGGAAAAACATAAGTTTACCTTGTAATATAATTGATTTATGTGGTTCAGAACAAATTTATGAAATCCATACAATTATTTATTTGTGGCAGTCAGCTTCTGATAAAGGCAGGAGCCTAGACCTTGGGTTCTTCAGCCCCGGTGGGAGACAACAGGAGCACTGAAGACTCCCTTAGGTGACCACAGAGCTTTCAACATTCCTCTTTCCTCTCAGTTGTTGCAACTGTGTTTTATGTTACTCTGTTCAATGCTCAAAAGTCCAAAGTAAATTTATTATCAAAGTACGTACACATCATAATATAGAACCCCGAGATTCATTTTCTTCAGGCATTCACAATAGAACAAAGAAATACAATAGAATCAATGAAAGATTACTCACAAACAAAGGCTAACATACTCAAAGCGCAGGAGGAACTCAGCAGGTTAGGCAGCAGCCATGGAAATGAATAAATAACTGATGTTTCAGGCCAAGCTCTTCACCAGGAATGGAAAGGAAAGGGGAAGAGGCCCGAATACATAGATGGAGGAGGGGAAGTACACTAGAAGGTGATAGGTGAAGCCAGGTGGATGGGAGAGAGGGGATGAACTAAGAAGCTGGGAGATGATAGGTAGAAAACATAAAGGACTAGAGAAGGAGGAGCTGGTAGGAGAGGAGCATTCACCATGGGAGAAAGGGGAAGAGGAGGGGCACCAGGGGAAGGTGGTGGGCAAGTGAGGAGAAGAGAAGAAGTGAAGAGGTAAGAGGGGAGCCAGAGAGTAGAATTGAAGATGAGTGAAGGGGAGGGGGAGGTTGCTGGGTTAGAGAAATTGACGTTCGTGCATCAGGTCAGAAGCTACCCAAACACAATATGAGGTGTTGCTCCTCCAAGCCTCATCCTGGCAGCAGAGGAGGCCATGGACTGACAAGTTGGAATCGGAATGGGGATTGGAACTGAAACAGTTGACCCGTGGTGCTTGACTAATTGGTCTCCCTAAATTACGTTGAGTCTCACCAACATGGAGGAGGCAACGTCAGGACCACCCGATACAGTAGATGATCCTAAACAGATTTGCAGGAGGGGTGTTGTCTCAACTGGATGGACTTTTGGAGACCTGAATTGAGGTGAATGGACAGGTGTAGCACTTCTTCCACTTGCAGGGATAAGCTTCAAGAGGGGAATTAGTGGGGAGGGATGAATGGACAAGGGAATCACGGAGGAAGTGATCCCTGTGGAAAGTGGAGAGTGGGGGGGGGCAGGGGCAATAAAGATGAGTTTGCTGGCAGGATTCTGTTAAAAATGGTGAGAATGATGTAGGTTAATTGTTCATTGTAAAATGTCCTGTAATTGCGCTAGGATTAAATCAGGAGATTGCTTGCTGGTAGAGCCTATTCTGCACTGTCTACCAATAAATAAATAAATAAATGTGCTGCATGTAGAGGCTTGTGGAGTTTTAGGTGGCGGGAAGACAGGGTGGGGGCAGATGTGAACCAAACAAACCTGACAAGCAACTAATCTGGAAAAGAGGACAAACTGTGTAAATACAAGAAAAAGAATAATATTAATTAATACTGAGAACGTGAGTGGTAGAGTCCTTGGAAGCGAGGCTGTGTTCAGTTTTGTGGTGAGTGAAGTTCTCCATGCTGGTTCAGGAACCTGATGGCTGAAAGATAATAACTGTGTCTGGTGGTGTGCAACCTACCTTCTCTCAGAAGAGGACATGGCCTGGATGGTGATGGTCCTTGATGATGGATGTAGTTTCCCTACTCCTGTGGTGAAAAGTCTAAGGACAGCTGAGGGAGTGAGGTTGGTGTCAACAGGGCTGTCAGTGATGAGACTTAGACTACAGTTACCAAAGTAGTTATGAAGTAGGAACAAAATTAATTCAACTCTCCTGTTAACTGCCTGGCTTCTGGATCTAGAGGGCATGTACTATGAGGAGAGGCTGGACAAGCTAGTGTCGATTCCTCAGACATGGTGAAGGCTGAGGGGGGACCTGATAGAAGTTTATAACATTTTGTGAGGCAGTGATTCCTTTCCTTAGGGTCCAAATGTCTAATACCAGAGGACACGTTATTAGAGGAGAGAGGGGGTTTATTTATGCAGAGAGGCAGGTACCTGGAATGCACTGCCAAGGGAGGCAGATATTTTGAGTGGCTCTTCGATAGGCACATGAATATGCAGAGAACCGTGGGGATCTGGGCCACGTGCAGTCAGAAAGAATTTAGTGCCATTAACTTAGTTGACTCAGTATTGTTATGCCTGCAGCACCCTCCTTTTTCAGAATCGCAGGATCGCTATTGATTTGGGTCGGGAGACCCAGGAAATGAAAGAGAGACATTTGGAATGTCTTGACCCCCCCCCCCACCTCCCGGCAATAAAAAGCTATGGGAAATGGCCAGTGTTTCTTGGAGACAGAATTGTGTATTACTAAACTGTGCTTTGTGGAAGTCCTCAGGCAAAGTGGGCTGGTTGGTGGAGAGATTGCATCATCCCAACCTGATTGACATCTGAGACCCTGTGAGTCAGGTTCAAAGAGGGTCTGTTGGAACAGTCCCTCAGACGCACCAGAAGAAACACTAGCGATCCCGTAATAGCAAAAGCCGGTGGGAAGGCCACGTGCGTCCATTTCCATTTGCCCTGGAATCGGTGTGCCTTGACCATGGAAGAACGGTTTTTAGCTAACAACGGGGAAGTCAACTCCCAACGACTCTCAAAGGATTGACATCATGAAAGGACTGGGCAAGTTTTAACCCGTCTTTCTCTCAAACCAGAAAGCTGCAGCTTGAATGAACTAAAGTGACTTTTATATTTCCATCGGACAATACATTATCCCCTAGACAACGATAGATTGATTATTATCATACCCGCGCTTTTAGATTTAGTATTGACGACGTATGTTATCTGTATGTTTGCATTGATATTATTTTTGTGTATTTTTATCAATAAATACTGTTAAAAATAGTACCATCAGACTTCAACGGACCTCTCTATCTTTGCTGGTATGTGACCCAGTTACGGGGTACGTAACAGTATAACATCGCGGGCCAAAGGGCCTGTTCAATGCTCTCTCTCTAAAAAAAAAAATTTCTTCCAAGAGTATCTCAAATCCATTGTATGTTAAAATATTTATCTGAAGACATTGCACTCCATGTACATAAAATTTATTAGGGTCAAATTGGCTAGCAGTAGTGATGGCTTAATGCACCATTTGAAATCAAAATTCCAGCTCATGCTACAGGTTGTAAAACTGGGACAATATTTTGCTCCTGGGAATTTGATTGACTGTGCCTGATTGGTTTTATGCCAGCGATGTCTGATTGGTGGTGGCAGATTTATTGTAATAATAATAATAGCAATGTGTGGTAATGATCTAATCACACTGCTGATAGTGAGGTCATTGATGAAATAAGCATTGTGCACTTTGAGTTACAAATGCCCGACTTTACTGAGCTCCCATAATATTAAATTCCAAAGTACTACATTTGTTTTTATGAAACGCAAACAAATTATCTCTTGCTCTCTCTCCAGTTTTAATCATCGTTCTTTCATACCAACCTTGTGTATTTTAATATCATTCAATAGTATACACTTAAGGCAAGATTATCATTGCAAGTGTCTTTTGTTATGTTTGGACTTGACTTACAGACAAAATAAGCTTAAGGGCACCTGTAAAACAGGAGCCTGTCCATTATCGAGGATAGCCCACACATGCAATGGATGTTGTAATTTTGGTACAGTGGTTAGGTTAAGATTCCAGAGATGCAGGAATCTCATTGTAGTAATGAACAGTTGATGGTCAAGTCAGGACTCTCAACACCTTAATCTAACTCTGACGTGCATTTTGATTCACCCAGCAAAGGATTGTTTTTCCAAATTGAATAGTGACACAATAGGCCAAAAGGGCCCATCTGTACTGCAGATGTTCCGACTCTAAGTCAAAGCATGTTATTATTCAGAAATAAATCACAGGTACGTCAATACAAGCTGACTGGTGGTGCCAAAAAAGCAGACAATTGCCTGCGTGAAATCTGAAGTCGGAAAGAACTGGAGAAATGTTAACTAGCTGTAGTGTCGACATTCTGTCGCTGCAAGGGCCCAAGAGATGAATCTTTGGCTGTTGCTTTGGTCTTGCTTCAGGCTCGAGGTCTTCAAACCCAAGCGGGGGTGGGTGGGGGGGGGGGGTTCTTGAGTCGAACAGCTCTGTATCTGAGATGTTGGAGCTGACCTAAGACCAACAGGTTAGTGCAAAGCCTTCCGATTCCCTTCCGGAGGGTGAGTTTAACTTTAAACACTGGGGACAGATAAACAGGCAATGCGCAAGAGGTATGTGTGAAACTCTATTGGAGTCATAATATAGTATTCTGTATACATAATCAATTACAGATGGGCACATCTGATTCTGTTTTATTTCTTCATACTATATCAATGTGTGACCTTGTATCCCTGCTGGGCTCAGTCAGGTAATATAGGGCTGATTGATGGCTGATCAAACATCCTTAGACAGCCAACATACAGGTGATTGATATTGCACCTGAGAACTTGTATACTGAGCACAAAACTTTGCTATGTACTTTGCATTAGTTATACCTCTATTTGTTGAGTTACCTTATTACTGACACATTAGTATTAATGTTTGACATTGATTTTAATTGATGGTGATACCAATTCAGTTTATGACTCATATCTGAAGGCTGAGGACATAAGTTATGGTAGAAAATGCTCTGCAGATTGCAAATCCTTAGAGACAAAAAAGCTTTTACTGGATGAAACTAAAACTAAGGATGTTGTTTTAACGACAGCAAAATGTTAGCTGGTGTTTTTCATCTGAACTTGGGAGGAAAGAATACTTCTTTTCATCTGTTGCATGATTTGGTAGCATAAAGACCGAACTCATTATATTCATTTAGCTCTATTTTATACCAAATATCTCTGTATGAGATTATCACAGCTTTTGAATCATTGAACTATATTCTGTTGTATCTAATTCTAATATGATAACACCAATTTTGATTAATGATATGATAACAATGTATACAAAATAAAGTCGGGATTATTTAATCAAATAAATCCAGGAAATCAGTAGAGGTCAAAGTTAGCAATTAAATGCAATCAAAGGTGGGAGGTGATCTTTTGCAGACATCTCAGCACTCAACCATCACTGTTCGTCATGTAGTCTGAACTGGAACTTTCAGATGACATTAAAAATGGTGAGAACCGCTCCAGTAAATTAGCAACAAGTCATGCGCTGGTGATCACATGTCATATCAAAACCCACTGCTGCAACACAGTCAGGGGACTATCAGTGCTTCAGATTAAACGGACAGCAATATCAGGGGTCAGATTAATTGACTGGCATGCAATTGGCAGAGCACCACTTGAATGAGCACTTTGGCCTTGTGTTGGGCGTTAGAGAGCGTTGGGCTTCGAGGTTGTTAGAACACCTGAATTGGTTAATTGTTGTTTAACGAGAGCCAATAATCATTTAGAATTCCCTGTGTTTTCCTCAAGCAACTTGTTCTTCGTAATCTGGTCTCCTGGTACTTTCTGTTTAAGCTTGATAAGTTTATTTTAATTGCATCGGGGATTCCATGTACCTTGTATTATTTAAGCAGATTCTTGATTAGCACTAATCACAGGGTCATAATTTTAAGAATGTTACTTCTTGCGGTGTCGCCTGGAATTATTATGAATTATCTCTTGTTGCTGTCTCTACATCTGAGTCTGTCTTCTCTCTGTACTTGGATTCCGATGTTGCCAGCACACTTTGTGAGAACCACAGAAACAAGTATGAAGCAACACATTTCAGTTGAGAAAATGTAGCTCAGTTGGGGAATGGGATCAGAGGAAATTATGTGTATGGATCTGTAGAAGTAGCGTCACTGGTTAATAATGGCATATAAAGGAGAGCTGCAACCCAGGATTCATGCCTGGAGAAATAAAAACTAATAGATTATGGAGTTACAAACCATAAACACCAGAAAATCTGCAGATGCTGGAAGTGCAAATCAGCACACACAAAATGCTGTGTGGCCTCACCTTGGCAGAAGAGCACACGCAGGAATGGGAATGGAAAATGGAATTAAAATGTTTGGCCACTGAGAAGCCCCACTTGTGGCGGAGGTCCTCGACGAAGCGGTCCCTCAATGTATGACGGGTCTCACCGGTGTAGGGGAAGCCATATTGGGAGTGCTGGGCACAATAGACGACCCCAGCAGATTCGCAGGGAAGGTGTTGCCTCACCTGGAAGGACTGTTTGAGGTGGGGGACTCACCTGAATGAAGGTGGGGGACGAGCTGTAGGGACAGGTGTAGCACTTAAGCCGCTTGCCGTGATAAGTGCAGGGAGGGATGAGTGAACAAGGGATTCGCAGAAGGAGTAACCCCTACAGAAAGTGGGGTGGGGGGGGTAAAGTTATGTTTAGTGGTAGGATCCTTTTGGGGATGGCGGAAGTAGTGGTGGATAATGTGTTGGATATGGAAGCTGATTATGGAGTTGGCTTGGTCAGGCCATGAGACAGTATAGCAGCTGTGGCCTGCGAATTCTTTCAGAATATGAAGGAATTGAAAGAAGTTTGAAAAAGTACTACCAATAATGGGTCCTATCTGAGAAAAGCAGCAAGCTATCATTGAACAGTCATCATTTAAATGGCCAGTGGGTGGGTCAGGTGATTATTTGAGAGCTTTCTCTGGAATTTGAAAGTGAGATGAGAGGAGTTTTTAATGCCTGCTGTCAATAGGTAATGTTGTTCTCTTTTGCTTAAGTGAAATGCTGCTGAGTGCCTTTCAGAAGAAGCAGTTCTGAATTGGTGGGTTCTAACTTGTTGGAGGGAAGAACCAAATTCAGAGCTAGGATTTAATAAGAAAGTCATGAAAAGATCGAAGGAAGAACTGAGGGGAAACTTCTTTCAGGAAAACAAAACGAAACTAACTTACGTATATTTTAAAGGCACGTAAGTGAATAAGAAGTAGAAAGGTGGGGTTGGATGAAGTGGAGTGTGATGGATTTGCTGGGCTAACTGAGGTTGTTTATGTGCTGTAAAAAGCAGGAAAATGCCATATCCTGACTGGAGTCATCAGATCAGGAAAGTAAACATTGATAGTGCATTGATTGTGCTGTAGTGATGGTGTTTGATTTCCAGTGCATAATTCAGTACTAATTTATTGATTTGAATCCAACATAATTGCATTTATTAGTTAATGGGCATTGCTGATTTTAATAAATAGCAGACTGGTTCAGTTTGATTACTATGTATAAATGGCAGTTTTTGACATTACTGATGTGATGGCTCCCATAGATGGCAATGCATCTGGCTATCAATGTAAAGGTAACACTAACTGGCTGCATCCAATAACTGTTTATACACAAATGCATGGGCAGTTACTAAATAAATGGAGCCAATGCATTTTATTTTGCATCTGATTGCTGCTATAGTTATGACACTGTTGGGCTAAATCCAACTGAGAATTTATGGAGTCTTGCATGACTCATTGCTGTTGATCGTTGAAGTCATGGGACCATTTGAGAAAGCAGCAGCATATGTTCATAAGAGGAACACACATGTGGACAGTCCCAAGGCCAGCTGCGACAGGAAGAGGGGCGGGCATGGGGTCAGTAATCCCATCCTGTAAAAACCTAGTGCTACAGAAATGCCAATAGAAGCTCTGGAGACCTCATCCCTGCCTTTGCCCGGAAGACACGAGAGGGGCCACAGCTGGGGTTGACTTGAGAGTGTGGCCCAAGACAGAGGACCCTGGTGAGCTGCTGTTGGCAGCCTCTGCCCCAGTAGGGGTGCTGGGCTTTAGAGGAAGATGCATAACGCTGGAGGAACTTGGAAGGTAATGGAGAGAAACAACTATAGATGTTTCAGGCCGACGTCCTTCATTAAGTGCAGTTGGAGGGTCTCGGCCCGAAGCGTCACCTGTTTATTACCCTCTTTATTGCTGCCTGACTTGCTGAGCTCCTTCAGCATTTTGTGTGCTTTGCTCTGGATTTCCAGCATCTGCAGAATCTCTTGTGTTTGCATGAATATGTGGAAAATGGTATCTTGGGAGACTGCAAGAGGAAAGTTAGGAGCTGGGGAGCAAAGACAAATGCTTCATTGATTGGAGAGAAGTGTACACTGTGGATCTCATGTTGTGACATTGTCAACTTGATGTAAATTACCTGAACTATTTTGGACTTGCATCTATAGCAATACTGTAAAGTGTGAGCGGGGTGGTGGCAGACAACACTGACAGACAGGAGAAATGGATGGCTAAAAGAAAGATGACAATAAATGTAGAGGGAATACCTGGAGAAGAATAAAATGGCACCCTGAGGCAGTGTAGGTGGCAGGGCAGGTTAAAAAGGATTAATTAAGTGTGAAATGCAGAGCACTGTTCATAAATGCAAAACTGAAAAGCATGTTAAAGCATGTCAAATCTTTAGAATCCCCCTCAGCTGAAATTGAGTAAGACTTCAACTGCACAACGTGGAGAGGCCTTGGAGAGAATACAGAGGAGATTTACCAAGATTTATGCCCAGGATGAGGGGATTCACTGGTATAAGTAGGGAGGCACAATGGTTTAGCACTCTCAGCTTAATGCTAGTGCAGTGTCAGCAACCGAGTTCAATTCTCGCTGCTGTCTGTAAGGAGTTTTCCTCGTGACCGCGTGGGTTTCCTGTGTGTGCGCCAGTTTACGCCACTTTCCAAAGACATAGGTTAGCTGGTCACATGGGTGTAATTGGGTGACACGGGCTTGTTGGGTTGGATGGGCCTGTTACTCTGTTGCATCGCTACTTAAAAAACTCAAAGTAAAAATAAAATATAAATATTTTATAGTTGACCCTGGACTTCTATTTAATGTTCAGAAATGTGAGTATGATGCAATTGCTATCTCTGACCATGCTCCTTTAAATCTAATGTTTGAATTGAAAGATGTTGCTTCTACCAGACCGTTTTGGCATTTTCCTAAACACTTGTTACAAAGTTCAGAATTAGTTAAGTTTATTGAAACTCAGATAAGAGTTTTTTCTCTTTAATAATACAGGATACGTCTCAAAGTTAGTAATTTGGGATACATTAAAAGCCAGATTATTTCGTATATAGCTAAAGTGAAGAAACAAATAAGAATGGAATTAGATAAAATCTCGAAACAAATTAAAGAATTGGATAACATTAATCCAAGTCTCCAAATGTTGTTTCATTTAAAAGAAGAGTAGAATTACAATCACAATATAATTTATTATTAACATATCCTATTGAAGGATATTTGCTTAAATTGAAAAGTCAATTTTATATTTTCGGGGATAAAAATAATAAGCTCTTAGCTTCCCAATTAAGAGCAGCTAGAGCTAAAAGGTAAATTTTAAAGATTCATAAAAATAATGGAGATATAGCAAGTAACCATGAAGACATTAACAATACTTCTCAAGATTTTTATTCTGATCCTTATAGATCTCAATTTCCTGCAGATGCCTCCAAAATGAAGGCTTTTTTTTACATAAGATTAAATTTCCTCAAATTTCTGCTGAAAATCAACAGATGCTTGATGCTCCAATTACCGAGCATGAAATTCAGAAAGCTATTTTATTAATGCAGTCGGGTAATGCTCCTGGACTTGATGGTTATTTGGTAGGATTTTACAAAAAATTTGAAAGATTACTTTCTCCATATCTTTTGGAAATATTTCATGAATCCTTTGAGAAGGATAGCTTACCTTCTTCCTTTTATGAAGCACTTATTTCCTTAATCCTTAAGAAAGATAAAGATCCTACTGAACGTTCATCATATAGACCTATTTCACTATTAAATGTGGATGAAAAATTCTCTCTAAGGTAATGGATAACTGCTTGGAAAATATTTTAACTAAAATTATCTCTATCCATCAAACGGGCTTTATTAAAGGCTGTTATTCTTTTTCTAATGTTTGGAGATTGAGGTTGCTTAGATAATGATGAATATATAATATTCATCAATGTGTTATCTCTTTCGATGCAGAAAAGGCATTTGATAGAGTTGAGTGGCCATATTTGTTTAAAGTATTAGAAAAATTTGGTTTTGGTAATAATTTTAATAGGTGAATTCAAATTATTTACAAGAATCCTATTGCCACAGTTATTACTAATAATTTTAGGTCCTTCTTGACTTTCTCATGGTACTAGACAGGGATGTCCATTAAGCCCTTTATTATTTAATCTTGTATTGGAGCCCTTGGCTATAACACTACGTGAAGCTAAAATATTTATGGTATCTCTATGAATGGAACTATGCATAAGATTTCTCTTTATGCAGATGATCTTTTGGTGTTTATTTAGAATCCCGAGGAATCAATTCCTAATCTTTTGGAAACACTAAAAAACTTCGGTAAATTTTCAGGATATAAACTTAACTTGAATAAAAGTGAATTGTTCCCATTAAATTCCCCTGTTTTTATATATAATGATATTCCTTTTAGAATTGTTAATACTTTTAAATATTTGGGTATTATAATTACTAATAACTATAAATATCTTTATAAAGCTAATATAGTTCATTTAATGGACTCCATGAAACAATTATTTTCTAGATGGAATCCATTTACTCTTTCTTTAATAGGCCATATCCATGCTGTGAAAATGATGATTTTACCTAGATTTTAATATATTTTCCAAAATATACCTATCTTTTTAACTAAAAATTTTTTTGCTTAAACTGACTCTCTTATTTCTTCCTTTATTTGGAACAATAAAAGACCAAGAATTAATAAGTATCATTTACAAAAATCTAAAAAAAATAGCGGACTTGCACTTCCTAATTTAAGGCTGTTAATATCAGACAATTATGTTTTTGGTTATATTGGCTTGATAAGAACCAACAACCATTATGCGTTGATTTGGAATTGAAAGCTGTTAAACAATTTCATTTTACTTCAATATTAGGAGTTCCATTACCTCTCTAAAATTCCAAATTTAAATCTTTACCCTGTTATTAAACAGTTCTTATGGATTTGGTTTCAGTTTCGCAGTATTTTTAATTTTAAACAATTTAAGTTGTCTAGATTTTATATTGAAACTTTTTATTTAAGCCTTCAATAACCGATCCCTTTATTTCTCCTATGGAGAAATAAAGGGATCCGCTCTTTTACAGATTTATTTTATGATGGTCGATTGATGATTTTTGAAGAGTTAATTAAGAAATATTCTCTTGCTCATACACATTTTCTGAATATCTTCAGATTAGACATTCTTTCATGTTTTCCATCCGTGTTGGGTTGTGCGTCGAGCTAGCAACTCAGCCTCATTAAAAAAAAGACAAAAATACTAAAGAAGCAGCAAGATTGCCACCTGATGTGCCACAAGGCGTGGAAAGGAACAACAATGCCCCCTGAGAGCACATTCCAGACACCTTCAACTCTCTGTGTGTATAAAAAAAAACAAACACCTTATCCCACAAATGTCCTTTCATTTTAACACACGAACAAGAGAAGCTTTGCAGATGCTGGAAATCCAAGCAAAACGCACAACATGCTGAAGGGTTTCAACCTGAAACATCGACTGTACTTTTTTCCATAGATGCTTCCTGGCTGCTGAGTTTCTCCAGCATTTTGTGTCTGTTGTTCACATTAACACATCTCATTTTAAATGCACCCTCCAGTACTAGGCATTTTCACAGTAGAAAACAGATATCTACAGTATTCTTCTCATAGTCTCATAAACTTCTGTCAGGTCTTCTCTCTGTTTCTGCCACTCTAGAGAAAGCAACCCAATTTTCTCCAACCTAATCCGGGCAGTATTCTGGTAAGCCTCCTTTTCAAAGCCTTCACATCCTTCCTATAATGGGATGACCATAACTGAATACATTATAATTTAATGTTTTATTAAGCTGCAAAATAACTTCCCAACTCTTGAACTCAGCTTTGAATAAAAAAGTGAACTATGGACTTGGAACACAAAATCACTCTGTACAAACACGAGGAAATCTGCAGATGCTGGAAATTCAAGCAACACACACAAAATGCTGGTGGAACACAGCAGGCCAGGCAGCATCTATAGGGAGAAGCACTGTCGACATTTCAGGCCGAGACCCTTCAGCAGCGTTCCACCAGCATTTTATGTGTATCACTCTACATCAGTTTTGTTGAGGGTCTTGCCATTAACAGTGTAGTGGTTCCTTACATTTGATCTCCCAAAGTGCAACCCCACACATTTGGCCAGATTGAACACTATCTGCCATTTCTCCTCCTATATCTGCAACTGATCTATATGCCACCTAATCCTGTGTCAGTTTTCTACCCTATCGATACACCAATCTTTGTATCATCTGTGAACTCACTAACCCACCCATGAACATTTTTATTCCTGTCAGTGGTCCAATATAGATCCCTACAAAACACCACCAATCATGGACATCCAGCTGGAATAAGTCCAATTAGCCACTAATTGTGTCTTCTATGAGAAAGTCAAATATGCATTGAGATGCCAAGTTGTTGTGGATCCTATACATCTTAATCTTCAGGGTGTGCCTACTATAAAGGACCTTGTCAAATGCTTTGCTAAAATCCATATAGATAATTTCGCCTTCAACATCTTTGTCATACCCTCAAAAACTCAGTCATGTTAGTAAAGCATGACTTGCCCCATACAAAGCCATGCTGACTGTCCATAATTAGACCATGCTTTTCCCAAATACTTATAAATCCTATCCTTAAAGAATCCTTTCCAATTGCTACCCTACCACTGATGTGAGATTCGCTGATCTACAATATAGTTTCCAAGATAATCTCTATTTCCTTTCTTAAATAATGGAGCAATATTAACTACTCACCAGTCCTCTGGAATCTTGCCTATAGTTGAGGACATGACAGGAAGATATTGGTCAAGGCCCCAGTAAAGTCATCTTTTGGCTCTCTCAATAATATGGGATATATCCTGTCAACTCTCACTTTAAAGAGTTGCACTATTACAGATTGCCAGGAATGATATTGTGGCTGAAGGATGGTTGTAGTTGGGAGCTGAATGTCCAAGGTTACAGGTTATATCAGAGAGATAGGAAGGTAGGCAGAGTGGGTGGTGTGGCTGTACTGGTAAAGTATGCCATCAAATCAGTAGAAAGATGTGACATAGGGTGGGAAGATGTTGAGTCCTTGTGGGTTGAGTTAAGAAACTGCAAGGGTAAAAAGATGTTGATGTCAGTTATATACAGGCCTCCCAACAGTGGCTGGAAGGTGGACCACAGAATGCAACAGGAAATAGAAAAGGTGAGTCAAATGGGCAATGTTATGGTAGTCATGGGAGATTTTAATATACAGGTTGATTGGGAAAATTAGATTGGTAATGGATCTCAAGAGAGTGAGTTTGTTGAATGCCTGAGAGATGGTTTTTTTAGAGCAATTGTTGTTGAGCCTACGAGGGGATCAGCTATACTGGATTGGGTGTTATGTAATGAACCAGAGACGATTTGGGAGCTTAAGATATAAGAACTCTTAGGAGACAGTGATCACAATATGATTGAGTTCAACTTGAAATTTGATAGGGAGAAAGTAAAGTCTGATGTATCAATATTTCAGTGGAGTAAGGGAAATTACAGTGGTATGAGAGAGGGGTTGGTCAAAGTAAATTGGAAGGAGCTGCTGGCAGGGATGTCAGCAGAGCTGCAATGGCATGCATTTCTGGGAAAAATGAGGAAGGTGCAGGACATGTGTATTCCAACAATGTAGAAATACTCAGATGGTAAAATAGTACAACTGTGGCTGACAACAGAAGTCAAAGATATTGTAAAAGCAAAAGAGAGAGCATACAACCAAGCAAAAGTTAGTGGGAAGATAGAGGATTAGGAATTTTTAAAAACCTACAGAGAGCAACTAAAAAATCATTAGAAGGAAAAAGATGAAATATGAAAGCAAGCTAGCAAATATTATCAAAATGGATAGTGAAAGTTCTTTCAAGTATGTTAGATATAAAACAGAAATGAGAGCGGATATAGAACTGCTAGAAAATGAGGGAGGAGAAATAATAACAGGGGACAAGGAGATTGCTGATGAACTAAATGAGTATTTTGCATCAGTCTTCATCGTGGAAGGCACCAGCAGTGTGCCTGATGTTGTAATGTGTGAAGGAAGAGAAGTGGCTGCAGTTACTATTACAAGTCAAAAAGCTAAAAGACCTAGAGGTATCTAAGTCACCCAGACCAGATGAACTGCACCTTAGGGTTCTGAAGGAGGTAATGTTAGAGATTGTGGTGGCATTAGAAATGACCTTTCAAAAATCATTGGACTCTGGCGTGGTGCCAGAGGACTGGAAAACTGCAAATGTCACTTCACTTTTAAGAAAGGAGGAAGGCAACAAAAAGGAAATTGTAGACCAATTAGCCTGACCTCAGTGATTGGAAAGATGTTCGAGTCAATTGTTAAGGATGAGGTGATGGAGTACTTCGTGACACAGGACAAGATAGGACAAAGTCAGTATGGTTTCTTTCTGGGAAAATCCAGCCTGACTAATCTGTTGGAATTCTTTGAGGAGATTATAAGTAGGATAGATAAAGGAGATGTAATGGATGTTGTATATTTGGACCTTCAGAAAGCCTTTGACAAGGTGCCACACATGAGGCTGCTTACCAAGTTAAGAGCCCATGGTATTACAGGAAAATTACTAACATGGTTAGAACATTGCATGAATGGTAGGAGGCAGCGAGTGTGAATAAAAAGATCCTTTTCTGGTTGGCTGCCAGTGACTAGTGCTATTCTGCAGGAGTCGGTGTTGGGACCACTTCATTTTATGCTGTATATCAATGATTTAGATGATAGAATAGTTGGCTTTGTTGCCACTTGCAGATGATATGAAGATTGGTGGAGGGGCAGGTAGTGTTGAGGAAACAGGTAGGGTGCAGAAGGACCTGGACAGATTAGGAGAATGGGCAAGAGAGTGGCAAATGAAATACAATGTTGAAAAATACATGGTCATGCACTTTGGTAGTAGAAATAAATGTCCAGACTATTTTCTAAATAGGGAGAAAATCCAAAAATCTGAGATGCAAAGAGACTAGGGAGACCTTGGGCAGAACACCCTGAAGTTTAACTTGCAGGTTGAGTTGGTGGTGAGGAAGGCAAATGCCATGTTAGCATTCATTTCAAGAGGTCTAGAATACAAGAGCAAGGATGTGATGCTGAGCCTTTATAAGGCACTGGTGAGGCCCCACCTTGAGTATTGTGAACAGTTTTGGACCTCTCACCTTAGAAAAGATGAGGTGGCTTTGGAGAGGGTCCAGAGGAGGTTCACAAGGGTGATTCCAGGAATGAAATGGTTATCTTACGAGGAATGTTTGATGACTCTGGGTCTCATTGGAACCTTTCGAATGTTGAAAGTAGACGTGAAAAAGATGTTTCCCATGGTGGGAGAGTCCAGGACAAGAAGGGACACCCTTAGGATAGAGGGACGCCCTTTCAAAACAGAGGTATGGAGACATTTCTTTAGCCAAAGGGTGGTGAATTTGTGGAATTTGTTGCAACATGCAGCTGTGGAGGCCAGGTCGTTAGGTGTATTTAAGGCAGAGATTGATAGGTTCTTGATTGGACATGACGTCAAAGGTTACGGGGAGAAGGCCAGGATCTGGGGTTGAGGAGGGGAAAGAAAGATCAGCCATGATTGAATGTTGGAGCAGACTTGATGGGCCAGATGGCTTAAATCTGCTCCCATGTCTTAAAGAGGGCCCACACTGCTACTTTATCTTAAAATGTTCAACACTGATCTCATTTTCCCCCACATTCTTCTCCTTGGTAAATACCAACATAAAATGGTCATTTAGGATCCCACTCACATCCTCCACCTCCACGAAAATGTTCCATCCTTTATTCTTGAGTGCACCTACCTCTTCCCTGCTTATCATCTTGCTCTTAATGTATGTACAGAATACCTGGGGATTCTCTTTAGTCCTATTTACTAAAGACTTTCTCATGGCCCCTTCTTGCATTCCTAATTCTGAATTGAGTACTTTTCTAGCTTTATAATCCTGCATGGCTGCATTTGATTTTAGCTTCCTAATCCTTAAACATACTTCCCTTTTCTTCTTGATTAAATTCACCACCACCTCACTCAACATCTAAGGTCCCCTTATCTTGCCATCCTTGTACTCCTTTCTTGGTGGAGTGTAACTGTCCTGTATGTACTCTGTGCAACTGGTCTTTAGATACAGCACCCCTCAACCCCCATGTGGGCTTGCCAAAGATCAATTGTTCCCAACTAACTCCCCCTAGTTTCTAATTTATACTCTCATAGTTTGCCTTGCTCCAATTCAAAACTCTCCAGCAAGGTCCATACTTATCCTTATCTATAACTATCTTAAAACTTAAGGAGTTGTGGTCACTAAGTGTTCTGCTTCTGAAACTTTAAGCTGACCAGCCTCATTCCCCTCCTCTCACTGAACTATCTACATGCTGATCTAAGAACCCTCTGAAAGCATCGAACTAATTATCTCCATCTAAATGTTTTGCAGTCAGGAGGTCCCACTCTATACTAGGAAAGTCACCCATGAGAACAAATCTGTGGTTTTCACACCTTTCCCTAATTTATCTGCACATCCTCAATGTCCAAATGGCTACTTGGTGGTGTTGGCAGGGTGAGTGGTCTTAAGTATAGTCTCATCAGAGTGATTGAATCTTTCTTATTTTTGGGTTATGTGCATATAGATCCAGAAGATGAACCCTCAGATGTGTCCCAGATTAATAGCGCAAAACCCTCCCCTGCCCTTTACCCCCATATATAACTTTTCTTAAACATCAAAACCCTGGAACATTAAGCATCCCGTCCTGTCCCTCACTCAACCAAGTCTGTGTCACATCATAGTTCCATGTACTGATCCATGCTCTAAGTTCATCATATTCAATAGTTATTTTCTTGTTTCTCCAAATTCCTATGTGATAGAAGTCTTCTGAAATTATATTTGTGTTCAGCTTCAAGCAATCTATAATAAGCAAGAAAAAATTCTGAGGAAGCAACACTTCTGAAAAATTTGTTGTTCAGTGTAATCTGCCATTGAGTGCATTCAATGCTAATTGCCTGCTAACATTGAATGCAGAACAGCCCCAAAGGAATTTATAGATCCAGGAGAAGAGTGGACTTGAGAATGAATGGTAGAGTTGGTGCAAGGATGTATATGCTATCTTTTTGCAATGCTTATATAGTTTGACAGTGCAGTACATCGAAACTCATGGCCTTCTACAGATGCATCGTAGCTGCATCAGTGAATGGTATGGCAACTGCACAATGGGGAGACAAAACCAGCACCAGTTTACATGCCATATATAAAAAGGTGCTGGATAAAAGCCAGCAATCTCGTGAAGGATCCTATCCACCCTGCTCACGGACTATTTTGTCCCACTCCCATCAGGGTGGAAGCTATGTAGCATCTATTCCAGGACCACCAGACTCAAAAACAGTACTTACTTTCCCCAAGCAGTGGATCAACACCTCCATCACTCCTCCACAACCACCACCATTACATAATAATTTCCTGTTAGAGTCACCTTATATACAGACTCTGGTACCTAGCATCACCTTATGTACCTCTAATCAATCTATGTATATAAATTACTTTACATTTGTATATTAATTGTTTTTTTAATTATTGTGTTCTTTATCTTATTGTTTTTTTGTGTTGGATCGGTTCTGGAGTAACAATGATTTTCTTCTCCTTTACGCTCTGTGTATTGGAAATGACATTAAACAATCTTGAATTGTGAAAACACTCACGCCTTGTTAGTTGCTCACTCATGCTTATGGTGTTTTTGCAAAAGAAGTAGCTCCACCGGCCTCATTACCTCAGGTATTTCTGAGAGACGGAGAAAGTGTAAAGTAGCACAAAGGCAATAAACAGCAGAAGGTAAAATTTCAAATCTGGACCACCCTGTTGGTCTTCAGTTTGTGCTGTTAAAGGCTCTCTTGCCTGTTGGCTCTAATCAAGAATATTTAGGGACAGTTGATAAGTTTTGATGGTTTTACATTTAGTAGATATAGATTAACTAAGCATGTTAATATTTATTGAAAGAAACAAGTTGATTCATTCACTTAAGGGAAGAAAACAATGGTGTGAGTGGTATAAATCGAAATATTTAAGGATGCACGTGACAGGGTAACACAATAATCAAGTAAAATATCTATATGTAGACTGGATAAATTCACAATAGTAACATGGATGATGAATTAGTAGAGAACATTAGATTTTAGATGAGTTATTTTGAAGAATGAATAAGAGTACAGGATATTTTAGATTTGATGTTATTTAGCGGGAATTAAAGAATCAATTGATCAGATAATTAGGGGCCTTCGGGGATCAGTAATCACTTAGTAGAGATTTATATTGAGTGAATTAGTTTGATCTGAAGCTATGACTTGCGTCTAAATAGCAAACCACAGAGGTGTGTGATGTTTGTGGAGTTTAGAAGTTGTATAAATCTCATTGCAATCTTGATTGTAAAAGTGGTCTGGCCGTGGTTATCAAGAGAAATTAAATATAGTATTAAATCAAAGGAAAAGATATTTGCTGATGCCAAAAAAGCAGTAGACCTGAAGATTGGGAAAATTTCCGAATCCAACAAGATAAGGTAAAGGAAATGGAAAGTATAAGAGACAGTGAAAGCTTGCACAGTTGTGTAAAAAAAGTAACAATTAGCTAACAGTTAACAGCACTAACCAGAACAGGAGAAATTATACATTAAAACCCTGTTAATCTGGCACATCCATACTTGGCGTAAGATTAGCAGATTTTCCAGATTCTTGGCTGTTATTCCAGTTAATACTCCATTACACATTCAGTGCCCATTTATTAGGTATCTCCCATACCTAATAAAATGCCTCTGAGTATGTTCACAGACTTCTGCTGCTTAGCCCATCTGCTTCAAGATTCAACATCTTGTACGTTCAGAGATACTGTTCTAACGTGTGGTTATTTGAGTTATTGTTGCCTTCCTGTCAGCTTGAACCATTCTCCTCTGACCTTCTCTCATTAACAAGGCATTTTTGCCCACAGGACTGCTGCTCACTGGATTTTTTTTCCTTTTCACACCATCTTTATAAGCTCTAGAGACTGTTGTGTGTGAAAATCTCCAGAGATCAGTTTCTGAGATACTCAAACCACCCAGTCCGCACCAAAAATCATTCCATGGTCAGTGTCAGTTAGATCACATTTCCTACCTATTCCAATGTTTAGTCTGATCAACAAATGAACCTCTTGACCATGTCTGTATGCTTTTTTGCATTGAGTTACTGCCACATGATTGGCTGATTAGATATTTGCATTACTGAGTAGGTGTACCTAATAAAATGGACACTATGTGTATGTTAGATAATGTGACATAATGGATTTGCCTCAAGATTTATTGCACTATTGAGTTTTCAGAGAGTGTTGATACTAGGGCTTGGTGTGTTCAAGGATGCAGTTGGTGAGGTAGAGGCCAAATCACTAGGACTTTCATACAAAGAAAGAGTAGATTATTTGGATATTTTCTGTATGGTGGAATAAGGAAATAGCAGAAAAGCCTTTTTAAAAAGATATGTACTTTTACAGAATATATTTCACAGAAGGAGATGCATAAAATATCTTTGAATTAGTGGAGAAGACCACATCTGGAGTAAATGTGGAGCTCAAAGAAATTACCATCAGTTAAAACTAAGTGGTATTTATGGGACTGAAAGCATTGGCCTCATTGTTTAAGGAAAGGTGATCATTCATTGGAATCAGTTCCAAGGCAGTTTACTAAAATTCTGTCTGGCCTGGGCCAATTCTTATATGAGGCAAGGTTGGCAAGCAGGGCTTTTATTTGCTGGAGTTTAGAAGAGGGAGAAAGGACTTGTCTGAAACATGACAGGTCTTGACAGGGTGGATGTGGAGAGGCTGCTTCCACTTGTGAGAAAAACTAGAACTACGGGGCCACTGTTTAAAAACGGTTAGGTACTGCCTATGTAAGAACATGGCATGAAGTATTCCCTGAGGTTCAGGAGTCCAGAACTCCCTCCAACAGGGAAGTGGAAATAGAAGAGAGAGATCGTGCTCTCTTCTCGCTGCTATCAGGCCCCATAGCTTGAGTTCAGGAACAGTTATTACCCTTCAACTATTAGGCTCCTGGACCAGTGTGGACATTTTCACTCACCATGACATTCAACTGACAGCTAAATACAATCTATGGAGTCACTTGCAAGGATTCTACAATTTGTATTACTTATTTACTTAAATTTATTGTTGTTGTTTTATATTTGCACAGCGTGTCTTTTGTACTTTGGTTGTTTGTAAGTCTGTGGAGTTTTTCATTGATTCTATTGTGTTTCTTCGATCTACTACAAATGGCTGCTGGAAAATGAAACAGGGTAGTATATGGTGACATATATGTACTTTGATAATAAATTTACTTTAACTTTGAACTATTTTTAACTGGGGTAAATAGATTCTGGTGATGAAATGTTACTGTGGCTAGACAGGAAGGCAGGGTAGAAGTTATAGTTGGATCAAGTGTAATCTCATTAAATGGTGTAGAACTGAATGGCCTCCTCTCTGCTTTAATTCATGTCAACAATAAATCCCCAGAACCTGGAGACTAGTCTCCTAAATTTTGAAGGAGCTGGCTGTGGTGATGATGGATGCACTGGCTCTATTCTGCCAACGTTTTATAGATCGTGGAACAGAAACCCACATATAAAAAGATAGCAAGTGCAAACTTGCAATTTAAGAAAGGAGGGCCAGAAATAAAATGACCCCTGTCAACTCTGGAATTTATGGGTAAGGATGTGGTAACAGGGCACTTAGAGAACAATATTAGGATTAGACAGAGTTGGTTCAGATCTATTAAGGTGGGAAAGTGTTTTACAGGCTTGGTAGTTTTTGCAGTTGCAAGTCTTGTATGGAAAATATTATTATGTGTACTTGGAACTTTCAGAAGGCATTTAAAATGGTATCAGGCAGATAAACAAAGAAATTAGTATGCAATATACTGAGAAATAAGCAAACAATTTTTGAGTTGGAGGTGTGTGACCAATGGGATGCCATGGAGCAATGTGGGAGTCACCAATCTTCACACTACACAACTGAAATTTGAATGAGCAAATCATATTGCATAGAAATAAACCATGGTGGCTATATAGGCTGTTAAAAGGGTGTAGAGTGGATCAGGGTGATATAGGTAGATTACATGAATGGCCAAGGACATGCAAGATAACTCTATTGTGACAACATGTTAGGTCACGCTCTTTGGCAGAAAAAAATAGAAGATTTTTGTTTTCAAATGGTGAATGATTGAAAGAAGTTGGTGTTCAGAGAGGATTGGATGATATATGAATTGCTTAAAGATAAAATGTAGATATTGTGTGAAGTTCAGAAGAATGAAAAGTGATCGCATGGAAACATTAAATATTCTTGCGTACCATGACAGGGTAAATGCATGGATTATTTCCATTAGCTGGTGTGGTGTGGGAAATTAGCACTGAAGTAAAAGGTTACCCATGATCTGATTGAACAGCCAACCCCTGCTTCTAGTTCTTAGGTTTGCTTTTTCCCAAGAATGGGGCTGTGATAGACATGCCGGTTTTGGCTGGAGTAAAGCTGACAGACTAGATACAGTGCCTATCCAGCCTCTTGGCTCAATACCTTACAAGCACATTTGTAGGTACTCCATGGAGCTGTCTGACTACCAGCAAATCTGGCCCAGGGTTTGTCATGATGCCAGTGACTGAGGAATTGCAGATTAGTAAAACTATTTGATTTATGATGGAATTGGACATTATATTGTTACATCGGATTCACTGAAGTACTTCTGTACTCTTGTCACTGAATTTTAAGTTCATGATTAAGTATACATAGTTACTTATGATTGGTTGATGTCCACAAATGACAGATTTCAGAAACCTGTTCAGGAGAGTGCTTAAAGTGAGAAGCCATTGCACTGGGTCTGATCCACTCTCTTGTCCTCTGAAGTCCATGTACGGTAGTTCGAGTGGTCGTCACATCTGGGGTTTCCCTGGTTGAAGTGAAAGATCATGACATCTTCTGTGCCTTGTCATGCCCTTCACACTCCACAAAGAGTTACAGAAGCATCTCATGGCCATTGGATCTCATTGTCCACCCAGAATGTCAGAGCCGACTTTGCATGCTTGGACAGGCATGCCCCTGTCCCACTCGGGTACCCTCAGCAGGTTTAGCCTGCCTGTCGAAGCAGTATACCATAGTGCGGCTGCTGTCACATGCAGTCAGCTACTTGGTGCCATTGGTGAGAGCTGAGTGTCCAGTGAGGGCCAAAGGAGAGTGAGCTGCCCCAGAATCATCCTAGCATCCCCTTCAGCAGAGATCCTACCCCTCCCTGGACCCCCCATATGCCCAATGGTTATTGATACAGCAGTACAATATGCAATTACTTCTGATTGCTAAAGGGATATAAATGCATGGTTGCTCCGGCTTCTTCAGGTAGTTGTGTAATCATACAACACACGATTAATAATACCGGTCTGTTACATTGCCTCATTTCTAAATGTAACAAAGCATGGTTACTTACTGATTGCACTGTTGGACATTGTGACTGACAGCTAACGAGCTGAAGTAAGCTGCACACATTCATGCTGGGAAAATGAGGTCCATCGAAGTATATGAAAGAGTGAGTCACGCACCAAGGTCTATGATCAGTGCCTGGAAAACATGGAAAACTTCCCTTATCTCAGGAGCCACATCATGACAAATGCTGATATCAGTGATGAAATTGTTCCAAGATGAAGACCTAAGACCTGGCACAAAGCTCTACCAAGCAGTAATGATTTTCTAAGCATGTGAAAGTTTGCCTATGCTAGAAATCCAGAGCAACACAAACAAAATGCTGGAGGAACACAGCCGATATGGAAATAAACAAACAGTCAACGTTTCAAGCTGAGACCCTTCTTCAGGACTGTGAAGGAAGGGGGAAGATTTTAGAATAAAAAGGAGGAAGGAGGGGAAGGAAGATAGCTAGAAGGTGATAGGTGAAGTCAGGTGAAGGGCTGGACAGAAAGGAATCTGACAGGATAGGGGAGTGGACCATAGGAGAAAGAGAAGGAGGAAGGGATCCAAGGGGAGGTGAGAGGCAGGTGAGAAGAGGTAAGAGTGGGGCATAGAAGAAGAGGGGAGAGGGATGGACTTTTTTTTACAATGATGTCCTACCCTCCTATACAATTGAGTTACTTCAGAAACAAGAGAAAGGCCACCAGTGTTGTCTCCACAATTCTTCCAAATCCATTGGAAGAAGGGAAGTCCTCTCTCATGCAACATCTCTAGTACTAAGGCTCTCATTACAGTCGGTCAGTTTGAGTGGACCATGTTGCCCATTTTCTGGACAACAGGATCCCAAAATGGGAACACCATTCTGAAGATCATTATGCTAAATGATTACCAGGAAGATAAAGGAAAGAATCAAGAATGTCCTCAAAGATAACTTGGAGTAATAAATCTAGCACTCCCAGCAACTTATGGGAGTTCAGTGGCTAGTCAAGGTGGAGAAGGAGCATTGGAAAACTAATTGGAGTCTCTTGATCAGGAAGCTGGCTGAACAAGTCCATCACTTCCCAATCCAGACAGCCACCCAACTGGCCCACCTGTGGAAGTGCACCCTTGCATCACACAGAACAGAAGACTGCCCTCGGGGAGGAAGAACTTGACAGCTGGACAAGCTGTAAAGGATAAATGTATGATTGTAAAGTCATAATTCATGATTTATTCCATCTGAGTAATAAAAAGAATGAGTGACTTTTACCACTGTAGAATGATTTAGAAAAACTGATGTTGTTTGCCATGGAGCAGGGATGGTTAAGAAGAACCCTTGTGAGGTATGGAGAAAGCTCTGACAGAAAGAGTAGAGAAAAACTGTTTCCCTAGCATGTTGGGCTGGTAGATGAAGGTCATAGGTTTTAACAAAGAAAGCAGAAGGAAGTTGTGTCATGTTGGTTCTGCTGAACATTGTGGACATGCTATATTGACGCTGAAATGTGTGGTGACTCTTATAGACTGTCCCCAGCATATCCTTTGGTTGTGTTGGTTGTTAACACATGGGACACATTTTACTCTGTGTTTAGATTATACATGTCATGAACAAAATGAATCTGAATCTGAACGTCCCACTCTCTCTGTCCATGCCTATTGCACACATTGATGACATTCCTGACAAATTGCCCTCAACACATGTACTGCATCCGTTTTTATTTTTGATCTTAGCAGAGGGACAGCTATTAATGCGACAGCTGAAAATTTCTAAGGTTGGTACAACTGTCCTGCAGATCACCAGCAGTAGTATCCCGGGGCAGAGTAAATTGACCTTCAGGTATTGCAACCATCTATTGTGTTGGGAAAATCTCCATCAATGGAGTAATTAGTGATGATTTATTGATGAACAATTATAACTGGATTGCATTATTTACAGTATACCCCAGCACATTTGATAGTGTAATAACTGGCTTTGATTTCTCATGTTTTATGGAGTCCTAGAATGTTTTGATAGTTAAACAGATACTTTATTAATCCCAAAGGAAATTACAGTGGCACAGTAGCATAACAAGTGCACAGATATAAATATTAGAAGAGAAGTAGAAAGAATAAAAAGTAAGTTACCACCACCAGTCTAACAGGAGGGGTCATCACTTCCCCGGCTATAGGTTGATTCATAGAGCTAATGGCCAAGGGTAATAATGACTTCATATAATGCTCTTTGGAGCACCGCAGTTGTCTTAGTCTATTACTAAAAGTGCTTTTTGCAGAGGGTGAGAAACATTGCCCAGAATTGCCAGGATTTTCTGTAGGTTTGTACATTTTCCATAGGTCTGTGCAGTTTCCCGTTCTGACTGACAGATTTGTTCTTGTCACTCTGCAAGATCTGCCTCACTAGCTGCAGAGTACAAGTCCCAGTGCCCCCCATAGGGCTGGCACTGGACCCAAGCGTGCTCCTGGTCCTGTGCAAAATTAAACAAATTTTGGAGGGATGTTTTTAGAATGTTATCAAAGTCATAGGTGTGGACTTACAACCTAATTCACTTATGGCAATCTTTGGGATTATTTCAGAGGAAACAGGAAGTGTTCCTGCTTCTGCTCAACATGTGATAGCCTTTTCAACTTTACTGAGAGCTGTCTTGTTATACTGGATAGATTCTAATCCACCTACTGTTTTTCATTGGCTCTCCTCCATTATGTCCTGTTTAAGTTTGGAGAAAATTAGAAGCCAGACGTTTGACACATCTTTTAATTTTGAGCAAGCCTGACAACCTTTTATTCAATATTTTCATATGATTTTTTTCTCTCTTTTTAAATTTATTTTAGGTAATTTTTTTTCTTTTTTTGTTCCTCTTTATCCATAAAGGTTCAGAACTGACTAGAAGGATGTTTTCTTTTTTCTTTTTTAATTTTATCCTCAAATGGACTGCCCAGTCTCTCTTTCCTTTCTTTTGTTTTAGGTTAGTTTAACTAGGTTTTTTTTCTCTTTATCATAAAAATTTCCAGTTTTTTTTCTATGATTTGCCAAGAGGAGTTGTGGTTTCTTGTTTAAATACAATAGCTTAATATTATATGACTTTGACAGTATATATCCCTTTTGGTGTTTGCATGTTTTATACATTATATGTTTGTTATAACTTCTCCTCTGATTTGCATCTTTTTTTGTTTAAAAATCAATAAAAAAAGATTGAAAATGAAAAAAAGTGAAGCGTGCTCCATCCACGTGGAGTGACTTGTCTGCTTCTGTTGTAACGGAGACCTTGAATAGGTTGATACTTCTGGATGAAGATGTTGCATGTGCTTCATCTTGGACACTCATCCTGGGTTAAGGATGTAAGAAGCAGAAGTAGCAGTAAGTTATTAACCCTTTTGTACCTGCCCCATTATACAATAACATGGCCGACTACCTACCTTGGTGCTACTTACCTGCAGTAACCCACATTAACTGTCTTCCTTTATCTAAAAATCGATCCACCTTTGTCTTGAATATGCTCGGCTATTGAGCCCCTTTAGCCTTCTTGGGTAGCAAGTTTTAAAAACTCATCAGTTTTTTGGTGAAGGAATTTCTTCTTATTGGCATTTTGAATGACTGACTCCATTTTTTAATTGAGACACTGACCCTGGTTGCTGGCACCCTGGTAAAGGGGAGTCATCTACTCTGCATTTACCTTGTCAAGTCCTTTAAGAATTAGGCATGTTTGAATGAGGTTCATGGTTTTGCAACAATGGGGTTTGCATGGCAGTGCCACCTATTGTTTGTTGATTTAAGTGTTCACTGCCATGTCCACTTGGAGTGTGATTGGATTATGAGGTTTTTCACCACTCCATTGGCCATGACTTTTGCTTCTGCTCTCTTACATGAACGTAATCTGCTCTTGCTTGGATGTTGCTGCCCCTGCATACTTTATAGTCATTGAACCAAAGATGAATCCCCTGACTCAATGGTCATGAATATGCTATGTTATGAGATAACAGGTCATGCAGTGGAATACAAGTCTGCTGCTGTTGCTAATGTTTAACCGTCCCTTTTTGATCAGCTGGCATTGATAGATTTGCATGTGATCTCTGCACTTGAGTAGCAGTGTCACACAAGGCAATAGTGATCCACCGTGTGAAGACAGAACTGAGCTCCAAAAGGACACACATGGAGCTTGCACCTTCTCCCTGTGACCATGCAGGCTCAGTGAGCTGAAGGCAGAGCTGCTTCTCTCTGATTAGCACAATCATTTGCTTTTATTAGAGCTTACTGATGGATGGCTTGATCAGATAGTTTGCAACTGTTGTGAATTTAATATTTGAGTAGTCTCATAAATACATTATTTAATTTTTCAATGAAAAATCATTAATTCATTAAGGGTTATATGTACAAGTACATGAATGTCATATATCATTCCACCACCACGTCATATGTGTGCACTCCACTAAAGTAAAAACGAAGTACACATTTATCTCTGAGCTCCATGTGGTTTTCCTTCAATTAGTTCTGGAGTTACAAAAACATAACAGTGCTGATGAGATATATTTGAAACAAACCCGAAACGACGACCTTCTGTTGAAGTGCAGTGAAACATGCGTGCTTTAAAAAAAATTGTAGCATGCTTTCTTCACAAGAGGGTAAAAATGGTGGAATAAAATTGCAGCATGTGGTTTATTTGGAAAAGGAGAGAGACGATCAAGTAAAAAATAGGCAAACAGCAGAAAATAGATGAGAGTGAGTACTGGGTGATAATGATTATAATTTTTTTTAGAAAAACGGATATGGCTGTCTACATCTGAAAGATAGGTGCATTTGATTGCAAAAGATATATACTGAACAGACTGAGCAGTATTCTAAAGCAAATGAAATAGCCAATGAAAAGTGAGTTCCAGTCTTGCTGAGTGCAATTGGTGGAAAAGCATACAGTTTGCATAGAGTTTTGACTGCTCCAACCAAACCAACTGAAATGAGCTTTGTTGATATCATAAAAGTAATGCAGGAGCATTTAGAACTAAAACTGTTGTTGATTGCAAAATGCTTTAGGTTTCATAAGCAGAATATAAAGGAAGGATTGTCTATTTAAGTGTATGTGGCTAAATTGAGGAGATTGTCTGAGCATTGTCAATTCAATAATGGGCTTAATACATTGAGAGATCATTTAACTTGTGAGATATTACAAGAAAATATTCAAAATTGGCTCCTAACTGAAGCACAACTCACATTTAAAAGAAAAGTTGAAATAATCAATGGAAACAGCAGCTAGAGACACAATTAGGTTGCAGTCGGGAATGAAAGTGAGCACAAACAAAATTGCAATGTCTAAATGGGAACCAGCCTGGTCAAATAAATCATATTACTATTGTGGCAGGGGCTCACATATACCACACCAATGTGGGTTTAAAGGTGAAATTTGAAGAACTTGCAGCAAAATAGAACACATACAAAGAGCATGCTGTGCAGACAAAAAGAAATGGACTGCACAGGGAGGATAAAATACTAAAAAGTCAAGTTGTAATTTCAAGAAGAGCACTAATCTGCATGCTGTTGATGACAAATCTGATACTGATGAGAGTGCCATAGGACTCAGTAGCCTTAAGAATTACAATGTGAAAATTAGCAACAGACAAGCAATATCATTTACACCAGAAATGGATGGCAAATTATTTAAAATAGAATTGGACGTTGGTTCGGCTGTTTCAGTCATTCCACAAAATGCAATTGAACGGCATTTCAAAGATACTGAACTGAACTGCAGATATCCATCTGAGAATTTATATTGTAGAAAACATCACTCCTGTGGGAATGACATTCTTAACACTGAAATACAACAACTTGTACTTGTATGTGGTAAAAGCAACAGGGCCAGCATTACGGGGTCATGATTGACTGAGGCGACTACAACTTGATTAGAGATCCATCCACCATTTACATGGCACATCCCCCAAGAAAGTCAACTGAAAGTGAATTAAGAAAGGTACTGGAAGATGCCACAGCAGTGTTCAAGGATGATACTGGAAAACTCAGACATATCAGGGGTAAAATAGTATTAAAGGAAAATAGCACACTGAAGTTTTACAAAGCCTTATGCCACCTGTGATAACGTAGCCAGTGAGCTAGTTTGCATGATTGCTGAAGGGATTCTTTCCAAGGTTGAGTAGAGACCATGGGCAATGCCAGTGGACCCAGTCATCAAGAAGAATGGATCTGTTAAGATCTGTAGTGATTTTAAGCTCACCATCAACCCAGTACTGAAAGTAGATCAATACCTTCTGAGCAGGCTAGAGGATATCATTGCAAATCTTTATAGAGGGAAACCCTTCAGCAAAGTGGATTTGGTTGAGGCCTACCTACAGATGGAAATGGAAGAAGAGTTCAAAGGGGTTCTCACCATAAACACTTGTAATGGGATTTATCACTATAATATGCTTATTTTTGAAGTAGCAGCTGCTTCAGCAGTCTGTGGACCAAGAGAAGCCCCAAGGCCGAAAGACATGTCATAGCTGTGGTTCTTTTTAGGATTTGTCAATTACTATAACTGATTCATGCCAAACCTAGCTACTGCCCTCCACACCTTGAACTCATTACTAGAGATCAGTTAGGAATGCAATGGACAAAGCAGTGTAGGGTGGCTTTCCAAAAGGCAAAGGAAATAGTGGCACTGTAATCACACTGCCCAATGAAACTTGCCTGTGATGCCTCTCCTTATGGTACGGGTGTAGTCATGTCACATGTTATGAGTGATGGAAGTGAGCGTTCCAAAGCCTTTGCATCAAGTTCCCTTACCACTGCAGAGAAAAGTATGGCACAGTTTGACAGATAGGACTTGAGGCTGGTTTGGTGTGTTAAACGTTTCAACCAGTACTTGTATGGGAGTGAGTTTACCCTTGTTACTGATCATCAACCACGAGTGCCCATTTTCGATCCACAGAGGAGCATTCCACTAAAAGCAGCTGCACATATGCAGAGATTGGCTCTGTTTTGGAGGACACAATTACAAGATTGAGTTCAAGAGGACAACTAATCATGGAAACGCCAATAGATTGTTCTGTTTACTAGGATTGTCCAGTTTAGAGGAGATACCTGAAAAATTTACCAAAGAGGACACTCCTCCCTAATGCGTGCATTACACTATGGATGCATTCTCCCTAATGCAAATCGAAAGTCACACTGCTACAGCAGAGACAAGCCAAAGGGAAACGAGAAAAAGATTCCACACTCTCTCAGGTCTACATGGCAACCCAAAATGGCTGGAATGTGCAGCAGAAACTGCAGTTCCCCCATTTTTACCGGAGTTGGGATGAACTTGCCTTCTGGGGGTTGCCTTATGTCAGAATTGAGAGTTGTTGCATCACCCAAACTGAGAGCTAAAGTGTTAGATGAGCTACACATTGGTCATATAGGCATGGTCAAAATGTAAGTGTTGGATCAACCGTTAGTTTGTGATAGATCTGCAGATCGAGCAGCTTGCACTTTGAGATGCCAGCATGTCCAAAAGATGCCAAGTGGAGCACCTCTTCATCCCTGGGAACGGCCTGCATTGCCCTGGCAGAGAACTCATGTGGGTTTTGCCAGACCATTCATGGGCACTAATTTCTTTGTAGTAGTGAATGCAACTACAGAGTGGCCAGAAGAGTTCCCAACAGCCTCCACTAGAGCCTCACACAGTGTTGAAGCCTCTTCTCAAGGACTGGTCTTCCCGAACACTTAGTCAGTGACGATGGACCACAGTTTGTTGTGGAACAGTTTCAGTCATTCCTGAAAATGAATAGAATAAGGTATATTACAGCTTCACCGTAGCACTCAGCTACAAATGGTTTGGTGGAAAGCTTAGTCCAGAGTCTAAAGAATGCACTGAGAGCAACGTCAGCAGAACACACCGCACTGACACCGAATCAGAAGCTCGCCAAACTCCTCCTTGCATATCACAAGGCAGCACACTCCACAACCGACAACAGGAGTTTACGTATCAGTCAGTAGAGCAGAACAGAGTCAATTGTTAGAAAAGGTGTCCAGAGCAGAGCAGAGCAGAGTCAATTGTAGAGAAGAAAGGTGTCCAGAGCTGTCAGAACCACTTTCTGCAGCCCCAGAGTCAGCCACCACGGAGGTGTACCCAGAACCTGAGATTGATTTTCAGCCATGTCTCTCTTGCCCAGCAGAATGACCCCCCATCCCCGTCAGGAATTACATTATCCCACAAGGGTAGGAAATCCTCACAATGATTAAATCTTTAAGCCTAAATGGGACATCTTAAAATTTACTCTGCCCTCGATGTCTGCATATAGCTGCTATATTATATAACATACTGTGTATGTAGTTGAGATGCATTCTCTATTGAGTTGGAGTTTATAGCAAACAGGGAGCAGTGTTGCGTATTTAATATTTGAGTAATATTGTAAATATATTTGATTGAGCATTCTTTGCTGTTTACATAATTCATTATGGGTTATACAATGTGTAGAAATGACGCCACACGTCATACGTACATGCCTCGCTAAAGTGAAAAGGAAGTGCATGCATTTATCCTGGGCTCTCCCAGGAGTTACAAAACATAACAGTAACACACAGCTTGGCTTTGTGACCTGAGGAATGTGTAGACTTTTAGCTGAATGCTACAAGGCTACTCTTGCTGATGGATTTCAGTTCCATCTTGTCCATGTAATGATACATACTGTTGATGATACCAACTAATTGAATAAAACCAGTTGTAATGGCTAGTGAAATGTCTGATCATTGATTTAAGGTAATGAATACTTGCTGAAGTAATAACTCTTATTGTTTACCTCTGAGTCATTCACATCAATGTTCATCAGTGCCGGATGGTACCAGAACATTACTGATCTTGTCTCATAGCCAATCCCTCAAAGCAGTACGTGACTCGTGACAAAGTCTCAATATAAATTTGAGACTGCCCAGTTAGTTATTCATGTAATATTACTAACCCTTGGCTGATATTTGACATTCTTACCCACCCTCCATGATGAACAGGAAAGATTCGGGGAATTGGAGAGGGACAGGACATTGATATCTTGGAATTCCTGCTTAACATTTTAATGCTCAGTCATCAACAGTGTGTTGGCACGTGGCCTAGTGGGCAAGGCATCAGACTAGTAACCTGAAGGTCACTGGTTCGAGCCTCCGCTGAGGCAGTGTGTTTGTGTCCTTGAGCAAGGACAGCACATTGCGCTGCGATGTCACTGGTGCCAAGCTGCATGGGTCCTAGTGCCCATTGGACAACATCAGTGGTGTGGAGAGGGGAAGGCCTGCAACTTGGGCAACTGTGCACAGGCAACAGGCCTGTGTCCCATACTACCGTGCCCAGGCCTGTAGGCGCAGATCTCAACCATCAACAGTAAAATTGCTCACCACCATCAACAGTAAAATTTACCTATGGAAAGGGCGATGGCTCATTAGCATACTTAAAACTGAAAGCTGTGAATGTTGGACGAAGTGCATTCAGTTGATCAGATAGGTAAGACATGTGTCACTCTGTTGCCATGTCGATGGAATAAGACATGGTTCAGCACAGGAATGGGCCCTTTCGCTCATGGTGCTGCCCAACCAATTAAACTACTGATTAAATGCATAACTAAACTAATCCCTTTTGCCCACACATTGTCCCTGTAACAATGTCAATATCTAGATGTGCAGAACTACGTTAGGAGGAGATGTGAGAAGAATAGGGAGAATCAGTAATTCTTGTGACTGGTTCTATTTGTGAGGACGCAGTGGGGCTGATATGTGAAGTAATATAAAGGTGGTGGGGGGGGGTAGAAGCAGGAATTCCTCTTGAATGTAATGATAAAATATTTCTCCTTTCATTTGAATTTACTTTGTATTTCCCATTCGGCAGAAAAACAGGTAGTCAAATGGACAAATGTGAGAGAGGAGGCTGCTGCTGTTTACCGTGGCCATCGGAATAGAGGGAGGCTCTGGAGGGCATGGATTGAATTGGAGTGGGACAGGATTCAGAAAGGATGAGGGTGGGCAGGAGGGTAGGGACCAATTTTATATGGTCTTGGCCTCAGGGACTGGTTTTTGAGAGATACAAGGGCAAGTTTTGGATGGATGTTGGGCGAGGGATGTGTTTTCCAGAACAGGCTGGGGGCTCTTTTTGGGAATGGGGTGGGTTTCTGAGTGGTGCAAGTGGTTGATTCAAGCAATCAGCAAGTATCACTCTGTGTAGTGAGACTGTTGGCAAGGAAAAGCTGCTGCCAGGGCAAAATTGCAGTCAACAGGTTGAGTTGCAATGTCGAAAAAGTGAGTGCAGAACTGAAGGCATTACATTTGAATAGGCGCAGTATACAGAATAAGGTAGTTGAATAAGCACAGTTGCAGATTGCCATTTCACATTGTGGGCGTCGCTGAATCGTAGCTGAAAGAAGATTATAGCTGGGAGCTTAATGCCCAAGGATACACTTTCTATCAAAAGGACAGGCAGGAAGGCAGAGGGATGGTGTTGCTCTGTCAGCAAAAAATGTAATCAAATCATTAGAAAGAGGTGACATAGAATCAGAGGGTGTTGAGTCATTGTGGGTAGACTATGATGTGAGTTATGTACATACTGAGCTGCAAGCAGTAGTAAAGATGTGGCCTACAAATTACAATGGGAGATAGAAAATGCATATCAAAAGGGCAATGTTGTGATAGTCATAGGGGATTTCAATATGCAGTCATATTGAAGATAAGGTTGGTGCTGGATCCAAGAGGGAGAATCTGTAGAATGCCTATAAGATGGCTTTTTGGAGCAGCTCATGGTGGAACTCACTAGGGGATCAGCTATTCTGGATTGGGTGTTGTGTAATAAACTGGAAGGAGTTTTGAGGAGGATGGTGATTAGCAGAAGAGAAACAGATGAGCTCTGAGAGGCTGAGGAAGCTGTTTCATTGTTATGTATCCCAAGCCCAGGAAAACCAGTGCAACGTTTTCCTTTTGCTGTAGGTTCATTTTCAATATGTTAAGGGATGGTGTGTCTGGCCTGCTGGCAGATAGTCCCTGCCCTAAATGACCTGAATTCTTTTCAGGGTGGAAGCTGCCCAGTTGGCTAGTCCCTGCTGCGCTGCTGGAAACTTAAAGGCCTCCAACTTGGCGCCTCCAGAGGTGGCCAACCTGCCTCCACTTATGGTTCTTGGCACCCAGAGTGTCAGGAGACCTCTGCCTGAGCAAGAGGATGGGAAGGAATGAGAACTTTGGCTTAAACTGGGATTTGAGTGGAAAGTTTTGAAATATGTTAAGTACTGGTTTACTTGTGTTAAATGTAACTGCTTATATCTAACTAATATAAAACATTAAAACATTTCTGATCTGGGTTATTTTATCATCATAAACAAAGTTATGAAGCTAACTTCCAAAGATGGAACACTAATAGGTTTTTACCTGTACTTAACATGCTTTGATAAAGACCCTTGGGTCTTGGGGCCCCTTGGTTGGCTTTTGTCATATTCTTTCCCACACTACAGTTTGTACAAGGTACAGGTGAACATATAGAAAATTACAGGATCTAATACCAGAATACTGTACATCCCCATGCCACAAGGGGTTGTGTGCCTTAAATTGGTCACATCACAATCTTCAGTGACATAAACCTATGACAAAAGTTGATAATTGTTGATCCTGTCACAATTAAGTTTTTTTTCTCATAAATTCCATAAGTGAATCTTTATTCTGCATTTCAGAGTTTTTAGTAGGGATTTGTGAATTCTGTAAAGGTGGATATCCACTATGTGAACTGCTGGAACACAGGATTACATTCTACCACCCAAGCAAGATGTCTTCTGTTTCCATACGAAGCAGCAAACATTGGTTTAAATGTTTTTGTTAATATTAACCTCCTTCTTTATAATCTACCCATTACGCCATGGCTCGGACCTTAAATTTTATTCATCCTGTGCAACAATGTTGTGACAAATTTAAACTGCCGAATGGCATATATTGTAAAATATTCACAAGCCGCCTGGCAGTTTTACGTGGGGTGATTGATAAGTCCGTGGGCTAAGGTAAAAGGAGATGAGTTATTAACTTCAAACTTTCTGCATTATCACTCAGAGTTGAACTGCACGTGCACGTAACGAGAGCATCTTGGACCTCCAGGTGGTCCACAGTAGGGGTGGCCTAAGTTTGTGGCCTAAGGTGGAAGGAGATGAGTTATACTGCTCGTTTCATGCACATGCAGGTCAACTCTTTGAGTGAAAATGCAGAGTATTTGAAGTTAATAACTCATTGCTTTCTACCTTAGGCCATGAACTTATCACGACCGCTGGACTAAGTGTATAAATGTAGGAAAAATAAATGTGCTAGGTTTTCTAAAATTGACTCCTTCTACCATAAACCATGAACTTATCAATCACCCCTCGTATCTTCCAAGAGATGGCCAGGAAAATTCAGCTAGAAGAAATAAAAATAGACCAATATAATTTATTTTTTCCCATCTCTCTACTTACTATCTGATCAGAGATACCTGCTGACATGCCAGTCTCCCCAGGGTACTTAACAGGTCCATGATAACTCACTACTTCATCTTTAATCTTACCAGTGCCATTTACAAATTGCAGGCATAAAACACTTGTCCATGTTTCTAGGCTAATGTTCTTGGCCATCAGATTGAATAGAAATACAAGTTAATTTAGCTTGTTTATGGGTTAAAAAAAACAGTTTTTAAAGTTTTAGTACCCTGCTGATTTAATTTTAAATCGATGCCCAAAGATCATCATAACACTACATTTTCACCTTGTTCTCTGATAACTCCTAGCAGTATCAAAACCTACGAAAATGGAAGAAAATTCTGTAATTCTGTAATTAGATGCATCTGAAGAATACGAACAAGGGAAAAATTGGAAATAACAGGCTCAACTATGTTAAAACAAGTTGGATAGTTTTCTTTTTCATTATAACATTAAAGTTGTATGATTTTATTTGCCAGCTGTTTCAGCTTATTTCATGTCTTGCTTCCAATGAATCAACTCTTGGAAATGCAAGAACTGCCAATGCTGGATGTCTGAAACACAGTCAAAGTGCTGGAAATACTCAGCAGGTCAGGCAGCGTCTGTGGAGAGAGGAACAGAGTTGATGTTTCATGTTGATTTGATCTGATGAAGAGTTATCAACCTGACAGTATGTTATACATTTAATATCAAAATAAACTCTTGTTTTGCTTATTCCTAATTTTTGCTTGTTTAGAATAGGGGTAAGTAGGATGTTTGAGCCTTGTCCATGAGGAGTGGTCGCATTGTCAACCTGTGAGCGATGCTGGGCTGCTGACCTCCTGGGCTCACTGATGGGACCAGCTTAGAAAAGGAAGAGCACTGGTTCGACAGATATTTTACTGAGCAACTCATATTGCCGTTATTACGACCTGCCAAGAAGCTGAAAAATTATCCAATGGGCCAAAGTAGCCAGCAAACCAAATAGGCATTGCATACCAAAGCCGTTTGTCCTTTCACGTTGAAAGGAGCTGGATCAGTGGAAGTTGAGGCATTCACTGAACCAGCAACTGTGCGACTGTCCCCTCCCCACTCCTTCAGCACCACTGACAGCTGCAAGCTCCCCGCCTTTACAAGGGCAAGCAGGTCCACCATTAATAAGCCAGACCTCAGCAAGGTATTTAATTGTGCCTGTTCTGCTTACTTGTGTGAAGACCTGAGACTCACTGGAGTCTTGTGATGGATGGGGTGTAGTGGGGGGGGGGGCAGCTGTACAACAAGGCCTGATGCAATGGCTTACATCAGCTTGGGGTAGAATAATTGAGTGGGTGTATGCTCAGCAAGTGGAGGTAGACAGCCCATAATCTTTCTATACTCGCCCATTTGAATGTTCCTTCTGACAGCCCCAGGGAAATATGGATTATAAAGAATTCTAAAATAACTAATTGAAAATAAAATTAGATACCAAAATAAACAACTTTAAATATTCTAATTGAGACAATTTGTTTGTTCATATCTACTAGAATTGTACAGTTAATATGAATAATTGTTTACTCAATTGCTATTCAGGACTTAAAAAACTTGTGTTTGAGGATGATGCCTTTTTAAAGTGTGTGTGTGTGTGTGTGTGTGTGTGTGTGTGTGATCAGAGTGACATGAGACTGGCCATGGTGAACAACCACTGAAAGAAGTGTCCCTCCTTTCCACTTTGGGGGACCATCTTGCAATCCAGCCAGGAAACAGCACTAATACGCATATTTTGGATTTAAGTCATCTTTGGTGTTCCTTTTTATATTTCATGAGGCGCCTAAAATAACCCTGAAACATACACACAAAGTTTGTTTCAAATTTTAAGAGGCTTTATAAGTATGATAACCATCGGGGGTGGAGTTTTTGAGATTGATATAAAGAATTTATAGTATACACATTGACTGGGAGAATTTGTCTCAAGCTGCATTCAACCTGAACAGTAGTTTCTCAGCTGATAAGGCAAAGTGCAGGATTATGAAATTTCTCCTTATTTATGTTGTGTTGGGGTCCCTGAGGTTTTGAAACTGTTGGAATTCTCAATTCAAAGTTCAAAGTAAAATTTATTATCAGAGTACCACATAGAACTGTGAGATTCTTTTTCTGCAGGAATACTTAGCAAATCTATAGAATGGTAACTGTAAACAGGGTCTGCAAACTGTAAATGACAGGAACTGCAAATTGTAAACAAATAGCAATAAATAACGAGCATTAAATAACGAGTTCTTAAATGACTGTAGTTATCCCCTTTCGTTCAAGAACCTGATGGTTGAGGGGTAGTAACTGTTCTTGAACCTGTTGGTGCAAATCCTGAGGCTCCTGTACCTTCAACCTGATGGCAGCAGAGAGAAAAGGGCATGGCCTGGATGGTGAGGATCTTTGACGATGATCGTGCTTTCCTACAGCAATGTTTCATGTAGATGTGCTCAATGTTTGGGAGGGTTTTACCCATGATGTACTGGGCTGAATCCACTACCTTTTGTAGGATTTTCCACTCTAAGGCATTGGTGTTCCCATACCAGGCCGTAATGCAACATTCAGCACACTTTCCACAGTTTGCCAAGGTATTTGATGACATACTGATCCTCTGCAGTCTCCTAAGGAAGTAGAGGCACTGGTTTCTTTGTGATTTCTTTGCAATTATATTTATATGATGGATCCAGGACAGGATAGCGACACCCAGGAATTTAAAGTTGCTGACCCTCTTCACCTCTGATCCTCCAATGATTACTGTCTCAAAGACCTCAGTTTACCCTCTTCTGAAGCCTGCTACTGTTTGTTGGTCTTATTGACATTGAGTGAGAGGTTGTTGTTACTACACCATTCAGTCAAATTTTCAATCTCCTTCCTGTACGTTGATTCATCTCCATGTTTGATACAGCCCACAACAGTGGTATCATCAGCAAAACTTGTATATGGTGTTGGAGCATATTCATTGGTACAATCCTAAATTAGAAGTCTTGCATTTCTATAGTGCCCATCATGATATTGGGACATCCCAAAGTTCTCTACAACAAGTAACGTAGTTTTGAAATTTAGCCACTGCATTCAAAGAAGACTCAAAATAGCAAATTACGCATAACAAAATCACATAAATCACAGGATGTTAATGGACAGATGCTTGGACACAACGTAAGTAAATTGGAGCCCAGGCAAGACCTCTTGATTCAAAGTAATGTGCTCTTTATATCGACTGAAATACTTCTGTTTGGTGGCTTCTCTTATGTGGCCTTTGATAGGTCGAAGCTGTCTCGGTAGTGCATTGTGGAATCTGCCTGGATCAGATCTCTGCAGTGGGCCCTGATGAATATTTGGGCATGAAGTGACAAGTATCGTCGGTCAGAAGGTGACTGTCTACAGCAAGACATTCAACTGCATTTGCAATGTTGAGTCACCCACCAGCAACACCTTAGGAGTCACTATAAACTAAAAACTCAACAGGATGAATCACATCAGTACTGTGGTTACAGGAACAGACCAGGTAATGGCCATGCCGTGATGACTGTATCACCTGGACAGGTGCAACTCCAACATCACTCAAACTCTGCACTGTTTGGTACCCTTATTTCTTCATTGATGTCAATTCTTGACACCCACCCAACTGAACTTTGGAAATAACCTCCAATGAAGGCAGCTCACCATCATCTTCTCAAGGGCTATTTAAGAATGGGAAATAAACTGTGGTCGTGCCAGTGGCAATTTCCTTGAAAAATGAGTAAATTAAAATATGTATATATATTGTTTTGTTAAAGATGCTATGACCATCAGCCAGATCTATTTGGACTACAAACTGTTCATATGTTTGAGCTGAATGGATTTAACCATGTTCCACAGATTGCAAATATACACTCTTATACATATGTCAGTCCAGCTATTGGGGCTTGGTGGGCTGTTCATTATTTCACAGTGCCCACAGTCCCTACACTTCACCTAGGACCTGTATCTCTGCATTTGCTCGTCATGCAAGGAGCACGGAATGCTGGAAGAGCTCTCAGCCTCAGAGGGTGATAGAAGTCACTTTGATTTGTTTAAGGTGCTGACTTAGCACAAAGCCCTTTTCCTGTGTCAACCCTTCAGGGCCTAGCAGTCAGTGCTGTTGTATTAGCAGTTTGGGTTCAATCCAGACCTCTGGTGTTATTTGAGTGTGGAGTTCGCACATAATTATCTCATTTGTCCTCTCAGCTGCTATGAATTCCTCCTTTTTGTTGGTTGGTAGCTTAAATGGTACCCTGTATTTTGGCTTTGTGAGGTGCAACAGGTAGTGGCGTGGAGGCAGGGGATTGCATGAAGCTTGTGCAGAATGAATATGTACATCTAATTCCCGGTACTAATAGATTTGAATGTTAGCCAAGGCATCAGAGGATGTGCTTTGAGCCATATTATAGTGTGGGTAGGTGGTGAGAGAATCAGGATGGGATTGATGGGCATGTGGCAGGGAATATGTTTCTGGGATAGAAACGGGGAATGGAATTGTCGTGGGAGCTGCCATAGTACTCATGGGCTGAAAAATCAAATATGTTGTAATCAAATGAGAAAATACAGAGATGTTAATTGGCCATTGGAACTCACCCTGTGGTATAAGTATGTGACAAAAGGGCTAAAGGGAAGCTGATAGTGTTGTGTGAGTGGATAAACAGCAGGGTAAGGGAATTGATGGAAGCTGGCTGTACCCAATAGGTAGGATAGTCTTTTATAAGTAAGAAAATAAAGTTGAGGACTTCTGTTGTCTTGATCACGTGCACTTGTGCTTTGGGAAAATTGTGATCAAATGCCAGAACAAATTTGATGGGCCGAATGGCTTAATTCTGCCCCTATGTCTTATGGCCTTCCAATGTTAGCTGCTGCTGGATCATAAGGTGATGATGACAAGAAGAAAATTGTCCATGGATATTTAATGATGCCACTGATGCTGTGGTTCATTCTGAAACAGGGACATTTATTAAGGGCAATTTCAACCTCATTCACCTGCTGTAATGTGAACAAAGTTGTTGGAGAGATGCAGCTGGTATAATAATGGCAGTTTTTTATTTGACAAGATGAGTGCATTCTCTGGAGGAAGAGGCATGTTCAACTCAATATTACATGGGATTTTATATGCTAAAGTTCAAAGGACAATTCTATATTTACAATGTATCTGCAATGCTTTCTTTGAATTACATATGAATTTCACACCTCCTTCTTCTCACCCACACTCCAGACACCCAAAACAAATGTTAATCAGCATTTTTCAACTACCTGCTGTCCACTGTTGTTCAGGGCTGCATTTCAAATTTAACCTACAATCCACATTCAGGTCTTAGGTTGGTTGCTGAAGTTAATATTTTGCTATATACTCTGTCCGGAATATGCCCTGACACACCAATCAAGAAAGAGTACAACACTGGCTTCTCTGCTTCAGACTTTAATGTGGAACTTTCCCAGGAGTCACTATTAAATACGAATGACTTGATCAAAACTGAAATACTGGCATAGATATAGAAGCCTTTGTCATCATCAATTGATTATTTATTTCCATTTTATTAAAAACCTAAATCCTGAACGCAGATTTCCTTTTACAGGAAAACAAGTGTCTGAATGGCTGCTGTGCTAAGGTGGGGAGTTTGTGAGTACGGGAATAAACTTCCTTATCTCGGGTTACTGTCATTCTGACTGATTCATTGATGCTTTATTAAAAGCAGATATGGTGCTCAGCTCTAGGCATATTCTTTGAACATTTTTATTACTCTACTTTATAGCTGTCTACTGCGGAAACAACGAGGATGTCTTGTTTCTGTCAGGGTACTGTCGCTACATTTGAGTTTTATAGCCAATGTAGTTTGCTTGCTCTTACCAGAAGAAGAAGACTTGTCTTCTATCTTGATTATTATCTCTATTGACTTGAAATGTCATGCTTTTTAAAAATTTGGATCTGTGCACTGCACAATTTTGGCTGATCTTCTAAATCTATGCCAGTTGCTACAATACTGGAAGGGGGACCGGTACTTTCAGCAGCTCTGCTTTTTTTGTTGTGATGACATGTTCTGTTTATCCAAACTCTATAAAATAATATGACTATAAACAGACCCAGAAGCTTCTTCTAGTAATGAAGTTCAATAATTAGTATTTCGGGAGAATCCACTCTTCTTCCCAAGGGCACAGATTTCATGTGGCTGGTTATAAAAACAAGCAAAGAGTGAGTAGTCGGACCAGTGCATTGTGAGTTTTATTGAGTTCTCCAGAGTTTACCTCCAGTTTAACGAATGTGTTCCCACTCTTAACTTGTCAACATCATTCTCTCCTGCTTTGCTGATGTAGTAAAATACTTTAAATGGATTACCTCAGCTGCTCCACAGGGGAACAAGTTCCACACTCTCACTGTCCCTGGGTAAAGACATTTTCCTGTGACTGTCATTAGTATGCTTTATGGTTCCTGGTTTTGGACTCCTCGCAGTTAAACCATCATCACCGCATCTACCTCATGGAATACCTTTCATCATTTTAAAGGTTATCCTTTGTGTTCCCCCCACCCCTTGTTCTAGAGGAAAGAGAGCCAGCCTGTACCTGATTACCATCTCTCAGTTTTGGTGTCATCCTTATAAATCTATCCTTTTTTAACATGTCCTTGAAAGTCTTGGTATTTTTTTAGTAGGGAAACAAGAACAATTTTGAGTACTCAAAGATGGTAGGGTATGGTTCTACCAGACTGCTATGATCTCCAACACACAAGGTGAATGATTTTTATCTCTTTAATCATCGACAAGATTTTTCCCTGACATTTCAGGGCATTAGTGGAGTCAGTCTACATCCCACCTTACCTTTGCAGCTTTTGATCATAAAACTGACTGGGGTTGGTGGTGAGTGGTGATGGGGGGTGGGGGGGATGGACATTGATGCAATGATTAGGAAATCATGTGAGTTAATTTCTTAAGTCTTTCCACAAATCATCATTTGCCAGTTCCAAAAAGGGATTTGCTTTTACTGACATTGAAATCACAGCAGGAGCGTGGCAAGAATCAGTTTTGGGGTGAAGAACAATAATTTAGCTATTGATAACTGAATATGCATGTCAAGACATTGGAATAAACAGTGAAATGTGCTGTTTTTGCATCAACGACCAGCACAGTCTGAGGATTGTGCTGGGGCAGCCTGCAAGTGATGCCCATATCTCACTAACCCTAACTGTGCATCTTTGGAATTTGGAAGGAAACCGGAGCAGCTGGAGGAGACACACGTGATCACGAGGAGAGCATACAAACTACACGTAGACAGCAGCAGGAATCGAACCCTGATTGGTGATTGCTGACGCCGTAAAGCGGTTGCGCTAACAACTACGCTACCATGCTGTCGGTCAGCTAGACAAACTTAAGAGAGCTTAATGAGCAGGTGATGGGACATTGAAAATAATTTCACATTAAAGTGAAAATATTGAGTACATTTGGGCCTACCTGGCTGAGGAAGGAGAATCCAGAATGGTTGGACCTAAATTGTACAGATTCCAAGAAGAGAAGGGAATTTGCTGGTACTATTGCCTTGCACTAGTTTGTAGGTCTAGAACTGCATGTTGTTTGTGACAACTAGAGCACTACCTGGAGCTGGTTCAGATGGTTCCTGCAAGCAGGCTTCCAGCTTGCAAGTTATATCCAATACTGCACTGGTTACAGAGCTGTAAATGCCCCCACCTCTGCTCTCTGGGCTACGTCTCCCAACCCACAGTGTATACTTGCAATGAGTATCAATCTGATGCGCCGCAAATAGTTTCATAGCATTTTGCAAAGAGATGTATTGGTTCATGCTTCTCCAGTGGTTATCTATGGGTGGGCTTGGTGGGGTACTGAGACTTCATTGAGGGCACTTGAAGCGATTGCTTATATTGACCCTGGTAATTTGGCACAAAGAGGCATGCCTGCAGACTGCAGTCTCTTGAATGCTGTTAGCACAATCCAGCCTGATTACTCTATCTGATAAATGGTTTGGACCTTTGTAAGTTGCACAGTGGCGGGAGGCTCAAAATGCAAATTGTAGCAATTCCCCATTCTAGTCCCTGTCCAATAATCTTAATGCTGCTGAATCTAAAGGTTAGGGCCTCCCACGTGTGAGTGAAGGAACGATCTCATTAGCCTAAACACAGATGCACACCAGGGAACTGACAGAAGATATGCTGCATCTTCGACTCTTTTCCCAAATCAGAAGCTGATGATAATGATTGTGTACATATTTTCTATTGCTATCCTGAACCTCAGCACTATTCCCCTGTTGCTCCTGTTCTTTCCAAGCCCTGTTCTTGTCCATTGTTAATCCCCTTCTCTCAGCAACTGCCTCTGGTGCTGTAATCCTCTCGAGCCTTATGCGTTCCTGATGAAGGGTCTTGGCCTGAAACGTCAAATGTATATTCCCCTCAATAGGTGCTGTCTGTCTTGCTGAGTTCCTCAAGCAGTCTGTTGGTGTTGCTCAAGTTTTCCCTCACCTGCAGGATCTGTTGTGATTACGAATTCTTTTACTCTCTTGATTTTCATCACTCCACGTCCAAGAACTGTCTCACATGTTTGAAATTCCCTGCCTGCATCCCTCTTCCTCACCTTTTGAGATTTTCTTCGAAACCAACCTCTTTGATAAAACTTTTGATGAAGTATCTGACCATCCCCTTCAGTCACCTGGTGCCGAATTGTGTTTGATAATGCTCCTTAGGATGCTTTCTGCATATAAGGCACATTGAAATGTGGGTTTATTGGTGTTGCTTGAAATAAGTATGGAGTGGTTGACATTTACTTGTGATCTCTCCCTTCATTCCAGGACACAATGACTACATGTGCCCTGCCACTAACCAGTGCACAATCGACAAAAATAGGAGGAAAAGCTGCCAAGCCTGCAGACTACGTAAATGTTATGAAGTGGGCATGATGAAAGGTGGTATGTAGTCTTTGCCTTTTAGTTTTCGAGTCACCTGTGTTAAGATTGTAAAAGGGGAAATGTTTTGACTTTTGTTTTTAGTCCTTTGGACAGAATGGGTGTCCAGGACAAAATGTATTCAATAGGTTCAATAGGTACATTTAATGTCAGAGAAATGTATACAATATACATCCTGAAATTCTTTTTCTTCACAAGCATCCATGAAAACAGAGGAATGCCCCAAAGAATGAATGACAGTTAAACTTTAGAACCTCAAGAGCACTCCTCCCAGCTCCCTCTCCCATGCACAACCAGCAGTAAGGCAACGACCCCTCTCCCCACTAGCAAAAAAACATTGGCGCCCTCAACCGAGCACTCAAGCGTGCAGCAAAGCATCAATAAAGATACAGACTTGCAGTACCCCAAAGACTACTCGTTCACCCGGTAATTTGACATACCACAGGCTCTCTCTCTCTCTCTAATAGGGGAAAAGGAGGCATACTTGTTTCACAGCGAGAGGGGAGACATAACAAACAATCCATGATGTTAAAGGTCAGTTGCGTTGCTCTTTCTGAGCTCTGTGCCCAGAGAATCGGCCCTGAAGTCCAGGTCCCCAGACACACAGCCGGCAACTAACCCACTGCTCTCAATGTTCTGCATTCTCCCACGATGCCCCAGTCAGTCTCCAGAACCATGTAAATCTGGTACGCTGGTCTTTCAGGCCACGTCCTTGGGGTATCAAAAGCAGCCGGTCGTGAAGCCCTGAGAGCAGGTCTCACTCCCACAAAGAAGTCATAGTGTAACTCCAGGTCAGGGTCTTCAAAAGTTGATCAAGCTCTAGTGTGACTTATAAGCCTTTGCTCACAGGATAACATCCAAGTCAGATGGTCATGCCTTATGGGTCATGAGAATAGTTGTAAATTTACTGCACTAATTACTAAGAGGACTAAAGATGAAGAAATATGAGTTAAAATCCTACCACCACGGCTGGGGAAACTATTAAAGTCACATAACATGGAAATAGGCCTTTTGGCCTAACATATCTATGCTAACCAAGTTGTCTATTAGAACTCATCCTATTTTCTTATGGTTGGCCTTTTTTCTTCTAAAGCAGGGGCTCCCAACCTGAGGTCCATGGACCTTTTGGTTAATGGGAGATGTCTGTAGCATAAAAAAGGGTTTCCTATGCACCTTTCCTAGGACACCAGTGCCAGTAATGCTTAGGGAATTGTTATAAAATACCATCTGGTTCACTACTGTACATAAGACCATAAGATACAGGAGCAGAATCAGGCTATTCGACTCTGCCATTTCATCAGATTTGTCAGGCAAGATTTTCCTTTGAGGAAACCATGCTGACCTTGGCTTATTTTTTCATGTGCCTCCAAGTACCCCAAAGTCACATCCTTAACAATCGACTCCAACATCTTCTCAACCACTGAGGTCAGACTAACTGGTCTATAATTTCCCTTCTTCTGCCTCTCTCCCTTCTTGAAGAATAGAGAGATATTCACAATTTTCCAGTCTTCTAGAACCATGCCAGAATCTAGTGATTCTTGAGAGATCATTACTAATACTTTCACAGTCTCTTCAGACACCTCTTTCAGAACTCTGGGGTGTACACCATCTGGTCCAGGGGACTTATCTACCTTCAGACCTTTCAGCTTCCCAAGCACCTTCTCCCTAGTAATAGCATCTGCACTCACTTCTGCCCCCGACTCTCGAACATCTGGCATACTGTTAGCGTCCTCCACAGTAAAGACTGATCCAAAATACTTATTCAGTTTTTCCACTATTTCCTTGTCCTCCATTACTACCTCTCCAGCATCATTTTCCAGAAGTCCAATATTTATTCTCACCTCTCGTTTGCTTTTTATACCTGAAGAAAGTTTTTGTGTCCTCTTTAATATTATTTACTAGCTTACCTTCATATTCCATCTGTTCCTTCATCAAGACCTATCTCGTTGCTTTCTGTTGGTTTTTAAAAGCTTCTCCAAACCTCTAACTTCCCATTGATTTTTGCTCTGTTATATGCCTTCTATTTGGCTTTTATGTTGGCTTTGACTTCTGTTGTCAACCACAGTTATGTCATCCTGCCCTTAGAATACTCCTGCTTCTTTGAAATATATCTACCCTGCGCCTTCTGAATTGCTTTCAGAAACTCCAGCCATTACTGTTCTGCTGTCATCTCTGCCAGTGTCCTCTTCCCATCAATTTTGACCAGCTCTTCTCTCATGCCTCTGTAGTTCCCTTTACTCCACTGTAATACTGATACATCTGACTTTAGCTTCTCCTTCTCAAGTTTCAGGGTGAATTCGATCATATTATGATCACTGATTCCTAAGCGTTCCTTTACCTTAAGCTCTTTAATTAATTCTAGTTCATTGCACAACACCCAATCTAGAATAGCTGATTCCCCTACTGGCTCAACCATGAGCTGCTCTAAAAAGCCAACTTGTAGGCATGCTACAAATACTCCTTTTTGGGATCCAGCATCCTGAATTTTCCAATCTACCTGCATATTGAAATACCCCCTGACTATCGTAACATTGCCCTTTTGACATATAACCATATAACAATTACAGAGCAGAAACAGGCCATCTTGACCCTTCTAGTCCGTGCTGAACGCTTACTCTCACCTAGTCCCACTGACCTGCACTCAGCCCATAACCCTCCATTCCTTTCCTGTCCATATACCTATCCAATTTTTTTTAAAATGACAAAATTGAACCTGCCTCTACCACTTCTACTGGAAGCTCGTTCCACACAGCTACCGCTCTCTGAGTAAAGAAGTTCCCCGGCGTGTTCCCCCTAAACTTTTGCCCCTTAACTCTCAACTCATGCCCTCTTGTTTAAATCTCCCCTACTCTCAATGAAAAAAGCCTATCCACAGCAACTCGATCTATCCCCCTCATTATTTTAAATACCTCTATCAAGTCCCCCCTCAACCTTCTACGCTCCAAAGAATAAAGACCTAACTTGTTCAATCTCTCTCTGTAACTTAGGTGCTGAAACCCAGGTAACATTTTAGTAAATCTCCTCTGTACTCTCTCTATTTTGTTGACATCTTTCCTATAATTCAGTGACCAGAACTGTACACAATACTCCAAATTTGGCCTCACCAATGCCTTGTACAATTTTAACATTACATCCCAACTCCTGTACTGAATGCTCTGATTTATAAAGGCTAGCATACCAAAAGCTTTCTTCACCACCCTATCCACATGAGATTCCACCTTCAGGGAACTATGCATCATTATTCCTAGATCACCCTGTTCTACTGAACATGCATTTTCTATCTCCTGTTGTAATTTCTAGCCCACATCCTTGCTACTATTTGGAGATCTGTATATAATTCTCATCAGGGTCTTTTTACTCTTGCAGTTTCTTAGGTCTATCTACAATGAGTCAACACCTTCTGATCCTATGACACTTTCTAATGATTTGATTTGATTTTTTTACCAACAGAGTCACCCCATCCCCTCTGCCTACCTGGCTGTCCTTTCGATATAATGTGCATCCTTGAATGTTAAGCTCCCAGCTATAATTTTCTTTCAAACATGATTCAGTGATTCCCTCAACATCATGCATCTGTAACTGTGCTTCAAGTTCATCTACCTTATTCCCTGTACTGTGTGCATTCAAATATAACACCTTCAGACCTGTATGTCCTTTATGATATAGAGATCTGTAGTCCTGATCTGCTTGGGAATATATGTGACCCTCAACCTGTAATAATTAACCAGAACCCAGATTCTGAACTGGCAAACTACTGTAAACACGAGCAGTTCTGCAGATGCTTCAAGTCCAGAGCAACACACAAAATTGTGGAGGAACTCTGTAGGTCAGGCAGCATTTTGGGCAAGACTGTTGCTGAGCAACTCGATCTCATCCTCAGGCCACCTGAATGCACTGCTGGAGTGCCCACCATTCGGACTTTGGGGAGACAAGGTGCCACTTTCATGCTGAGGGTACCTATCATTGTGTGGTACACAAACCGTGCCCACGAGTAAACTTTGATTAGACTAGCAACTAAAAGCTGGGAATCCATTAAGACACTGGGTCATCAGCAGTGTCTAGTTAACTAGTACATATTTCTCATTTGGCCAGTGCCGATGTTAAAGTTCATTGAGGATGTAGAAAAGTATGTTATGAGCAGCAACAGCAAAGGAGTGCTAACCTGATGAAGCTTTAATACAGGACTTGCATGCATGCTGCACCAAGCAATTGTGAGCCTCTAGCCAATTTGTTCCCCATACATATACAACAGTTTGCAGTTGTGTATGTGCTCAGGTTTGTCTTGATCTCAGAAGCCCATCCTACCCCAAAATAAGTATGAGGTTATCCACTTTGGGAGTAAGAACAGGAAGGCAGATTATTATCTGAACAGTATAGAGTTAGGTAAGGGAGAAATACAAAGAGATCTAGGAGTCCTTGTTCATCAGTCACTGAAGGTGAATGAGCAAGCGCATCAGGCAGTGAAGAAGGCTAATGGAATGTTGGCCTTTATTACAAAGGGAATTGAGTACAAGAGCAAGGAAATCCTTTTGCATTTGTACAGAGCCCTGGTGAGACCACACCTGGAGTATTGTGTACAGTTTTGGTCTCCAGGGTTAAGGAAGGACATCCTGGCTGTAGAGGAAGTGCAGCGTAGATTCACAAGGTTAATTCCTGGGATGTCTGGACTGTCTTACGCAGAGAGGTTAGAGAGACTGGGCTTGTACACGCTGGAATTAAGGAGATTGAGAGGGGATCTGATTGAAACATATAAGATTATTAAGGGATTGGACAAGGTAGAGGCAGGAAATATGTTCCAGATGCTGAGAGAGTCCAGTATCAGAGGGCATGGTTTGAGAATAAGGGGTAGGTCATTTAGGACAGAGTTAAGGAAGAACTTCTTCTCCCAGAGAGTTGTGGGGGTCTGGAGTGCACTGCCTCGGAAGGTAGTGGAGGTCAATTCTCTGGATGCTTTCAAGAAGGAGCTAGATAGTATCTTATGGATAGGGGAATCAAGGGATATGGGGACAAGGCAGGGACCGGGTATTGATAGTAGATGATCAGCCATGATCTCAAAATGGCGATGCAGGCTCGAAGGGCCGAATGGTCTACTTCTGCACCTATTGTTTATTGCCTATTATCTAAAAGTGACAAGAGTCTGCAGGTCCTACACAGGATCCTTCAGTGACATTGAAATCCTAAGAACTGGAAAGCAAGTATATCATTCAGCATGATTCATATCATGACTAATATCTCCCTAAGGTTCTCCTAATAACATAATATTCAAACTCCATGGCACTCAATATCTGTGAGTATTTCCAGGATCCCTCGACACTCGTTGATATTTTCCTGCCATGCCCTTCCTTCTCAATGATATAACTTCACACTTCGAAACATAGAAAACCTACAGCACAATACAGGCTCTTCGGCCCACAAAGCTGTGCCGAAAATGTCATTACCTTAGAAATTACCTAGGGTTACCCATTGCACTCTATTTTTCTGAGCTCCGTGTACTTATCTAGGAATCTCTTAAAAGACCCTATCGTATCCGCCTCCACCACCGTCACCAGCAGCCCTTTCCATGCACTCACCACTCTCTGTCTACAGTATATCATTAAGGATCTCTAGATCATAAAACTTACCCCTGATATCTCCTCTGTACCTACTTACAAGCACCCTAAAATTGTGTCTTCTCGTGCTAGTCATTTCAGCCCTAGGAAAAAGCCTCTGACTATCCACACGATCAATGCCTCTCATCATCTTATACACCTCTATCAGGTCACCTCTCATCCTCCGTTACTCCAAGGAGAAAAGGCTGAGCTCACTCAACCTAGTCTCATAAGGCATGCTCCCCAATCCAGGCAAGATCCTTGTCAATCTCCTCTGCACCCTTTCTATTGTTTCCATATCCTTCCTGTAGTGAGGCGACCAGAACTGAGCACAGTACTATGTGGGGTCCGACCAGGGTCCTATATAGCTGCAACATCACCTCTCGGCTCCTAATCTCAATTCTACGATTGATGGAAGCCAATGTTCCGTACACTTACTTAATCACACAGTCAATCTGAACAGCAGCTTTGAGCCTCCTATGGACTCAGACCCCAAGATCCCTCTGATCCTCCACAGTGCCAAGAGTCTTACCATTAATACTATATTCTGCCATCATATTTGACCTACCAGAATGAACCACCTCACTCTATGGGTTGAACTTCTCTCTGTTCAATTCCATTTCCACCTTTCTGCCCACTTGATCTGGACACTGATGTCTGCATGAAACTCATAGCACTTTCTTTCACCAATATACAGTCTGTAAATGTTGTCCTCCTTTGCACTCTATTTAACTTATGCTCCCTTACTTTGAAGTCAATGTGTGCTACAATATACAAGATTTCTGTCACTGGTCCTATGGAATCCCAGTGCCAACTAGCCATTAAACCATTTTTCAGCCATTGCTCCTTGTTCTCTCCCACTAAATAGATTTCAGATTTTACTTACCAATTTCCTTTGGACCTTTGGCTTTTACATTCTGGATCCTTGCCATATGGGAGTTTGGCAAACACCTTGATTGAATCCATGTAGACTGCATTGACCTCTTCTTATCACCAACTTAAAAGCTGCAATCCAAAGTCAGACATGACAAGTTCCTTAACCTGTCCCCTCCTAATTGGTAACTTGTGTCTTTCAGGACCTCTGTCCCACCAGTGCTGATAATCTGACTGGTCTATAATTAATCATTGCCCCCTTTTTAATCCATGATACCAAGGTTCTTTTAACCCTCTGGCGCCATGCTTGTGGCTATAAAGCATTGAAAAATTAAGTTCAGAGCTTTCACTATTTGCATCAAACTTCTGATGCAGGGTCCAAAAAGTTGCCTGTTTCATTTCCTACAGATGCTACTTAACCTCCTGTGTGTTTACAGACTCCCAACATTTGCAGTTTTTTTTTGCTTTGCTTGACTCTGTTCTCTCATTTTTGTAAACAAGGAGGAAGGTATATTAGATACCGGCATGCAGTCGTCAATTGTTTAAGCCCTGCTAAAGATCACGGCAGCATCCTCCTCATTGATGTAAAAAGAGCATCTCCTGAATTTCTAGACAGTTCAAAACCACAGTGGGTTAACTGGACATAGAAGCTTACAAATTGAGAGCAGGCGTAGACCAATTGACCTGGCTCCCACATTCAGTGAGATCATGCTGATTGGGATAATCATTCCATTTCACACTGTAGTGGAATTAACTGTGGAAACTCTACAGATTTTTATGACGGTGTGGCGAGTAGTGTTTGCTCATGGACACAGGTTTTTATTTCTGATTTATTTAAGTATGTGAACTTGAATTACCCAGCTGCCATGTGGAATTTGTCCTCTCATCCAATTTTGTGCCTCGCTGGTCCAGACACTTATCCACTAAGCTACTGCACCTGTGCATGTACTGCAGAGTTGGTTCTATGTTAGCTCAGTTCAGAAGGGGACTGATTAATTCATGGTCTCATTCTCCTTGTAACATGTTTTTCACTGATCTTTAAGGAATTTAGAAGCACAGCACTTTTAAAATATGATATCAAATAGCTGGGGGTGAACTCGGTTTTTATACAGTCCTTTTGTTGTGGGTACAATCATGTATTGAGTGTTCTTTGCCTTTTGAGTTTATTTGCATGCCTCCTCTCCTATGGCTGTTGTTAAGATTTAAAAAAAGGGCTGAAGTGCGAGCTAGCTCATTCACTGGAATAGCAGCCTCCTTTCTAAAGCTGCTTTAGCTGGACCAGCAGAGCTGCTGGACCTCTCGACTCAGATGGCTCACACTGGAAGAAGTAATACTGAGAAAAGCCAAGGGGCTGGAGTTGGGCTGATGTAGCTCAGGGATGAGCGGAAGATAATGAAAGGAGAAGGGGACCAAAGTGCACAGTGAGGGACAGAGAGTGGCATGGTGAAGTGGAGAGAAATTGGAGAGAGAGAGAGAGATAGAGAGAAAAATAGAGAGAAAGGGGGAGAGGGAGAGGGAGAAAGAGAGAGGGAGAAATAGAGAAAGACGGAGAGAGAAGGGGAGAGGGGAGAGAGAGGGAGAGAGAGAGGGAGAAATAGAGAGAGACAGAGTCAGAGAGGGAGAGGGAGAGAAAGGAGAGAGAGAGAGAGAGAGTGAGTGGTGTTTTGCATTATATCTCTATGTAGTTGTGATGCCAAATTAATAATTGTTAATGAAAGCAATCATTTCCAGCTCTTTAATTTAAAGTTTACCTTTAAGGAGAGAATACAGTATATATTTTCATTTTATCAAACTTTCTTATGATAGGGCAGAAGACAATGTACTGAATCTGAGTTGGTAGCACTTACTAAACTTTTCCTATCCACATACCTGTCCATGTACATAAAAATTTTTGTTAATATACCTGCCTCAACCACTTCCTCTGGTGACTAATTTCATATAGTGACAACTCACTCATGTGAGAAAGTTGCTTCTCTCACCTGTGGCTTATGCTCGCTAGTTCTTGATTCCTCAGCCCTGGGGAAAAAGACAGTGTGCATTGACCCTACCTATATCCTTTATGACTTTATACACCTTTGTAAGATTACTCCTCATTCTCCTACACTCCTATGAATAAAGTCCCAACCTGCTCAACTTCTCTTCATAACTCGGTTCCTCAAGTCCAGGCAACATCCTCATAATCTCTTCTGCACTCCTTCCAGTTTGCTGGCATCTTTCTTATAGCAGGGCACCCAAGAGTGAATACAATATTGGTCCTCCTGCTATGTCCAATCATGTATGTTAAGAGACTATTAATCACCCAAGATCAGGAGAACATCCTAAGAACACCTCTTCTATAATGGTGGGTGAGCTTAGCATCTAAGTGCAGATACTTCAATCAATACCTCTTCATGTGCCCTACATTCAAACGTGCTTAGCCGATGATCCATTTCAGACTTTTCCTTAATGCCTTCCTGTCAATGGTGGAACTCTGCAGACAATTCATTTTGCTCCATGAGATAGAAGTGTATTGGCCGTTGGTCTCAGTGACTCCTTCAACATGGTTTTAAATGCTCAGCCTCCAGGTCTAGCGGTGCTTCGAGGTGTGTTGTTCCTTTGCAGCTACAGACTGATAAAATGGACAACAGCCAGGCATGCCCTGACCACAAATATTACAAGAATGGTCTAATCCTTGTCATCACCTCCCACCCTGCTCAGGAAAGAATCTGCAACAGTGTTATCAGGTGCCAGTAAATCATCAGTAATCTGCTCAGTTGTGCTCATTAGAACCACTTAGCTCCTGGCCTCATCACAGCCTTGGACCAAGCTTGAAGCATAGGAAATCTGAGCGTTATAGACTCATTGATGCTCTGAGTGTGTTCTGTTAATGCAATCATAGGTGTTCCTCTCATCTCAATATAATATTCATGTTCCCTTGATGTGGACAAAAGGGTGACGTGACGTGGAATCAGCTGTCCTTGACATTATCACAGCATCTGACTAATTTAGTGTTGTAAGGCTTTGGTAAAATTGAAAATGGAAAATCACTAGGAAAGGTCTCTACTGGCTAATGTGGTTGGCAGCTGTCAATCACCTCAGCCCACAGCTCATCCAGACAAAGTCCTAAACTATTTCATCGATGATCTTTCCATTGTGAGAGGAGTGGGGATATTCATTAGCAGTTGCAGATTTATTGTCAGATAGACCTGGACAGAATTCTGACCTGGGCTGATGAGTGGCAAGCATTGTCTAACCAATGTGTCAGGCAATGGCAGCCTTTAATGAGGGAATCTGCTCACCTTTGCTTCACAGTCACAACATTACCAAATGATGAGCATACTCGGGGTCAAGGCTGAACTGCAACAAGCATGTAAATGAAACTTCTCAGTGACCAAATATCTTAATCTTGATTCCCACTCCTGTTCCGACATGTCGGTCCTTGGCCTCCTCTTGTGCCAAGAGCAGGCCATCCTCAGGGTGGAGGAGCAACACCTTATATTCCATCTGAATAGCCTCCAAATTGATGGCCTTTCTCCCATGGTCCACTCTTCTCTCCTATAGGATTCCTTCTTCTCCAACCATTGACCACTCCCATCCACCTGGCTTCACCTATCATCTTCTAACTATCCTCCTTCCCCTTTCCCCACCATTTTATTTTGACATCTTCCCCCTTCCTTCTCAGTCCTAAAGAGGGGTCTCAGCCTGAAATGTTGACTATTCATTTGCATCGATGCTGCCTGACCTGCTGAATTCCTCCAGTATTTTGTGTGTGTTGCTTTGGATTTCCAGCTCTGCTGGCTTTCTTGTGTTTATGCAAACTGATATCTGCCTATCCTGTGGTGAGCATCTCTACCTCACAGTCCTTGAGTCTTTCCACCATGTTTGTACTGTCAGTCAGGAATGTGATCCACTTGCAGCTCCAAGAAGCCTGCAGAAGATACTAAAATAGGTGGTATTGTAGATAATGTGGAAAGTTCTGATAAGCTAGGAATGTGAGCTGAGGATTGCCAAATAGTCTTTAATTCAAATAAATGTGAGGTGTTGCATTTTGGGAGATCAAACCCAAGTAGGACTTGTATAGTGGATGGTCAGGCCCTGCGGTGAGTTTTGCAACAGAGGAACCCAGGAATGTAAGTGCATAGTTTGCTGAAAGCAATACCACAGGGAGATAGCATTATGATGGTGGCATTTTGCATACTGACCTTCATCAGTCACCACATTGAGTAAAGGAGTTGGGAAGTTATATTGCAGTTTATAAAAGACATTGCAGAGGCTATGCTTGGAGTCTTATGTACAGTTTTGGTCATCTTGTTTATAGGAAAGATATTATTAAACTAGAAGGAGAGCCTAGAGTTGGGGGCCTGGGTTACAAAGAGAGGTTGTGTGGATTAGGGCTTTGTTCCCTGGAATTTAGGAGTTTGTGGTGTGACCTGATAAAGGTATACAACATAAGGAGGATCATCAGGGTGAAAGCACCTCGTCTTTTTTCCCAGCGATGGGGATATTAAGTTTAACAGGGCACAGGATTAAGGTCAGAAGTGAGAATTCGATGAAGAAGATCAGGGGCAGCTTCAGGCAAAGGATGGTGCATTTTTGGAGTGAGCTGCCAGGAACAGTACTTGAGGGAGGCACGTCAGCAACATTTAAAACCATCTAGATAAGTACATGGATAGTGGAGATCTAGAGGGCTATGGGGAAACACGGGCTGGTGGGATTAGCTTGCTAGGCAACACGGTCAACATGGGTGAGCTTGAGTGAAGTGTCTGCTCCATGCTGTATGAGACTATATAATTTTGGTTAAGCCATTTGCATTTGCTCTCTTGTTCTTGCTCACCATTTCCCACACATACAACTCATCTTTTTTCCAGGTACTTAGTCGAGAGAGAGAGAGGTGGTATAAAGGGAATTGAGGCAGTATGAATGGTGGGTGAAGCATATTGCCAAGTCTAGGAATCTGAGACCTACTAATAGGAAAGATGGAGTGATGGACTACCTGTGGAAGTTATTGCAGAGCTCGCTTGCCCTACTTGCAAGGAACCTGCTGGGGCCAGTCCCTGGGCTTGGACAAGGTTTTTGTTGGGCCCATGACTCCCAAGCCCAGGTATGAGAAAGAGAAAATCTGTTTCCAAACCTCCGTCTGTGAACATACAGTATCTACCGATTTCAGCATGTTATCACTATTAAATTGGCATTGCTTTTGCACAATTTTGTCTCCAGCTTGCATTTTTTGAATTTAATCCTGCAAATTTGGTAGGGTTTCCCACTGTATTTGCATACCTGATGGAAACTGGGGAATTCAGCAGTCAGCAACTTTTATTCTTTCAAGTTTCCTCCTCCTCATCTCAGTCTAGGGTTGGGCAGATAAGGACTAATGTTTAAAAGTAGCTTGTGTTCTACAGTTAAATTTTAACCTCTGATACAGTCAGGTCTCATTATAACAGGTTGCTGACGTAATCTGCTAATTGTTTTTTCAAAAAGATGTGGTTTTATTTACCTCAGGACCAACCATTTGTCATTAAAGCTTTTCTATTATAACAAAGAACAAAGCGTACTGAACTCTCTTTGAAGACCACCATGAGTAGCTAATGTACTTTGGATCATTAACTCCTCTGTAGCTGCTGGCAAAATGGTTGTGTGATTGCCGACATGGGAAGCTTTCATGAATAGAGAATCGGCCTCGTTTCTTGGTCAGCTTCACCTCCCTAGCCAGTCCAGATGAACCACCTTTCTCTCCTCGGACCACTGCTCCACATTACTTGACCTCAATTTTAACAAACACTGATAAAGGCAACTGGTCAAAGTCAGGGCAGTCCCCAAATCAAAGTTTTCACATGTACACCAATAACTTGGGCATGAACTTTGTCCTTAAGATTATTTCCCTTTCTCTTACTTCCACCCTTCTTTCACCTCTTAATCTTTTGTATTGGGGATGAATTAACTGTTAGTGATATGGTCTTTCCTTAAGAAGCTGAAGCCCTGATTCTTCATGGCCTCTTTCCTTAACTGATAAAATGGCATTGAGCTCTCCCTCGACTGCTAAGAAGCTGGGGAGAGAGAGAGCTGTATGCTTAGTGTGCAAAAATCCCCAACATTCAAAGATTCAAAGTACATTTATAATCACAGAATGTATGCAGTAAACAACCCCACAGACAACCACAAAACAAAGAAGAACCATGGAACCAATCTACTCAAAGAAAAACATCAAACTTCAACATTCTTCATTGTTTGATTTCTGAAATTGTCATGCAACAATTGCAAAGTGAAAGTGATATTGATAGGAGGGGACAGACTTGAGGGAAAAATGGCCTATCTCTGCCTCAAATTTTTGTGTGTCTCTATGCCCATTTATGTAATTATACTCAGCCCTAACCCCTTTCCTAAACCCTGGCTTCTTAAACATTTCCTTTCTAACTAATTCCTTGACCTCAGCAGCTGTGCCTTAAATTTTGTTGGTGCCACATCATAATTTCTATTTGTAATCCTCGTCATTTTGCTGTCCTCTTTATAATTAGTTTCTTTGATTTTGTTCATCTTTCTCAATGGCACAACATCATTGAGCCTGATAACCACTGGGGATCTCCATGTTAGTTGCACTGCCATCAGCAAATTTAATTTCCGTTTGTGTAGCACCTTTTAATGGAGATGAGCTTCCCAAGACGATCCACAAATGTATCCTGTGTGCAGTTTGACTGAGTCAGGAGAGAGGTTAGGACAACTGCTTAAAACTTTGGCCAAGGCACCAGATGAAAGAAGTGTCTTAAAGACGGAAAGAAGCCCCCAAGTCCAGAGGAGGAAAGCCAAGATTCCGATATACCACCAGCAGTTAGATTAAAATTAGTGATGCCTGATAAGTTACCCCTTGGATAGACTTGTATGGAAACTGAGTTGCTAAGATGCCCCACCTTAGCCTGGTATGTCACACTGTGATGCCAGCTTTCTGCTGTTCCTCTCTCTGAGTTCCCGTTGCAGCTCAAAGGCCAGTTGGCGTGGATGGGTATTGCTCTCCAGCTGGACCAGAGCCAGGCTAGCAAACAGGAACATTACTGCATTGTTTCGGCCTCTTGTTCCCAGTTTCTTCTCCAGGATCCCCTCAACAGAGTAGCTTTAAGTTTCTTAGACCACTTTGATCATTCACATCAAAGCACACTCTGTATTCACACTGACAAACTATTTGTAATAAGTGAACCATTTCAATAATAACGTTTTAAATAAATGCTATAATGTTTTGGAAACAGACGTTGAGTACAAAAGAAAGCCAAGACAGTGCTCTTATTAAAGATTTACATGGAGTATTTCAGTTATGCATGACAACTTCCATACAATAGATTTATGCCCACGAGCTGTATGTGAATGGGGGCTGCAGTCCGGTTTCATTCTAAGCTTGGGTCACTTATCTTTTGATGGAATGAATGTCAACTTCCTCTGGTTCCAAGGTTTCAGGCTGATGTTGTGGTGGGGAAGGTGCCTCTTGTGGACGTCAACTAAAGGCAGTGACAGCTCCCTTCAGTCAGTTCAGGAATGCTACACTGCATTGACGTGTGTGTGAAGATCTTTTACTTGCCAGCATAACATGAAAAGGAACTACTGATGCACACCCTTATCCAGAATAGCTCTTTGACAGAAATAGTTGAATGGCCTTATCCAGAGTGAATGTGTGGAATTGTGTGCTCTGGGGTGTTAGTTAGAGTTTAGTTTACATTAGTCTTTGTTGTTCATGAAGATCATGCAACCTTGATTAGATTTGCAGTTTCACTATCTGCCATTGACCAATCCTTCAAGACTAATATGAATGGAAGAAAACCTGCTGAATAGTTGGTGATTATGGAGTGACAACACAGGAGGACCTGAGGAAGGAGTGAGGAGTGGAGGAATGGATGAGAAAGGTGTGAAATGAGTGAAAGTGCTTGATGCAGGAGGGGTGTAGGATTATGAGTTCTTGAAGAGGTATCGAGTGGGAATGTAGGGGTAACTGAAGGTGTAGAGGTAATAATGGTGGGGGGTAGGGAAATCCAAGCTGCGAGCCATGGTGGATTCCAGGATTGAAATTCTGTGCGGGCAGGAGACACAAGCGACAGTGACCCCTTGGGTACATGGATTGATGAGACTGTAGTTCAAGGCCTAGTGTCTGGGGTCCCAGTCTGGTCTGGAGTTCGGGGTCCTCTTTCATCGTTATTGGCGAGTTCTGAGGTTGATGCTGAAGGTCGGTTGGAAGTTGAGGCCTGATGGCTGGGGCCCTGAATCTGTACACCCACTGGGGAAGGCAAAGCCCAATATCTGCAAGTCAGCAGGTCTGCTGGAGGCCGGAGACCACCTGTCCTGGGGTTGGAGGACTGTCAATGTGCCCGAGTGTGTGGGTAGGTGGGAGGGAGGAATGGGACTTGTTTTGGCCCTTGTTGTGTTGTGTGTTGTTCTGCTGAACATTGTGGGCATGCTGTGTTCGGGCCGGAATGTGTGGCGACTCTTGCAGGCTGCCCCCAGCACATTCTTAGGTTGTGGTGACTGTTAACGCAAATGACACATTTCAATGTATACTTTGATGTGATAAATAAATGATTCACGTTTCTCTGATTCACATGGCAAACAACTTGCTAGATTGATATTTGAGAGGAGGTCAGTGGGAACTAACTTGTCGTTGCTCATAGAGACAGAAGCGCCAGGGGCAGGTATAGGCCAAGTAGCTCCTTGACACTATTCCACCACTCAGTAAGGTTGTGGCTAATTTGATCTTGGCTGCTGCCACATTTTCCTGTTAGTTCCTCGTTTGCTCTAACATCCTAAAGTTTGTCTGTTTCAGCCCTGAGTGCATTTGTTAATCCTTTCTGGGGCAGGATGGTCCAAAGGTTTGTGACTCATGGAGAAGCAAGTGCAGACTGCTGAAGGATTGGATTATGGTCAGGTAGCATCCGTAGAGAGAAATGGACAGTGGATGTTTTAGGTCAGGACCCTTCATCTGGAAAAGCAAAAATCTTCCTAAGCTCTAACATAAGTGGACAATTCTGGAAGTGTTCCCCATTGATTCAGGTACAACCCCTCCAATGAGAGGAGAATTCTACTGTGACAAAACTCTTCTGAATTTAATACTTCCTAACAAGATCACATTTTATCCGTTCACTTATTAGGTCAATTTTTTACCTTGTTTGTTCCAAGTAGAGCGTTTTCATCCACATCCTGTGTCTTTGGTGAGGAAAAGGTTATACTCCGTTCCAATGAATCTAAGGCTTTTCACGTCATTCCCAAACCTGTGCCCAGCACTCATATTGTGAGTTCTGTTTTGTAACTTCAAACCATTGGCTTTGTGATGGCCATTCTATTTATAGCACCTTATGTCCCCTCTTGAGTGGGGGAAAGATTGTGCAGCATGTACAGCAGATGAGATGGCTGTGTTGCATTGACCCCAATATTGCATTAGCCTTTTTTTTTATACCCGTCTAGGTCACCTATTTTTTTGATGCATGTGCAGTTATTTGGAGCTCAACTGCTTCCAGCTTTTCAGCATTCAGGCAGTACTTTGTACTAGAACAACACATGCGACATGCTGTAGGAACTCAGCAAGTCAGGCAGCATCTATGGAGGGAAATAAACAGCTGATGTTTAGGGCTGGGACCCTTCTTCCTGGCAGAGCTGTTCTATTCCTCTGCCCTTGGTGACGAGGCAAAGGAATGCTTCAATCTTAACCAGGCTTTGGGCACCTGCACCCTGTGTAACAAGACCTGCTCTGTAATAGTTAATTGGACTGGGCCATCATGAATGCACATTCTGAGGCTGGGTGACTCCCATAACGTCCACAGTAAAGCCTCGCTCCTTTTACACCCATGTGCCCTTCCTTGTGTAGCATACTCATGACTTGGCTGTGAGGAAGATCAAGCCACTACTCCGGTCTCTGCAGCTTCACTTCCTGCCTTCCGTGAGTCCGCCTCATGTTCTTAGTGCCATCTCTAGGCTGGGGGCTTTTCCACTGGACATAAGAACATAAGAAATGGAAGCAGGAGTGGGCCATCCGGCCTGTCGAGCCTGCTCCGCCATTCAAAAAGATCATGGCTGATCTGGCCATGGACATCCCCACCAACCTGCCTTTTCCCCTTAACCCTTACTTCCCCTACTATGCAAAAATCTATCTAACCTTTTCTTAAATATGTTTACTGAGGTAGCCTCCACTCCTTCATTGGGCATGCTAAATAGTTTTGGTTGTTTTCTTTTGAGCAAAGATGACTAAAGGGGAAACTGTTTACAAATCTGAATAATAATGATAGAGCCGATAAACTGGTTGAAGGGACAGCCAATGGTAAACGTAGATAATTGGCAAAAAAATAAGCTTGAGGTAGATGAGGAGTCTGTATTTCACACAGTGTGTTATATGCTGTAAGAACCTATCGCTATAGCAAGTTCAGCAAGAACATATGCTTGTAACCTTTAAGAACTTATGATGAAGATTAAAAAGATTAGTTTTATTTGTCACATGCACCTCAAAACATACAGTGAAATGTGTAATTTGCGACAGCGACCAACGCAGTCTGAGGATGTGCTGGGAGCCATGCTTGTGACACCAACATAGCATGCCACAACTTGCCCCTTTGGAATGTATGTGGGATAAGAGCAGAGTCCCCAGAGGAAACCCACTCCATCCCAGAGATGAAGTACAAGCAGACAGTGGTGGAATTGAACCCAAATAGCTGGCTATATATAGCAGTGCATTAACCGCTGTGCCGCCACCTTATGAGCCATCTAATAACACAGTTATTCCCGGCTCTCAAATTCTTAACACATAAAAGTACACAAGAATACAATACAAATAAATAAAGCAGATATGTAAAAGGCAAACACAAAATCTTTGTGAGTTACAGTATATAAAAAAAATCAAATAACTCTGGGTACCGGAGTTATGAAATGAAAACACAAAATGGTGGAAATGCTCAGCAGGTCAGATAGCATCTGTGGAGAGAGAAATAACATTAATATTTCAGGTTAATGATGTTTCACCATAATCGTATATATTTTAGTGTATGTTACGTGACCTAAGGTAGATTGTAGCAGGATATAGATTTTTGGTATTGGTCAATGACTATGAAGATGGCCTGTAAATTATGAATGGATTGAAAAGCATGAATTTTCCTGTTTTATTTGAGTAGAACTAAAACAAAAATAACAGTAACGTGAGTAATGCAGTTTGTTAGTCTGCCTCAACTTTGACCAATGAACAACTTTCTTAATTAGGAGCAACTGAACCGTGAAGATCAAAACTGCGGAGTACATTAAATGGAAACAAAAGCGATCAGTAAAGTGATAGTTAAATCTGAAATGGAAAGTAAACTAAACCAGGGGTGGTGGACTCAGAGAGGCCCACCCACACAATAGTGCATCGATAAAGTAGGCAGATATTGTACGCATGAGCCCTGCTCAATAGAGCCGAATAGTTGAACCTACTAGGGCTAAGCCTGCCCTGGCTGTGATCCCAGTAGTCACACCCTCTACTGTGGGCACAATATGTACCTGGCAGGCTCACAGTATCAGGATATCGGATGACACTGCCTAGTTGGACTTGGAGGTTTCTACTATGTCCCAATCGTTCTCCATTGCGCAGTGGCTATTGCAGCAAAGTAACCGGGGCTTGAGACGTTAAGCAAGGCTCAGACATCTGCTTGGACCCAGAGAACCATTCAAGGAAGAATAGGGCATTCCCCTCTCCCCTGCAAAGTATCTCCAAAGCATCTCCAAACCATTCCACAGCAACTTACCTGGTGGTACAATTGTAATTGAACACAGTCAATGTATTTCATTAAAATATAATTGTAATCCCTTTGAGACATCCCAAGACCATAAAAGATTCTCAATAGATACAAGTCATTTCTTTATTTATTCATAATTATTCCTAATCTGGGCACACCATCATCCTTCCTCTGGTGGCATGTCTTTGCCCCTTCTGGAGGCTGGTATGCCTCCTCTTCACTGCGTATGTTAAATTTAGATTACACCCTACTGAGAATAGAGAGATGAGAACCCTCGTTTCTCGTCACCTTCCCTTCCCTTTGAGGTATGTTTAAGACAGAACAAGGTGTAGTACCGGGTCACAATTCCTAGAAATGATCAGTAAAGGTGACAGGCGGATATGTGTAGATCTTGCCCCCCTTCCCAGCATTCCTGCTGCACTTTTGCTGTCAATTAAGTTGGAGGAAAGAGAGACCACTTTCAACTATGGTAACTCAGAAGTGAAGACCAGAAACTTATGGGAGCAATGTGAAAAGTCTTGAAGGGGACTTTAGAAAAAATGTGTTGGATTCACTCATTAGGGCAATACCTAAACTGAGAACATAGAATACTACATTACAGTACAGTACAGGCCTTTTGGCCCACAATATTGTGCTCTCCATTTGACCTGCTCTAAGATAAATCTAGCCTTCCCCTTCTACATAACCCTCCCTTTTCTATCATCCATGTGCCTACTAAAAAATTTCTTAGAAGTCCCAAACGCATCTGCCTCTTTGAACAAGACAGGCAGGGTGTTCTATACACTCACCACTCTCTGTGTAGGTTTAAAAAAAACATACATCTGGCTTCCCCCCCCACCCCCCATACTTTCCTTCAATCATCTTAAAATTACGCCCCTGATATTAGCCATTTCCACCTTTGGAAAAGGTACTGGCTATCCACTCGATCTATGTCTTGTATCATCTTGTACACCTCTATCAAATTGCATCTCATTTCCTTCTCATCTCATCACGCTCAACCTACCCTCATGAGATATGTTCTCTAATCCAGGCAGCATCCTGATAAGTCTCCTCCACACCCTCCTAAAGCTTCCACATCCTTCCTATAATGAGGTGACCAGAACTGATCTCAATACTCCAAGTGTGGTCTAACCAGGTTTATATAGAAATGCAACATTAGCCAGCAGCTCTATTTAATTTTTAGGAATGTCAGAATAGCCTGGAGATCTTTCCTGTGACAAAAAAGGATGAAAGGAGATCTGAGGTGATAAGATTCTGAAAAGATTTGTGAGGGTGGATGTTATCTTAACAGTGGAACAAATGGAGGAGAAGGTGGCTTTCAGTGAGTGGAATACACAAAGATTTCAGCAGCGCATTTGTCAGATTCCGTTATGATAACGTTTTATATCTGGAATTAACTAGTTTCTGGTTAGGGTTGGAACGCTGATGATGCTTCAGTCTGCCCCACACCTTACTGATGTCAAGACAGGCATGACATTTGATTGATTCATAACCTGGTTCTGCAGGTGAACTAGTCTGGCAAAGAGGCTAGTTAGTTCACTCCTGCAGTTCTTCTGCTTGTATTTCCCCTTGAAAGTCACTGGCTCTGTATAAAACAGGTGCAGCCAGCTTGCCTTATGGCAGGTAAACAGCCACAGGACAGGTGAATCTTGGCAACTACCTTGGAACATTGTACAAGATCAGCTGGTTACAGATCACTTGAGCACTCATAAATTTGTAACCTGTCAGACTGAAGGGCTGCAGCTGCCTTTAGAGCCACATGTGTGCATTGGATTACACCCAGCCTGTGTGGGGAGGTCAGCCAGAGCCACTATTCTTTGCAGGCACCCATTCTGACTAGCCTAATTAATAGCAAAGTTCATGTAATTCATAGCTCTGGAATTCAAGGAGTCTCCTGTTACCATCAATCTGGACAGGTGGACAATAACAAAGAGTTGTGGAAGAGTAAGGAAAAGACCATAGTGTTGTGCCAACATTTTGACCTACTCTAAGATCAATTGGACCCTTCCCTCCTACATAACCTTCCATTTTCTATCATCTATCTGCCTATCCAAGAGTTTCTTAAATGTCCCTTATGCATCTGCCTTTCCTGCCAGACCCGGCGGGGCACTCCACACACCCACCACTCTCTATGTAAAAACTTACTTCTGACATCCCCTCTATACTTCCCCACAATCACTTTAAAATTATGCCCCCCCATATTAGCCATTTGCACCCTGGGAATAGGTCTCCAGTTGTCCACTCGATCAATGACTCTGATCATCGTGCACTCTGACAAGTTACCTTTCATTCTCCTTTGTTCCATAGAGAAAAGCCCTAGCTCACTCAACCTATCGTCTTCTAAGAAACAATCTCTTCTAACCAACCTAGCTCAAGAAAAAGGCCAAACAAGGCGCGAGGCAGCAGGATAAGTGGTGGGGTACTGCACAGTGTAGGGGAACAGGGAATTCCTGGAATGCATATGCACAATCCCAAAAGTTCATAGGGAAGGCAATGAGATATATGAGTTACATTGCTTTGCTGACTAAAACATTGAATATATGAACAAGATTGATGAGCCAGATCTGTGCAAAAAACTTATTTGGCTGGGACTTGAGCAGACTTATTTATATTTTGTACTTCATTATGAATAGGAGGCCAGTCAGCTTGTTAAACTAATGCCAGCTCTACGAGCAATCCTGTCATGCCTATATCCCCCACTGAGTCCCACTCTCCCTTGCATACTGAGCAACCCCACCCTTATTTTCCTTTCACACACGTAATCTGGAAGCAACTTCCAGTTGCCGGTTAACCTACCAGCACGTCTGTGGAATGTGGGAAGGAACAGGAACACACAAGGGAACTCACACAGTCAGAGGAAGGTTTGCAGACTCCACACAGACAGCACCTGAAGGCAGAGATTATGCCGCCCTTTTATTTGAATATAGATAGGAGGTGATGGCACTGGAGATGGTGCTTAGGAGGCTTAAAGATCTGGAGAATTTTAGGCTACATCCACACTACACCAGCTAATTTTGAAAACGCCGGTTTTGCATAAAACAATAGGCGTCCACACTATGCGTTTTTTAAAAATATCTTTGTCCACATTGAAACGGATATTTCGGCAAATCTCCTCCTACTGCGCATGTGCAGGACACATCTACCGAAAACAAGCGACATGTTTGGTGTCAAATCTCACTGTGAAAGACGGTGCGTTTTTGTTCAGTTACAGACTAGAAAAACTTATAACGATGGACAGCTGTTGGCTCTCATGCAGGAGGACTTAAATGTGGAAAAAAAACAAATACTGGAGTGTATGGAGGCAACCAACAGGGAGTTCACGGGTCAACAGGGATTGACACGGCTGACGACGAACATTGAAAAACTAACTCTGTTGCATTAATAAAGCACATTGTTAAATGTGTAAAACATGTCTGCATCAGTGTTATCTTGTATTTCCATACAATGTTACATTAGGCTGTTACACATCTATTGTCAGAGAAATACTTGCATAAATAGGTAAACCACCTTCATACGAGCAAGGACAGAAAACAGGGCACAGCGAGTATACTTATTTATTTAGTAAGTTATGGGTCAAAGTATTTGGTGAGTACATTTCTAAATCTTCTGGCTTCAGTCTCGTTGCCATCTGTTCTGAAATTGTTATGTTGCGTTCAGGAAAACAATGAAATGGCACGCTGCTGTCTGACAGCGTATTCAGATTTCTCTGGTTACCCCGTCCACACTGATCTGCCCCAAGTGGTGTTTTCAAAAATACACACCTTGGACAGCGTTTCTGAAAAGCTTCGGTTTCGGGGGATGAAAACACCATTTTAGTGTGGACGAAGGGTAAAAACGAAGAGGAAAAGCTTGGGTTACGGATTTATCCAGTGTAGTGTGGACGAAGCCTTAGTTAAGAAGAGAGATTACTACTCTGGTATAAGTTCCTTTAGAAAAGGAGTGGAAGGGAGGACATTTAATAGAGGTCTCAAAAGGATGTAAAGAAAGGTCATTTGAATCCCTTTGCAGTGGGAACAGTAAGTGATGAATGTGTATTTCAGGAAACTGGTAGAACGGTACGAAAAGAATCGAAGGAATTTTTCATGCATGGTGCCTCTTAGAATGGGGTCTCATGTGGCCTGCTGATTTTGGAGCAGGAGGCCCTCCAATACACACTTGTCACACCAAAGTTCACAGTAAATTTATTATCAAAGTATGCATATGTTATCATATACAACTCTGAGATTCATTTTCTTGCTGGCATTCACAGGAAAAGGGAAATACAATAGGATTTTATGAAAAACTATACCTAAACAAAGACTGACAGACAACCAATGTGCAAATGAAGGAGAACTGTAAATAAAAGTAATACTGAGAGCATGAGTTGTAAAGAGCCCTTGAGTATTAGTTTGTAGATCATAGGATGAGTGCAGGGTATCACCATCCCATTACCATGCCTTTACAGGCACTTAAGTTCCTAGGCTGAAGTCACCGTCTTTATACCTCTCTTACTCTCACCCTACACTCAAGCTTTCATTTCAGATCCCCTTCTCAAAGTAAATGGACTTGGGTAAACATTAACCCAATTCCTACTCACTGCTTAATCAGAGCCATCAATCCCAATGAATTTCTGCTAAGCCTAATTATTGCAAAACCTAGGTAGTTTGAAGGTTGTTCCCTGGATTTCATAGTTCCATTTAACAAATAAATAACAATTCAAAAATTCTAATTAATGCAGTTAGAATTAGTACAAGAACATCCAGTAGGATATCATAAAGTATTTTATTTATGAAGTAGATAAAAGATGGAGCTGGTGTTAGTGACCATGATGGGTGAGATGGACATATTTCAATTGGGCATGCAGATCAAGAAATACGGAGCAACAGAAAATAAATGAGATGTAGACTGAAGGTTTGAATGTCTTCATACTCTGGTGTCAGGATTCCGGCAGCTCACATAATGGGCAGAAACCTGATGGAAACCAAGTTTGGGTGCCACAGTGGTGTAGCAGTTAACACGACGCTGTTACAGCCCAGGGCATCGGAATTCAGAGTTCAATTCCAGCATCCTCTCTGAAGAGTTTCTATGCCCTACCTGTGGAATGCGTGTGTTTTCTCCGGGTGCTCTGGCTTCTTCCCACAGGTCCAAGGTGTACCAGTTAGTAGGTTAATTGGTCATTGTAAATTGTCCTGTGATTGGGCGAGAGTTAGATCAAGGGGTGCTAGGTGGTGTGGCTCAAAGTGCCAGAAGGGCCTATTCTGAGCTGTACCTCTCTAAGTAAAAATAAATGAACAAACATTCTTTCTGCCAACTCCATCTTTCCACTTACAAATAACCCCAAAACTGTTTGAAGAAAGATGGGAATTTCTCATCCGATCATGTTTTGAACTGTGAGACCATGGTTGAGCCACAATTCAAATTTAATGATTTCTTACTTGACATTGTGTTAATGAATTTCTTTGTTAGATTTGATCTGAATAATCTCCTAGTTAATTCTGGCCTTTTCTTAAAACAAATGCTTTTTTGATTTATTTAAGTTGAAAAGTTATTGTTGGCCAAGCAGAAGAAGGAAAAGACGTGGCCAAGTAGAACGTTGGCAGATTTTGTTCATTGTTTAAAATTGTTTAAAACCGGTTGGTGAATTAGAGTAGTGACTGGTGCTGCACTGGAGGGATTTGATAGGAAGGATGCATATAGTGTCGTGGCTGGAAGACTGGGAGGAATGGTGAACTAGGATCTCCACCTCTAATCTCCCCAAATGTGTCTCCCAATATCATCAAGCCTGAGTTTCCAGTGCAGAGGATGTTCAAGGGCTTGTCCTTTACCCGGGATGTGAAAGAAGGTCCAATTAGCCCTTGGTAGTGAATTCAAATTAATACTGATACATTTCATAGAGGAATTCTCCTAGAATTATGGCTAATATAAATTTCTCAGCTGACATGTAAAAAGAGATGACATTATTATTATCGTCATATTTCCACTTGCGGGACATGCTGTGCACATCAACTGCGACACCTCAATCAGCAATAACTGATTGTGAAAGTACATGTAGGTCGCAAAGTATTATGTGATGCCTTCAGATTGTGAACTGTGCTGTGTAAATTCAGCTTTCCTTGTCTCCCTTGCTTTCTGCACTCCAAGTTAGTTGAACTGTGCACCTATGCCAAAGTAGTCAGGAAGGAGCCTAGTTGCAATGTGACTTAACACAGATCTTCCACAGCTCATTGTTCCTCAATTAACACTGCCTGTTTTCCTTGCAGGTCAGTTGCAGCCATTGCACTTTGCTTTGTAGCTCTCATAGCCCAGAGAGTGCGGGCTATCATCCTCTCTTCTGTTTTGTATTGCCAGGCATCCGTAAGGATCGTAGGGGTGGCCGGATGTTGAAGCACAAACGGAGGAAAGATGAGAAGGATCAGGTCATTAAAGGTCCCGGGGTCACCAGCCGCCCCACTTCCAGCAGCATGAATGTGACGCAGAGGAATGCCAGGCAGAACTTGGTGATGGGAATGACGTCAGACGAGATTCTCAGTACCTTGATGGATGCCGAGCCTCCCATCGTTTACTCTGAGCATGACCCCAGCAAGCCCTTTACCGAGGCATCCATGATGACTTTGCTAACGAACCTGGCTGATAAGGAACTGGTGCATATGATTATTTGGGCAAAGAAAGTTCCAGGTAGGATCATAGAACTTTGATAGCGACCAAGACATTGCATTCTGTAAATCATACAAATAAAATCACAAGGCGATCCTGTGCTGATGAAAGGCAGAGATTTATTATTAGTTGGAGAAAGTGCAGTGTTTGTCACATTTAATAACAAATTTTCATCCGAAGGTATGTGTCTTTGTTCCAGAGCTACCCTATGGACTGTTTGCACTTTTGGTATGAAGACAATACGCTCGCTTAACCTGACAGGACAGTCCCTGCCAAAACCTCAGGCCTCGAACGGCTTCAGTCCGACAGAAATTTCAGATTATTCCTGATCCGACTTTGATGATTAGATGTCTTGTTATTAGCTTCAGTGAGTGCCAGCATCCTTCAAATATAATAGATGTCTAGTTTGGGTTGTTAAGAACTATGTAGAGCTGTGCCTAATAATTCAAAGCAAAGAGAAGTGTGGATGACAGGAAGTGTTCATTTTGTCAATAGCTTGCATATTTGGCATCATCACAAATTTTTAACAGGCATCTTAGGAAAAGATCTCAGCCGCAACATTTTGTTGCAATTAAGATCATGAATTATTACCAAGAATTAAAACAGAGAGAGGGGGATTAGGTGGGATGGATTTCATGCACATGTGCCCAGATAAACTGGATGTCCTGAGCTTCCTATTCGTGTGCGCGCGTGTGTGTGTGCGTGCATGCTTTTAGTGTCATACCCCCTCCCTGCAGTCTTCTGAGTTCATGGCCACATTAGTCCACTTGTGTAGATAAATCTCTGTCCAGCACTTAGAGCAGCAACAAAGCAGTGGTCTGTGTTCCTTACTCTGGTTGTGCAGTTATCTTCCTTATTTTTGAACTGGAATCTCTGAATGATTGCATGCAGCTTTTTAAACAAATCAAATTTGTGCTTGACTCTTGGAAAAGTAATCATGGCATAGTGGTGAGTGACTAGGCAGCACTACCCAGACTATTGACTTGGAGCATGAGTGAGTATACTTCAGAGCATTTCAGGCATGAAGTCTTGAGCTAGCCCTTTTTAAATACAAGGCAATTTTTTTCTGCCAATTGTATAGCAAGGTGCTTCAGTTCCAGTTACAGGAAATCTCACAGCTCAGTATCAGGTTTATACAGCATAACTAATCCAAACTAATCCATGGCTGGTTCAGCACTGCGATCTTCCTTTTTCATCTTAGCTCCATTCCCTACTCCTTCACTACCTTATGCCACCATCCATCTGATAATTGTACTCCTCACCGTGACCAGTTGCAGTGCTGTGACTTCCACAGGTTCACCAAACTTTGGGTCAAAACACTTCTTGCTGAGCTTTCTAGCAATCAGCTCACTTTCACAACCTCTTCTCCACAAGTAAAAGGCCCTGGTGTAGAAATATTACTGCTTTCTGTTCTTTATCAAAACCTGATTCAGACTCTCCGTAAGCGTGATGTGCCAGGGCACAGGCATCACAAGACCCTTGCAGTGATAACACACTCACATGCCACATATTCTGATGCCATATTATCAGAACCAGGTTTAATATCACTGGCACATGTTTCAAAGTTCAAAGAACGTATACAGTAAGTTAGACGACCGTGAGATATGTTTGCTTGCAGGCAGTCACGAAGCAATGTTATGAAATTTCTTGTTTTGTGACAGTACTACAGTGCAATACATAATTAAAAAACTATAAATTATTATAAGAAATACAGTATATATAAAATTAAATAGTGCAAAAAGAGAGAGAGGAAATAAAAAGGAGGTACTGTACACACATCTTATATTCTGCCTGGGTAGCCTCCAACCTGCTGGCATGAACATTGATTTCTCAAACTTCCGGTAATGCCCCCCCTTCACCATTCCCCATCCCCTTTTCCCTCTCTCACCTTATCTCCTTACCTGTCCATCACCTCCCTCTGGTACTCCTCCCCATTTTCTTTCTTCCATAGCCTTCAGTACTCTCCTATTAGATTCCCTCTTCTCCAGCCCTATATCTCTTTTACCAATCAACTTCCCAGCTCTTTACTTCACCCCCCCCCCAGTTTCACCCATCATCTTGTGTTTCCCCTCCCCTCCCCCACCTTCTAACTCTACACCTCATCTTTTTTCCCTCCAGTCCTGCTGAAGGGTTTGGGCACTACCACTACAATTCCAAGCACTACCCCACTACACGACCACACGAGATGCATCACAACAACCATTTTGACACCACACTATATAATACAGCTATTACATACAGAAATCCAGAGCAGGGTAAATTTTTAAGTTGTCCCGCTGTGGCCTAAAGTTTCAATTGCTGTGGAGGATTTATTATCGGTGTGGGATATGTCTTCCCTGACAAAGGGAACCACTCTGCATGGCAGATGCGACTTCTTGTGAACGCAGTCGCAGGTTCAGGGCCTCCTCTGTGGTGGTTGTAGGAGTGGACTCCAAAACTGCAGGGTGGTTCTGACAGAGGTAGCCACCTTTCTTCTTCTTGAATGTACATTCAGTTCACCGGCGTATTATTTTATTAATCTTTCTATTGCTCCCTTTTCTGCTCCTCTTGGTCTCCTCATCGACATTGTCTGACAAATTCTCTGTTTTCAGTTCTCCATTGAGTCCTTTCTTTTAGGCCTTGCATCCATCCAGATGGACTTGGTTTTCGCGTCTACTTGTGCAGGCGGCTTTCTGTCTCCCGCCTGAAGTTTATGCAATAAACTTAATGTATGCAGAGTAAATTCTGGCACCTGACATTCACAAAAGGCAATTGTTTGCAACTTTCCTGAAACTCCTTGAACTCACTTTCATCTTAAAGCCAAGCCACATTTCACAAGTAACTGCCTGATGAACCTATCAGAAGCTTCCTCAGATACAATGCCTATTCACCCATCTTGGAAATTTTCATGTTTTATTGTTTTACAACTTTGAGTCACAGTGGATTTAATTTGGCTTTTTTGACACTGATCAACAGATAAAGACTCTTTAGAGTCAAAGTAAAACAGATCTCTACAAAGCGATCTAAATACACTACAAACATAAAACATAAAATAATTGATTGCGTAAGTATTCAACCCCTTCAAGTCAGTATTTAGTAGATGCACCTTTGGCAGCAACTATAGCCTTGAGTCTGAGTGGATAAGTCTATCAGATTTGCACATCCACACATTGCAATTCTTCCCCATTCTTCCATTACAAAACTTTTTAAGCTCTGTCAGATCACAGGGGGATTGTGAGTGAACAGCCCTTTTCAAGTCCAGCCACAAACACTCAATTAGATTGTGGTCTGGACTCTGACTTGGCCACTCCAGGACATTAACTTTGTTGTTTTTAAGCCATTCCTGTGTAGCTTTGGCATTACACTTGTGGTTATTGTCTTGCTGGAGAACAAATCTTCTCCCAAGACTCAGTTCTTTTGCAGACTACATCAGGTTTTCCTCCAGGAATTTTGATGCATTCATTTTATCCTCTACCTTCTCAAGCCTTCCAGGGCCTGCTGCAGTGAAGCATCCCCACAGCATGATGCAGCCACCACCACGCTTCACGCTAGGGATGGTGTGTTTTTGATGATGTGCGGTGTTTGGCTTATGCCAAATATAGCGTGATAGTCTGATGGCCAAAAAGTTCAATTTTGTTTTCATCAGACCACAGAACCTTCTTCCAGCTGCCTTCAGCCAAACTCTGACATATGGCAAACTTTAGTTGAGATTTCATGTGAGTTTTTGTCAACAGTGAGTTTATTTTTGCCACTCTCCCATAAAGCTGTGACTGGTGAAGCACCCAGGCAACAGTTGTATGCGCAGTCTCTCCCATCTCAGCCACTGAAACTTGTAACTCCTTGATGCACCATCAATAACTCTCGGAGACGTGAGTTAAGTTAGGCTTTTTTTGGCTGGAAGAAAGCACAAGCAGCAAGTGACCATCACACAACATCCTGGAGACTGAGGGCAGGGCTCAGGCCCCAATCGCCTTTATACCGGGGTCTGTGGGAGGAGCCACAGGAGCAGTCAGCGGGGGGGGGGGGGGGGGGCGTGTCCAGACAGGTATATGTAGTTCACCACACTCCTCCAAAGTTGTCATCAGTCTCTTGGTGGCCTCTCTCACTAGTCCCCTTTTTGCACGGTCACTCAGTTTTTGAGGACACCCAGCTCTAGGCTAACTTACAGCTATGCCATATACTTTCCATTTCTTAATAAATTGACTTAACTGTACTCAAAGGAATATTCAGTGACTTGGAAATTTTCTTATATCCATCTCCTGACTTGTGCTTTTCGTGGAATTGCTTGGAGTGTTCTTTTGGCTTCATGGTGTAGTTTTTGCCAGGATACTGACTCACCAGCAGTTGGACCTTCCAGATACAGATGTATTTTTACTACAGCCAATTGAATCACCTTGACTGCACATAGGTCTCCAAAAACAGATCCCCATTTAACTAATCATGTGTCTTCTAAAATCAACTGGCTGCATGAGTGATGATTTGGTGTGCTTTATATTTGTAATTAATTTAGATCACTTTGTAGAGATCTGCTTTCACTTTGACGCAAAAGTGTCTTTTTCAGTTGATCAGTGTCAGAAAAGACAAATTAAATCACTGTTCACCAATGTACTAAAACAATAAAACATGAACATTTCCAAGGGTGGTGAATGCTTTTAATAGGCATGGTATGTTGCCTATACAAATTTGCAGTTAGACCACCACTTCCATCGCTTTCACGCTTCCTCTGAGCATTGTGGTCCTTCCTTGGTCCAATATGCTTTCCACAGAGGTCAGCACCAATGTCTGGTTTTGTTCTATTGGGAAATAGTTCATGGTGTGCAGCATGGAGAGAATTGTGGCATCATCCAGTACCTTCCGTAATTCACTTTCAGTTGGCTTCATTGCAGGAAATATGGTATGCAGATTGTGGATAGATCTCAAAGTGCAAAGTACTTTTATTATCAAAGTATGTATAAATTACACAGCCTTAAAATTCATCTCCTAACAGGCAGCCATGAAACAATGAAACCCAAAATCAAACCCTATCTATATGATAAAAGACTGCCTGCACACAACGTGCAGAGAATTAAAAAAAACACATTATACCCATCAAGCACCCAATGTGCAATGAGAAATTGACTGCAAGCCAATAGTGTTTCTGGACTGAAGTCTACAAGAGAGTCCCGTAGTTCCACACAGAGTCACGTAAATGATGTGGAGCAGTGAACTTATCAGCCCATACCTTACCTCAGCCCTGACACCCTGACCATTCCAAAACCTTGACCTTTTCAATCTGGCCCGGCACTCAACTCTCCATCCGAACAACAGGCTCTGCCGCATGGATACGCTGGACTTTGCCGCTTTGACTTGGCCAGTAAGTCTCCGTCCTCAGATCATGCTCAGTCATCCTGCAGCTTCAGTTTGGCCTGTTCATGCTCACCATGCTCTTGGTGACGGACTTGCCTTGGTGGTGCCTCACCTTGCCTCAGTTCTGCCACACTGAATTGCCTCCGTCCAAAGGGTAGTTACAGACTATTACCTGCAATGATCATTTGCCAGTACTTAGATGCTATCCTTGTTTCATTAGCTACCAGCCAGAAATCACAGAGGTTTTCCAGCGCCATCTTGGGAGGAAGATTGATCTTAACACAAGTTGTAGTTGTCTCTGCCAGTTACTCCCCCACAATGCTGATACTTCTGTTTTTACCACATACAAGCTCAATGTAGCTTGGTGTTATATTTCAGTGTTATTGATATCATTCCCACAAGAGAGATGTTTTCTATAAAATAAATTCTGAGATGGATATCTGCAGGCTTCAGTTCAGTACTGTATCTTTGAAACACCATTCAATCTCATTTTGTGGAATGTCTGAAATAGCTGAACCAGTGCCCAATTCTGTTTTTATTATTCTGCTGTTCACTTCTGGTGTAAACCATATTGCATCCCTACTGTTAGTTTTCACATTGTAAATCTCAAGTTCGTTCAGTCTTACATCATTGTCTTCATTTTCAGATTTTTCATCAATAGCATGCAGATTAGTGCTCTTTTTGAAACTGCAACTTGACTTTTTAGCTTTTTTCTCTTCTCTGTGCAGTCTATTTATTTTTTGCCTGCCTGACACACTCTTTGTATGCGTCCTACTTTCTTGCATTTTCTGCAAGTTCCGCCTTTAAATCTGTGCTTGTTTGGTGTAGGTGAGACCCTGCCACAACAATAACACAATTTGTTCAGCCAAGCTGCTTCCTGTTTATTCACACTCACTTTCATGCCTGACTGCAACTCAATTGCATCCCTGTCTGTAGTTTCCATTGAAACTGCAGTTTCAACTGCTTTTCTAAATGCAAGCTGTGCTTCTGTTAGGAGCTGTTTTTTAATGCTTTCTTTTAGTGCATCATTGAGCCCATCACTGAACTGACAATTGCTTCAGTCAGCCACGTATACTGAAATGGACTCCTCTTTCTTTTGATTCCGTCTATAAATCCTAAAGCATTCTTCAATTCACAGTGGCTTTAGTTCTAAGTGTTTTTGCGTCCCTTTTTCAATATCAGCAAAGCTAACTTTGGATTGTTTAGTTGGAGAAGTCAAACTCTGAAGCAAACTATATGCCTTTAAACCCAATGCGCTCAGCAAAATTGGTACTCTTTTCTCATTGGCTATTTCATTTGCTTCAAGATATTGCAGAAGTAACTCAGTATACATGTTCCAATTATATTTTGTACAATCAAATGTGTCAATTTTTTCCAACATAACTCGCCATTTCTGCTTTTTTTTGAATAATTATTATCACCTGATAATTACTCTTTATGAACCCTGAATCCTTCCATTTACCACCTTTTCATTTGACGTCTCTGCACATGCTTAGCTGTGTTTTTTACTCGCTGTGGTCAAACATCTCGCTGCGCTTTTTGTAGGTTGTTAGTCATTTTGGGTTTGTTTTAAAAGTACCTCGTCACCAATGTTTTGTCATTTCAAAACATTAAACAAATTCAAAGGAAGATGCAGGAGTCTGAAAATGCGGGTCTGACTTTGAGTTTACTTTATTCAAGGTGCTCACGTATCATTTGGTAGCAAATGCAATTCATATATTTTTATATATAACTTGTAATGAATTATTTAAACAAACAAGAATTCTTAATCAACCTTTATATATATGATTACACAAATCTTATTGAAATATTAAATATACACTAGCTTCCTTGTTTGTGAACTGTGGCTTCTCACTCTATCATAATGACCTGAGCCTTTGATTTCATTTCCTGTGCCTTTGTGTTTGTCCCTTCTCCTAGCCACAGTAAAGATGAGACTTTGACTGCTCCTCACCTTTCACCTTTCAGCTTTGCTTTCAATGAATCACCCTTCAGCACTTCAGTCACCTTTAACAAAATTCGGACACCACTCACTCACCTCCCCATTCCAAACCGCCTGCTCCTTTCATGACGCCGCAAGTGCTACTTGACCTGCTGAATGTTTGCAGCATTTTCTGCTTTTATTTCAGATTTATGATGTCAGCAGTTTTAATGATATCCTCTCTCCCACTCTGCCAGTGACTGGGATTGAACCCACATCCCTGGAGCTGTCAACTCCCACTACTTAACAGGGTTTCTTTCCATTCTATAATGTACTAACATATTTAAGGTGACATTAGATTTCCAGTGACCCTTCCTATTTTACTGAAATTCAAAAATTTTGAACACTTTTGAAAGTTTAACCACATGTAATTATTCTATCTCGGAAATCTGAGCTTTTAGAGACAAACCTAAGAGTTTATTTATATTTTTATTGCTATGACCTTCTTCACCCAGACTGTCATTAGTATTCTGGGGCCCTCCAGTTCCTTTTGTTTCTCTCCACCATTTATATTTCTATTTCCAAATTGTAAGTTGGTAAGTAGAAATTTGCACCCAAGCATCATTGGGTATGTGTTGTGTATTTATATTTCAATAATATTTAAGTAATTCTGTATGTATATATGTGTGTGTGTTAATTAAGTATTTCTGTTCATTTAAGTAAATTATTACAGGTTACATGTATAAACATGTGAATTGCACGTCATGACCCTACCAGGTGATACGTGTGCACCTCGTTTAAAGTATACCTGAAGTTAGACCCACATTCCTGTGTCTTCCTTTAAATTAATTTAATGTTTTTAGTGACAGAGCTTAACATTGGTGATGAGGTATTTTTAAAACAAACCCAAGGAAGGCTATCAACCTGTTGAAGTGCTAAAGAAAAACCAGCACAGCAAGATGTTCAAACTTACAAAAAGCAGTGAGGAATGGTCGAATTTGAAAAAGAAACAGACCCGTACATGCAGAGACTGTTGAGCTAAAAAAACAGCACATCTTCTTCATAAGGGAAGATGTGATTGAGTATTTTTTTAAAAGTCAGAAAGCGGAGGAATTAATGGGTTCATGAAGAATGAGTACTGGGTGATAATAATTAATTTAAAAGGAGCAGAAATGGCTGGCCATGTCAGAAAGATTGAACCTTGAGTGTTCAACAGTTAACTGGCTCATGTATACTGAGCTAATTTAGCAATATTCTGAAGCAAATGAAATAGGCAATGAGAAACAAGTTCCAACTTTGCTGAGATCATTGGGTTTGAAGGCATACAGTTTGCTTTGAAGTTTGACTGCTCTAACCAAACCAACAGAAGTGAGCTTGGCTGCTATTGTAAAAGTAATGCAAGAACACTTAGGACCAAAGCCATTGCTGATTGCAGAATGCTTTAGGTTTCATAAGCAGAATCAAAAAAAGTCCCTTTCAGCATATGTGGCTGAAGTGAAGAGTTTGCCTGAGCATTGTCAGTTCAGTAATGGGTTTAATGATGCACTAAGAGATTGTTTAGTTTGTGGAATCTTAAAAGAAAGCATTAAAAAAAAAGACTTTTAACCGAAGCACAACTTACATTCAGTAAAGCAGTTGAAATCACTGTTTCAATGGAAACCACAGACAGAGATGCAATGGAGTTGCAGTTAGGAACGCAAGTGAGTGTGAATAAAGTTGCAGCATCTAAATGGGGACCAGCCTGGCCAAACAAATTATGTTACCATTGTGGCAGAGGTTCTCATACATCAAATAAATGCAGATTTTAAGGTGAAACTTGCAGAAAACACAACAAAAAAGGACATATTCAAACAGCATATTGGGCAGACGAAAGTAAATGGACTCCACAGGGAAGACAAAAAAATAAAAAGTAAAGTTGAAGTTTCAAAAAGAGCACTAACCTGCATGCTGTTGATAGAAATCTGATAATGATGAGAGTGATAGAAGACTGTGTAGCCTTGAGATTTACAGGCAACCAATATGGTTTACACTAGAAGTGAACAGCAAATTAATTAAAATGGAATTAGACACTGGTTCAGCTGTTTCAGTCATTCCACAAAATGAATTTGAACAGCATTTCATAAATACTAAACTGAAACCCGTGGCTATCCAAATAAGAATTTATACTGGAGAAAAGATAACTCCAGTGGTAATTATATTAATAACTGTAAAATTCAACAACCAACAAGTCACATTGAGCTTGTATGTGGTAAAAACAGAAAGACTAGCATTGTGGGGAAGTGAGTGGCTAAGACCATCCTCCATGTGTATGCCACCCCCTCCCGTAATGATGCCAACTGAAAGTGGATTAAGAAAGGTACTGGATGATGCCACAACTGTCGCCATGTTACCCAGCAGAGGACCACTTCCTACAGTCTCAGGTTCAAATCCTACAACTCCAGAACCTGCCTGAGAATGTTTCCATGGCCACAAGTCTCGCCTGCCAAGCAGAGTCATCCCCTTTGTCAGGAAAGATGTTGTCCCTCAAGAGTAAGAAATCCCCTCACAGAGGCTAACCCTTTAGGCTTGCATGGGACTATTTAAAATTGACTGTGCTGTGGACGTCTGTATATTATGTAGTATACCGAGTAGATAGTTGAGGTGCATTTTCTACTGAGGTGGAGTTTATAACTAAGGAGGTGAATCTTGTGTATTTAATATTTCAAAATGTTTGAGTAATCTTGTGTGTATATATATATATATATATATATATTAGTTGATAAAGCATTCTTGTTCATTAAAATTAATTGTTACAGGTTCTATGTATAAATACGTGATTTGCATAAGGCATCACGCTACCACATGATATGTGCACACCTCACTTAAAGTAAACGCAGAGTTAGACCCAGATTCCCAAATTCCCCTGTTCAATGTTGTGAAGTTACAAAACATAACAGTATGAATGACTGTTGCTGGAAGGTGATGGTGATGGCACAGTAGCTCCTCCTGTGAGACTAGAGACAGAGATTGCAAAAAGGTATTCCATTTTTCTTGCCCGCACTGAATGTGACCTGGGAGCAGGTACAGTTCAAAGTAAATGTATTAGCGAAAGGATGTACATGTCACCATATACTTCTCTGAGACTCAGCTTCTTGCAGACATTCACAGTAGAACAAAGAAAAACAGTAAAATCACTGGAAAGCTACTCACAAAGGAAGACTAACAAACAACCAATGTGCAAAAGAAGACAAACTGATCAAACAAATAAATAGTAGACAATAGACAATAGGTGCAGAAGCAGACCATTTGGCCCTTCGAGCCTGCACCACCATTTTGAGATCATGGCTGATTATCTACTATCTATACCCGGTTCCTGCCTTGTCCCCATATCCCTTGATTCCCCTATCCATGAGATACCTATCTAGCTCCTTCTTGAAAGCATCCAGAGAAATGGCCTCCACTGCCTTCCGAGGCAGTGCATTCCACACCCCCACAACTCTCTGGGAGAAGAACTTTTTCCTTAACTCTGTCCTAAGTGACCTACCCCTTATTCTCAAACCATGCCCTCTGGTACTGGACTCTCCCAGTATCTGGAACATACTTCCTGCCTCTATCTTGTCCAATCCTTTAATAATCTTATATGTTGCAATCAGATCCCCTCTCAATCTCCTTAATTCCAGTGTGTACAAGCCTGAGAACTGAGCTATAATACTGAGAACATGAGTTGTAGAGTCCTTGAAGGTGAGTCCATAGGTTGTGGAATCAGTTCAGTGTTGAGACGAGTGGAATTATCCACACTGATTCAGGAGCCTGATGGTTGAAGGGTAATAACCGTCCCTGAACCTGGTGGTGTGGGACCTAAGCAATATATATAAAATGCTGGAGGAGCTCAGCGTTTTGGGCCAAGACCCTTCATCAGAACTGGAAAGGAAGGGGAAGATGCCAGAATAAGAAGATGGGAGAAGGGAAGGAGTACAAGCTGGAAGGTGATGTGAAGCCAGTGGGTGGGTGTGAAGTAAGACGTTGAGGGTAATGGGTGGAAAAGGTAAAACGTTGGAGAAGAAAGAATCTGATAGGAAGGAAGAAAGGTCCATGGGAGAAAGGGAAGGAGGTGAGGCACCAAGGAGAGATAATCGGCATGTGAGGAGAAGAGCTAATTGGCCAGAGTAGGGAATTGAAGAAGAGGGAAGGGGGAGGGGAATAATTACTGGAAGGTGGTAAACTTGATGCTGGTGGCTATTAAGACAAAATATGAGGTGTTGCCCTCAATCTGAGTGTGACTTTATCTTGGCAGAAGAGAAGGATATGTCAGGACAGGAATAGGGACAGGAATTAAAGTAGTTGGCCACTGGGAAATTCCACAGTTCGTGGATGGAGCAGAGGTGCTAAACAAATTAACGCCAGGTTACTCCAATGTAAAGGAGGCCGTATCAAGAGCATTGTACTCAGTAGGGCAGCCCAACAGGTTCGCAGATGAATTGTTGCCTCACCTGGAAGGACTGTTTGGGACCCAGAATGGAAGGGAGGGGGGAGCTGAATGAGCAAGTGTAGCACTTCAACCAATTACAGGGATAAGTGCCAGGAGGGAGATTAGTGGGGAGGGACAAATGGACAAGGGAATCACTGAGGGAGCGATCTCTGTGGAAACCAGAGAGTGAGGGTGAGGTAAAGATGTGTTTGGTGGTAAGATCCTATTGAAGATGGCAAACATTGCAGAGAATGATGTGTTGAATGTGAAGGTCCATGGGGTAGTAGGTGAGGACACTCTGTAGGTGTTAAGGCACGGTAAGACGGGGTGAATGCGAATGTTGAGGAAATAGGGGAAATGTGGGTGAAGGCAGCATCAATGGTGGAGGAAAGGATACCTTGTTCTTTGAATAAGGAGGACTTCTCTGAGGTTCAGAGTTGGGTGAGTGAAGTTAACCATGCTGGTTTAGGGGCCTGATGGTTGAGGGGTAATAACTGTTTCTGCACCCGGTGGCATGGGACCAGAGGCTCCTGTACCTCCTCCCCAGTGGCAGCAGCGAGAAGTGAGCATGGCCTCAGTGCTGGGGTCCTTGATGATGCTTTCTTGTGGCTGTGCTTCTTATAGATATGCCCGCCAGGAACTTTACTCATCTCTGGTCACTCCAGGGAGCTCATTAAATACAGTTGGCACTTTAGTGTGGAAGGGCTTACTAATGGGTGAAAATGGTGTGGTTCCAATGAATAAAATGAAATTTATATTCAATTGGTGATTGATTTCATTCCAATGACTGAACAAGGTTCTTGAGATTCGTTGGGTTTGTCTGATTGAGCCAGTCCCTTTTACAGTGAGCGATTTTGGCCCTCAGCCCACAGAATGGAGGCACTTGAGTTCTGTTGGATCACAGATCTATGACATTGGCACTGGGTCTATTGCAACAGGACGTGATCTAATTCTTGGCAACTGCTTTGATGTCATCCAGTGGTTTGCAGCAGCTATCCCATGCTCAGCTGATTTGTGTTGCCAGTAACTTTGGAAATACATGACTCTGCAAAACAGTATTTACATGAAGTGGGGACATGTGTGCGGCCATTATAATATTATGAACAATATTCAATCTTTATCTGCATCTTCAGGCTGCCTTCCCCTCACCCCCCCCACCTTGCCACCCCAGATGGTTATTGACATTGCAGCCACCATCATTTGCAAGGTTCTAACATTGCATTCACTGGCAACATGTCAGATTAATCAGCTGAAAAGGGTCTTTTGCTCCTTTGGATGCCTTAAAGCCACTTACAGCAATTACCCTTATTGAAGTGGTCCCTCAGTTCCTGTTGTAATATTGAAAAGGTGGCAACCAGTTTCACACACAACCAGGAGCATTTGATGACTCTGAGCCTGTAATCACTGGAGTTTAGAAGAATGAGTGGGGGATCTCATAAGAGAATGTTGAAAGGCCTAGATAGAGTGGGTGTGAGGAGGGCTTTTTTTTATTGTGGGGTAGTCTAGGACCGGGGGTACAACCTCAGAATTCTTTTAGAGCAGAGATTTATTTAGCAAGAGGTTGATGAATCTGTGGAATTTATTACCATCCAGACAACTATGGAAGCCAGGACACTGGGTACATTTAAAGTGGAGGTTGATATGTTCTTGGGCTGAATTCTGCTTCTATGTCTTTTGCGGAGCTAAAAATGGCAGCGGAGTCAACCTCTCCTGGCCCATCAGTGGCACTCGAACTGCGGTTCCGCATTGCGCATATTCCCATTCACCGATCGACCGCGTTTTCAGCATCTCCAGGTGCAGCCTGAAGATGGCTGCTTTCGGGGTGCGATCTAGTGGACCCAATGTTTCACCACGGCCGTGAGCTGGAGTGGCACGGGGAACCGGAACATCGAAACAGTGAGTGCCCCTGTCGGGGGCCTAGGTGATTGTGGGCCAGAGTTTGTTAACAATTCTCGACTTGGGGGAACTCAAAATAAAAGCAGCGCTACAGACAGACTGTTACATCAAAACAGCAAATTTTTGCCTCCCTTCTTGCTGTGGAAGAGGTGATATCGCTTCCTTTCCCTTGTTCCCGAGGAGAGAGGGAGCCAGAGGGTTGTTGAACTGTTAGGATGATCTGTAGTTTTTGATGGACTGTAGACCATGCTCTCTCTTTGGGGGCTTTGCTGATGCCTGGTGAATGGTGAAAATGCTGATGCTTTCTGCTAGAATAAGTGGGCAGAGGGGAAAGGGTTGATGCTGGATGTGTGTGGGCGGGGGAAGGGGACTTTGGCATTCTTGCTTTTTTTTCTCTCCATTCTTTAGGGGTTTTCTTCTGTTTCGAGGATGTCTGCTGAGTGTAGGAATTACAGGTTGTATATTGTTTGCATTCTCTGATATTACATGTGTTACGAATGTGGAGCAACTCTGAGGGACCGAAGGGTACAAAGTCGCCCCCTCCTTTTTGAGAATCGCAAGATCGCTATTATTTCGGGTCTGAGACCCGGGAAATGAGAGAGATACACATCATGTCAATAATGAGAGAGGGAGACGCAGAATACACAACCAGGTGGAATGTCTCCTGACACAAGCGGAACGGAACCACTGATTACTGCTATTGTCTCTTGGAGACGGAATTGCGTATTGAGTACTGTACTATTCATTGAAACCCCTCAGGGGACAACCAGAGTGGTCTGGTTGAGGGATTGCAACATCCCAACCTGACTGACATCTGAGACCCCGTGAGTGAGGATAAAAGATGGGTCTGGGGAACACCCCTTAGACACACCAGGAGAAACGCTAGAAATCCAGGGACAGCGTTTTATAGCGAAAGCCGGTGGGGGCTCGTGTGCGTCCTCCCTTGCCTGGGTGGCCGGCTCACCACGGAAGAACATTTTAGCTAAAGGAGAGGTCACACTTGAACGGCCACGACAACGAGACACCTGACAGATCAAAATCATAAAGGAAAGTTGGCAAGTTTTTCTCTTTCTCTCTCTCTCCAACAATTGCAACCCAGCGACACCCAAATGACGGCAGCCTGTGTGAACTGCAGCGAATTTTATATTTCCATCAGACAATTCATTATCCCCTAGACAACAACAGAGCTTATTTCTTATTGTTTATTATTATACCCTCACTTTTAGGTTTGGTATTGACGACGTATATAATCTGTATATTTGCATTGATATTATTTTTGTGTATTTTTGCTAATAAATACTGTTAACAATAGTATCATCAGACTCCAACGGACCTCTCTATCTTTACTGGTAAGTAACCCAGTTACGGGGTTTGTAACACATGGAACCAATGAATCATTGAACTTATTGTTTTATGGAACCCGAATAAAATTGACATTGATAGGAATTCAAGGTGAACGTTGGAGATCAAGTACCTCAGCCTTGACATGCCACTGCAGGAGACTCATGGTGCAGTCCCCCAGTCCCAACCATCTTCAGCTGTTTCATCTGTGCCTTTTGGCCTTTTATGCGATTAATGACTGTGCAATGCTCTGGTACAATTAGTTAAGTAGTTCTTGGCTTAGACCTAGTCAACTTTCAGGTGTGGGCTGATAAGGAGCAAGTTATATTTATATCACTCTGGTCATCTGAGCCACCCTTCTTGATGATTAATGGCACTAATTCCATAGTTCAATAGTTCTTCTGGCAAGTTGGTGGTGTGATTGATTGCAGCGGCTCCTACGGAGCCAACCAAAGATGTTATTGTCCTTTTTAAACATTTTTTTACCGTTGAAAGACCCTGCTGGACATTAACAACTTGAAGTACCGCATCTCTACCCCATCAGCTCATTGGTTGCTCATTGGCAGAGAAACTGAAGGAGCTAGACTTGGTGTGGATCGTGCTGCCTACTGCGTCTAAGAGGCGTTGGAGAAGTCGGCGCGTGAAGATTAACAGCGAGTGATCGTCTTAGTTGCTTTTCTTGAAACTGTAACACCATGTTGGACGTTGCAGAGTAGACTCGATGGGTCAAATGGCCTTATTCTGCTTCTATATCTCTTATGGTCTTATTGCCAACGTGGAATGCTGCAAGTCCAATTTGTTGACTTATTTGGCAGGTGGAGGAGTTGCGTGGCCTCGCTTGTAGTGAGAACTAGGCCTCAAGCAGTGGTGTCGCCTGTTTACAGCTGTCCGGGAGAGAGGCACTGGAGTCAGTGCACTCCACCAGAGGTGGTACGGCACTGCACCCCGCTGGAGTCAGTGCTGCCCCCCAGTGTTCGCTCAGAAGAAGACAAGTTGTATTGTGTTAGACTGCTGCAATAATCATGGGACTCAGGGTCTTGTAACTGTAACACCATGTTGGACATTGTTGACATAACTTTTGTGTGATTGTATTTAACTGATGTCTTATATGTGCCTATGCTGTGTGCGACTTTTTGTACTGTGTGTTGCACCTTGGTCCGCTGTTTCGTTTGGCTGTATTCATGGGTATTCATGTATGGTGGAATGAGAATTGAACTTAAATTTGTACTTTCAATACCCTGGGGTGGGGGGGTGGGGGGGTTATCATTAACCAGAAACAAGTGGCACAGCAGATAAACTTCTTCGTGGAATCCTGGTGTCCAGCTGAGCAAAGCAATCAGAGCTCTTTGAAACATCCAAAACAAAAAATATAAAACAGCTGGAAATGCTCCACAAGTCAGGCAGCAACCACATGGAGTTGGTACTTCAGGAGGACATTAATTCAGTGTTTTCATAATAGGAAGGAAAGTGAAGAGCTATGTGGAAGAGAATGGTTAAATTGGTCTCGGAGTTGGTTGAAGAGTCTACATAACATCATGGTCTGAAGGGCCTGTGTTGTGTTATATGTTCTCTATGCACAATATTACAGCCTTTACATTTTACAATATTACATTGATGACCCTAGTGCGGAAAGTATCATGGACTCCATATTACACCCGATGTGGAACTGGAGCACAGTTCTGTGAAAAGGCATTGGCCTTAAGTTTACTAAGTGATGGAGCAGGCTAGCGAGGCCTCCGATGTACTCCTGCTTTTATTTCCTAATTTCTCATGTCTTAGATATAATGATAACCAAATGGGTCTCTCCGTCGGTCAGGGTAAAACATGGATATTGCATCCTAGCTGCTTACGCGCTACACAAGCCTGGGCAGTACGATATGGAGAGCAAGCTGTTGCCCTTGCAGCAGGCTCCCCTCTCCACACAGCTGATGAATCCAAAGGAATGGCAGTTTATCACCAGTGGAATCGCAGGAGTTGCCGGTCTGTTTTGAATTCAATGTAGGACTGACTGCCTTACGGACTCCAGCTTTACATTGATCTTGGGTTTAACTTCCAGTGCCTTCCTCATTAGTGAGTATAGCTACAAGGCAGGAGAGATTTGAGATCAGAATTTTCCATCTCCTAGATGTGCCAGAAGTGACTGGTTTTAAGGGAACAATAACCTATCTTTGTCCCTTCTCCTGTCAGTAGAGATGGTTCCGCCAGGCTTAGTTGGCTAACCCACACGTGAAGGCCAGGAGATGGACTTGGTTGTCAGAGGCTATTTGAGACGCGCACCATTGGGAGCATTTAACAGAGAGTGGGAGCTTATCCCTACCACCTCCCCTGGCTACATCAACCTTAAGGAAACAATGTGAAAAGAACGCAGGGAAAATCCCAGATACACTGTTAATCTTTCCTAGTAGAAGAGTGTGGAACAGTTTTAGATTGCATACCCGTAACTGATATCCCAATGTAGTAAGGATGTTTCTGTTGTACAATATATCTCTGTCAGTCCAGTGCAAGGAGGATTTATGGGGAACATAGAACATGGAGCAGTACAATACAAGAACAGGCACTTGCACCCATGATGTTTGTGTTGACCATGAGGCCAATTTAAAGTAATCACATCTTCCTGCAGACAGTCTAGATCCCTTCGTTCCCTGCTTCGTAAACCTCTTTTTAACCTGTCTCATAAGTCTCTTTTAAATGTTCCTCCTTTCACATTGAACTATGCCCTCAAGAACTTGACTTTTTCATCCTGGGGAAAAGTGTTTGGCTGTCTATCCACCTGCTGCAGGAATGATCTCAGACACAGTGTTATTCTGACTAGACTTAGCTGACATACGGATACAGGGAGGATCTCAGGCATGGGAACAGTGCTTTGCAGTATATCCCCTGATTTCCAAAGAAGGATTCTATCAAGTTGCTTCTGTGAACTCTGATGACTGCAACTAGGGCACAATTTTGGGATAAGGCATCAGCAATAATTTATAGGCTGGTGGATCGGGCTTGAGAGGTCCTAAAACCTAAACTTGGTTTTATTTCCAAAGTTCCTATGCCCTAGATGAGGGGTTCCCAACCTGGGGTCTGCGGACCCCTTGCTTAATGGTATTGGTTCATGGCATTAAAACGGTTGGGGGCCATTACCCAGGTTAGTATAAAAGTTTAATACACAACACTATAGAATTTTTATTAATGCACTGTTAGAAAATATGCTTCTTCCTGCTGAACTGTAACCTTCAAAGTGTAACTTTTCAATGGTGAACTCTATTCCCATCCCTTATACAGATAATGCTTACTCCTGTCCACTTGCGCAGCCTTTCTACACACTGACTTGCCTTTACAATTGCCATACAACTCATATCAATTGGGCAAGCAAAGGAAATTCTTTATTCTTTTCAAAGCTTTTTGATGTATAACAAAGAATCTTGAGAAGGGCTTACAATCTTCCATGCTGAAACTCCTACTCAACTCAGATCATCCAAGCAAGCAGAGGAAATTGTTTGAATAATTTCTTTTACTTTTCTTTTGATGTATTTTGGAGTCTTGAAAGCAGCTACTTAAACTTTGGCTTGTGATCAGGACAAGCATTAATACTAACCGCTCTAAGAGAAGTTGACAGTGGCTGATAAGTAATTCTACTCTTGTTTTAGCTATTTCACTAAACCAATATCCTTGGATTCTCTGCATCACTGAGCCCAAGTTATGGGCTCTCCCTTTTGGGATTCTCTGCATTCCAATCAAACTATGTTGCAGTTGGTCCAAGGTCATAGCTAATTCTAGGTGGCATCTGACTAGCATATAACCTTATACTGGAGTTTTTAAAAGTTAGAATGAAAGATCAAAAATTATTTTATACTTTATACTCAGTTTTGTCATCTGTATTTGTTTCAGTGTAGTTTTATTTGTTATCAATGAGAGTTTAGCACTTATGATTTCTTTTGTCAATACACCTGCCAAGTGACATTTGAGGAAACTTTCATTTTGCAGTAGATTATCATACCGCATTCTCAGTATATCTCAAAGTACTTCAAATCCAACGACACCCATTTGAAACATAATTGCTCTTGTACGGCCAAACATACCAGCTAATTGTATTTAGTGAGACAGGCCAAGGGGGAAGAATGGGAGAAATTTGGGGATGTTGGTAGCTGGGGGAAAAATACTGATGAAGAGAAATCAGGGCCTCTCTTAACGTGGCACAGTTCCTCACAATGTAACGAGGCATCTGGGCTTCAGCTTGATAGTTAACCGTACTGTTGGCACTTCCATCTACTCTTGATGTGCTTACATGCTACCCTGCCATATGTTCTTCGGATTCTGGCATGAAGTTTGAGATGAGCAGGGCACTTTAATCACCATACTTATTCTATAATCTTTTATTTCTAAATGAAAGAAATGCTGAAATAAGGTCTATTTCAACACTCCTTCTACAATTCATTAGATCACAAGACTTAGGAGCAGAATTAGGCCATTTGGCCCATCGAGTCTGCTCCACCATTCCATCATGGCTGACTAATTAAACCTCTCAACCCCATTCTTCTGCCTTCTCCCTGTAACCTTGGACACCCTTACTAATCAAGAATCAATCAACCTTGGTGTTAGGTACACTCGATAACTTGAACCCCACAGATATCTGTGGCAACAAATTCCACGGATTTATCACACTCTGGCTAAAGAAATTCCTCCTCATTTCTATTCTAAAGGACATCCTGGTATTCTGAGGCTGTGCCCTCTGGCCCTATTTGAAACATGCTCTCAACGTCCACTCTATCTAGGCCTTTCAATATGTAGTAGGTTTCAATGCGATTTCCCCCCTCATTCTTCTAAACTCTAGTAAGTGCTGAGTTAGACTTATCAAGCGCACCTCACACATTAACCCTTTCATTCCCAGTATCCTTCTCATAAATCTATTCTGGACCCTCTCCAATGCCAGCACATCCTGCTTACAATACTCCAAAATTGGTCTGACCAATGCTTTTTAAAGAATGAGCCTTACATTCTTGCTTTCCTATGCTATATCTCTTGAAAGGAATGCTAACATTGCATCTGCCTTTCTTATTACCAACTCAACCTGCAAGTTAATCTTTAGGGAATCCTTCACTGCGATGACCATACGCTTCCCCACACTATATTCCATCTCCCACTTCTTTGTCCATTCTCCTGATCTGTCCAAGCCCTTCTGCAGACTCCCTGCTTCCTTAACACCACTGGCGCCTCCACCTATCTTTGTATCATATGCAAACCTGGCCACAAAGATATCAATTCCCTCATCCAAATCATTGATCTATAACATGAAAATCAACAGACCCAACACCAACCACCATTAGTCACCAATAGACAACCAGAAAAGGCTGCTTTTATTCCCAATCTTTTCCTTCAGTCTGTCAGCCACTCTCAGAATTACAATCACAGTCAGAATCAAGTGTATTATCGTGGTTATATTTTGAGAAATTTGTTGTTTTTCAGCCTCAGTGCAGTGCAACACATAACAAAAATTAGTGCAAGTGAGAGTAGTAAGTATACAAAAATACAAAGCAGTTCATGGACCTTTCAGAAATCTGAAGGCAGAGGGGAAGAAGCAGTTTCTAAACTTCAGGCTCCTGTGCCTCCTAATGAGAAGAGAGCATGTTCTGGATGGTGAGAGGCACAGTAGTCAGCACAGCGCTATGCAGTACAGGTGACCCGGTTCAAATCCCCCCACTGCCTGTAAGGAGTTTGTACGTTCTCCCCGTGACCACGTGGGTTTCCTCTGGCTGCTCCGGTTTCCTCCCACAGTCCTAAGACGTACCAGTTGGTAGGTTAATTGGTCATCCTAAATTGCCCTGTGATTAGGTTAGGGTTAAATGGGGGGTTACTGGGCAGCGCAGCTCAAAGGGCTGGAAGGGGCCGTTCTGCACTGTGTCATGATAAATAAATGGTTAAATGATGATGCTGTCTTCTTGAGGCATCGGCTTTTGAATATGCCATTAATGGTGGGGAGGTCAATGCAATTAATTCTGCCCATGCTAATATCTATTTATGACACCTCCCTCTCCTTTCTCGATCTCTCTGTCTGCATCTCTGGAGGCAAACTGTCTACTGACATCTTTTATAAACCTGCTGATTCTCACAGTTATCTGATTTCCACAGATTACCCGAGCTCCTGTAAAAAAACCTTTTTCTCCTTTCCTTCATCTGCACCTCATCTGTGCCCAGGATGCAACTTGCTGTTCCATCAGAGATGTCCTCCTCCTTTAAAGAACGGGGTTTCCCTTCCTCCATTATCGACACTGCTCTCACCCACATCTCCTCCATTTCACGTACATCCACGCTCACCCCTTCTTCCCAAAGTTATAAGAGTTCCTCTTGTCCTTACCTACCACCCATCAGCCTCCGCATCCAATACATCATACCCTGCAAATTCTGCTATCTGCAAATGGATCCCGTCATTAAACATACCTTTACCCTCCCCACTTTCTGCTTTCCACAGTGATTGCTCCTTCCACGATTATCTGATTCCACGAAATTGTCCCTTCCCACCAATTTCCTTTGAGCACCCACCCCTGCAAGCAGCCGAAGAGCTGCCTGTTCCCTTGCCTCCATTCAGGGACCCAAACCGTCTTTCAAGTGAGGCAACGCTTCACCTGCAAATCTGCTGAGCTCGCCTATTCTGCCTGGTGTTCCCAATGTCGCCTCCACTACATTGGAGAGAGCCATCGTATATCAAGCATCTCCACTCCGTCCGCCACAAGCGGAGCTTCCTAGTGATCAAACATTTTAATTCCAGTTTTCATTTCCGCTCCGACATGCCCATCATTGTGCTGAGATGAGGCCAGCCTCAGGATGAAGGAGCAACGCCTTATATTCCATCTGAGCAGTCTCCAAACTGATTGCACGAATATCGATTTCTCCTTCTGGTAAAAAAATATCCCTCCCCTTCCCCTTTTCTTCTATTTCCCACTCTGGTCTCTTTCCTCTTCTCACCTGCCCATCACCTCCCCCGGTGCCCCTCCTCCTCGCCTGTCTCAAATGGTCCAATCTCCTCCCCATCAGGTTCCTTCTCCAGTCCCTCTTTCCCGCACACCTGGTTTCACCTATCATCTTCTAACTATCCTCATTCCCCTCCACCCACCTTTTTATTCCGACATCATCCTCCTTCTTTTCCAGTCCCGAAGAAGAGCTTTGGCCTGAAATGTCAACAGTTTATTAATTTCCATAGATGCTGCTTGACCTGCTGAGATCCTCCAGCATTTTGTGTGTGTTGCTTTGGATTTCCAGCACCTGCAGACTTTATCATGTTTGTGCTAGTCTCATTCCTGTAATATCCTGCGCTCGTATTTTGTTTAGCAGCCTTATGTGTGGCATCTTGTCAAAGGCCTTCTGAAGATCTGGGTAAACGGCATCCACTAACACTACTTTGTCTATCACACTAGTTATTTCCTTAATGGCTTCCAACAGATTTGTCGGGGGAGATTTCTCCTTAAGATACAAGGTTTTCTGAAAATGAGGCATAACAGGTTAGTGAAGTTGCAGACACCTTCCTCAAGTTGCATTGCCTTATTCGGCACAAACAAGGAATTGGGTGTTGTTATACTGTCTGGCTTCAGGTAATTCCAGTCTCACTAATGTTGCTGATCCTAAATGGACTAACACATCAGTCAACAGGTGTGTGTGTGTGTGTGTGTGTGTGTGTGTGTGTGTGTGTGTGTGTGTGTGTGTGTGTGTGTGTGTGTGTGTGTGTGTGTGTGCGCGCGCGCACACCCATTCATTCAAAGGGAACTTGGTGATGTTGTAATTTTGTCCATCCCCAACAAATGAGACAAATCCAACAGTGGTCACTAAAGAAGAACATCCCTACTGTTCCCTACAGGGAAAGTAATCACCAATACCCCTCAATCATTTCCTCCCGGTGAAATCCAATGCCAATCAACTCCAGAACTTTGTTCTATTTCTCTGGTTGCAGTGCTGTGTCTGGACTCCACTGAAATTCCCACAGGAGTGGATCAAATCTTGAGAACTGGTGGGAAATGGTTTAACCTCTGATAACCATACCTGATCACCTGAACCTCTGTACACTCAGAGGCCAAGCTCCATGTCATTACTGGCATGTTCACTAAAGTAAATGACAGAGGAACTCTACCAACTTGCCCTTGGACAATAAAGGTTCACAGTTAGAAAACTTGTATCTTATAGACAACAACAGTCTCAGCCCAACACGACTGCTGTCTACTGTTTTCCACAGATGCTGCCTGGCCTGCTGAGTTCCTCCAGCATTTCGTGTGTGTTGCTTGGATTTCCAGCGTCTGCAGGCTTTCTCTTGTTTGTGAGCCACATGTTGGTGAAGGTATTCATTGAGAATGAAATTCACTACGTGTGAATACGTCAACAGCATTAGCCTGAAGGAAAAGGTATCTGAATATTTAGAGCTCAGACTTGGCACAGAGTTTTTGCACAACTAAGCAGTAATCCCTTCCATCCTGCAGGCTTCTGAGACCTTAGACCTTGAGACTACTTATAGCAAGCAACTTGAGACATTTAAGAGATATCACTGTCTCCGTCTCTGCAAAATCCTCAATATCCACTTAAAGGTTAAGTGCCCTTTCCTGAGGCATATATCCCTGCATTAAAGCACTAATTACACTCAGATGTCTCTGTTGGGCAGAGCGCATCGCTTGCATAACTGACTCCAGATTCCCAAAACAGGCACTCTGTTGCAAAAAGGCAAAGATCCCAAAAAGATTTGCAGCTTCCCCGCAGACCGGCGGTAACCTGTGACCCGTAGTGACTCCTGTGGAGAAGGATCTTTCAGGATGGTACTGAGAACCTTGAGTCCATGTGTAATGACACACACAAAATGCTGGAGAAACTCAGCAGACCAGGCAGCATATAGGAAAAGTGTACAGTCGATGTTGCGGGCTGAAACCCTTCAGCAGAACCTTTCATCCTCTGCTTTAAATATACCCAATGACCTGGCCTCCACAGCCATCTGTGACAACGAATTCCACAGATTCACCACCCTCTGGCTGAAGAAATTCCTCTTGCCCTCAGTTCTAAAGGGACATCCTTTTATTCTGAAGCTGTGCCTTCTGGTCCTCGTCCCCCGCCCCCCCCCCCCACCCCCCAACTCCAGGAATCATCCTCTTCGCCTTTTACTCATGCATTTGAAAATAACTTGTTTTTGACTTTAGAGAAAAAGCAAGTCAATATCAAGCTCAAGGGAACAATAAGAAAAACTTAATCTGTGTGTCTTAATACCTGTATGCCCGTGTTTTTCTCTCTCAAAATATGCATTGTGTGTGTGTGAGAGAGAGAGACGGACAGACAAATATAGAGAGAGGTCCTGAGTTTCATGAATTGACATTGCCTTCCAGCGAAGATTAGCTGGATCTGTGTACTTTGGAGCCATTTCAATGTACCACGCAATAAAATAAAGAAGCAAGTGTGCTTAACATCTGTGGGCCTGAAAGAGCCAATTTCAGCCTGAAACTAGAGAGGAGGAAGAGTGTTTGTAGAAGGCACTTTTGTCTGTGCAGGCCAGCTTTTGCGTGTTTACCCATGTTGATCTGAGTATGTTTGCCTCCATTTCGGTTTGTATATGTATTTTTGCACAGGCATGTGTTTGGGTGGTTTCCATCTGTTTGTGTACGCATATGAATTTATCTCTAGGTACTTGTGAGCACGTGTGATCCTAAAATGTCATTTAACTTCAAGTGAGACAGAATTCAGATCAAAGAAGTTTGGGACAATTTCAGTGCAGTGTGCAGTGAAAAAACATTGGTTACTTTCTAACCCAACGACGTGTTGTTTGTAACACGTCCTCTGGAAATTCTGTTGTTCCTGCCAAAGAGCTCTCAGCTCCATCTCTAGCACCTCGGTTAATTCCATGAAAGGGGAACAGAAAGAGCTTCTGCTGGCATTTTCTCATTCCATTCATCGTCATCTCCTCCTTTTCATCGCCATCACCACAAAACAAATCTTCCTCATTCAGCCAATTCAAATATTCCAACACATTGAAACGCTGCTGCAGAAGGCTTCCATGCAAATTGGCACTCTGGTACAGTCAAAACAAAGAAAGAGCATTTACTTCATTAATGAAAAATCAGCATCAGCAGATGTTGCAGTTATGGGGACCGTAATCAAATCTTGGCGGTAGGGTACAGAAAGGGCGTACAACCCCTCAGATGAATAGATTACTGTGCTCTCTACTGGGATTGAGGATGAGTTACTATCTCTCCCATTCTGAGACCCTACCCAAACGTCCATTTTCCTGTATGCTTTGGTTGGTAGGATATTTTCTGACTAAGACTGCATTTACTTTCACCATTGGTACAACCGAGGACAATCGGCAAACCAGCATAAAAATGACAAGGGATGTGATGAACACTCACGTCAGTAAGATTACTGCTCCCTTTTCTGACAAACATCTGGTCTTGATGTACTTTCCTGCAACGTTTTATCAAATTTTTTTTTTACTGGGCCATCTTTAGCTAATCATTGAATGAAGTTCAGAACATGTATAACAAATATTATAATATCTTTGTGAAATCATTAAATACTATAGAAAATGATACAGATGATTTATTTTAGGCTGGTGTGTTTGCTTAAAATCTAAGGCAGGAGGAATGTGTTGGAGGGTGTGGGTTCAGTTCAGGGTCTTGCATCTTTTCCTATAAATGCTTTCTGTGCTACAGTAAACTCCCATTTATCTAATGTTCAAGCAATTGGCAAAAAACTAGTTTTATGAAAATAATTCAAACAATGAATTATATTTCAAGTGCTGTACAAAGTAAGTGCAAGAAGTAATTTTGTTAGTTGGTTTGTGTTTATACGTAAGGACAGTGCAATTACAGACTTATTAGCTGCAACATTCTTTGAATGCTTGGCACTTCATGTGAAAGTATCATTCACTGAGTTACTTTTTACTGATTTTGCATTAAAACTTCAAAATAAAGACATGCAATATTGTTTAGAAGAGTAAAGAAATACCATATTGTTTCAGAATTTATTATAAGATGTATGCATAACATACTAGTGTGTGACATGCAGTAATTTTTGAGCAATTCTTTTGCTATCAGTAACCTGTTGAAACCTTTTCTTAACCGTGGGGATATGGAATTGGATCATGCCCTGCCAGTTTCTCAGCATAGAACTGAGAGCACAGGTCCAGCATAGGTGACATTGGGCACTGGGCACACAGATCTATGTCATGACTGTCTGGTATGGGGAGACGGGGGCTACTGCACAGGACCAAAAGAAGCTGCAGAGGGTCACAAATTTAGTCAGCTCCATCTTGAGTACTAGCCTACAAAGTACCCAGGATATTTTCATGGAGTGGTGTCTCAGAAAAGTCTCATTATTAAGGACCTCCAGTACCCAGGGCATGCCCTTTTCTCACTGTTACCGTCAAGTAGGAGGCACAGAAGCCTGAAGGCACACACTCAGTGATTCAGGAACAGCACCATCCCCTCTGCCATCTGATTCCTAAATGGACATTGAACCCATTAACACCACCTCACTTTTTCAATATATATTATTTCTGTTTTTGCACAATTTTTAATCTCCAATATACATATACTGTAATTGACATTTATTTATTCTTCTATACTATGCACTGCATTGAACCGCTGCTGCTAAGTTAACAAATTTCATGACACATGCCGGTGGTGATAAACCTGATTCTGACTCTCATTGGGTTAGTCGGAGCATCTCTGGATGGCCGTCTTGTCAGGAATCGTCGTGCTTGGATAACCTCACTCTCCTCAACACTGAGACTCTACAACACATGTTCTCAGTATTACTTTTTTAAATTTTATTTTATTATTATTATTTGTATTTGTACAATTTGTCTTTGTTTCCATGTTGGTTACCTTTCATTGATTCTGTTGTATTTCTTTGTCCTGTGAATGCCTGCGAGGATACGAATCTCAGGGTGACATATACATACATATATTGCTAGTAAATTTTCTTTGTATTTTGTACCCACAGTTGGTCTTCTCATCCTTACAGAGGCACCTGTCTTAAACCGGGTACTTTGAATAATACTTCTTTATTGCATGTTTGATCGTGGTACTGGGAGAACCAGGCGCTCATTGCAGCCTTGCACTCAAATCCACTGCAGAAGGGTGAAAATGAGAGCACGACCTACATGTGTTTGCGGCTGTGCTGGAGAACCATCTCCCAGCACTCTTGTTGCAGAGCTCTGCATTCACATGGTCTTGGAAGAATCAATCTCCCATTGCCAGGTGGGCTTAGACAGTCCTGGTGATCGGACAGTCCTTTCTGAAAACAGTAATCAGTCCCATCAACCACACACTGAGCACAGCCTGCGATCACAATGCAGCTTCATTTCCACTTCATTTCAAATGTTCGTTCAGTAGGTATTGGTGTGTCCTGAATGGCATTGTACGCCAAGGTCTGTAACTACTGGGTTATAGCTCCAAAAGGTGTTTCTTGGAAATTCATCTCTAATTTTAAAGTAGGAATAAAGAGTTTTTTTTGAAAGCAGATTATTTTGTCATGTTCAGTTTTGAAAATGGAATTAAACTCTAATGAAAACTGCTTCATAGTCTGACCTTCTTTCAAATGTCTGTGCCCAAGGATTAGGTTCAGTTGCCTTCCATCATCTGTATGTACAGAATTATAGGCCAAGAAGTACTTTCACAAGCAGAGTGATTTTACTTGCTCAAGGACAGAACTTACTGTGAAACCCAACTACTAAATGTAAGAGATTGAAAGAAGCTATCAATGGACTAGTCAGGAGACAAAATCGCACAATTTGGGAGCAGGAATAGGCCACTCTGCCTCCTCCATCTTAGTCCAACTTTTAATAAATTCATGGCTGATCTGATAACAAAGACATAGAGGGATATGGGCCTAGTGTGGACAAGTTAGATTAGTTCAGAGGCACATCACAATTGGAAAAGATGAAGAGATTGAAATGCCCCATTTTTGTGTTCTATCATTCTATGCTTTCTCAAAGTTCAATGTTCAAAGTGCATTTACTATCAAGGTATGTGTGCATTATACAACCTTGAGATTCCTCTCCTTACAGGCAGCCACAAAACAAAGAAACCCCAAACAAACCCATTTAAAAAGACTGTCATACACCCAACATGCAGAGAGGGAAAATATTATGCAAAGAATAACAGTAAACAAACAGCATTTGGAGATGAAGTTTTACGAAAGACACAAAACCAGGCATTGCTGCAGCTGGAGCCTCAGTTCATCACAGAGCTGAATAATTGGTATCGGTGATCTTTATTGATAAAGTGTTATTAATAAGGTGTTGGTAGTTTTGCCACTGATAAGTAGTCACTGGACATCACCAGCTCTATCTCATGTACCCATTATAACATTTCATCCCCTTTACTTAATCAACAATCTACCTCTGCCTCTAAAAACTCGTGTACCCTGAGAATGAACAATGTCACCTCGTCTGTCACTATTCCTAGTGTTAGACAGTGACTACATGAGGAAACAGCCTCTCTACATCCACCCTACAAAGATCCTTCAGACTGTTGCATGTTTCAGTCAAGATATCATGATGGAAACATGTCGCTCACTCTTCCAAACTACAGGCAGATACAAGCCAAACTTGACGTATGTTCTTGATCTAAGACATCAACTATCTCTTTGCCTCCACAGATGTTGCCTGGCCTGCTGAATTTCTACACTAGTAGAATCAGAATCAGGTTTATTATCACCAGCATGTGATGTGAAATTTGTTAACTTAGCAGCAGCAGTTTAATGCAATACATAATCTAGCAGAGAGAGAAAAAATAATAGATAAAATAAAAAATAATAATAAACAAGTAAATCAATTATGTATATTGAATAGATTTTTTAAAACATGAAAAAAATAGAAATAATGTATATTAAGAATAAAGTGAGGTAATGTTCAAATATTCAACGTCCATTTAAGAATCAGATGGCAGAGGGGAACAAGCAGTTCCTGAATCACTGAGTGTTTGCCTTCAGGCTTCTGTATCTCCTATCTGATGGTAACAGTGAGAAAAGGGCATGTCCTGGGTGCTGGACATCCTTAATAATGCATATTGCCTTTCTGAGACCCCGCTCCTTGAAGATGTTGTAGGCTAGTACCCAAGATGGAGCTGGCTAGATTTACAACCTTCTGTAGCTTCTTTCAGTCCTGTGCAGTAGCCCCTCCACACCAGACAGTGATGCAGCCTGTCAGAATGCTCTCCACGGTACATCTACAGAGGTTTTTGAGTGTATTTGTTGACATGCCAAATCTCTTCAGACTCTTAATAAAGTATAGCCGCTGTCTTGCCTTCTTTATAACTACATTGATATGTTGGGCCAGGCTAGATCCTCAGAGATCTTGACACCCAGGAACCTGAAACTGCTCCGGATCACTGCATTAGCAGTCTCTGTGTCTCTGCCCTGTTCACTCGTTAGTCTGGTAAACCTTGTCTGACCTGCTTCCAATACATTTACAACTCTTTTTAAATAAGGAGACTAATACTCCTCACAGTCCTCTCAGATGAGGCAGTGCATTTGGGAAAGATAAACAAGGGAAGGAATATACCGTATTGAATGCTGGGAATTGTGGAAGAACAGAGAGATTTTGGAATGCAGACCCCAAAAGGGAACAGTACAGTACAGTTGGACAAAGTGATTAAGAAAGCTTGAGAGATGCTTGTCTTTATTGGCTGTGAAAGGAACAGCAAGTTCCCACAAGTGCTTAATGTTAGCAGCTTTGACTGGGTGACCCACTTCATGTATAAGTGCTATGATACGGCTGAAAAGGATTAAGAAAGCCATGACTGTTCATAGTCAGAGAGCCCAAGCCAAAGCTGATCCGTGGCAAAAGGGAAGAGAGTGAATGGTTCGTTGTACATGAAAGGATTTGCAAATCCTCAATATTTCCAGCTGTGAGGATCCCCTGCACCTTCCTCTCCCTTAAGGCCGTGGATCTCAGAACTCACCCGTGAATCTTTTGAAAGAAGTACAAAGATGTCTCATCCTCTTCAGAGCGGACCCTGAATCAGACAAGGATCCAAGGAAAAGAGTGAGGCCTGCTGGCTTTTCGCTTCTCAGAGCTCCTCCCTCATGTCCACCCCATTTCACTGCAGAAGAAGACATTACAACTTTGTTTGGAGTTAACACAACTCCATCTGATTCTAAGTAACACACACAGAATACTGAAGGAATTCAGCAGGTCAGGCAGCATCTCTGGAAATGAATAAACAGGCAATATTTTGGGCCGAGACCCTTCTATCTTCTTTTCTGAATTCTTTTCTGGATGATGAACCATTTGAGTTTCTTCTGAGTATCTTCCCACCAATGCATTAAGAAGTCAGAGAGGGGCTTTGCAGTTGTCCAACCTGTATAATCACTCCTAACTTCCCCTGTTCTCCAGGGCCAGCAGCCTGTGTTGCTCCGCCTGCCTTGCAACTTCTCATAGGTTTACAAATTCAGACTCATTTATTTTGAAACACGCAGCGAAAAGCATCCTTTGTGTTAATGACTAGCTCAACCTAGGACATGCTGGGGTCAGCCCACAAGTGTCACTACACATTCCGATGTCAACGTAACATGCTCACCACGCCTAGCACGTGGTGCTAGGATGCCTAGCAGTGGCAGCCAGCCCAAAGGTGACAGCCAACCCTAAAGAGGTATTGGTCTGATAAGATCATCAGCAGAACCTTGGTCGATCATGAAGGGAAAACCTAACCGGAACCTGGCTGATCCATCTGGTCTCTGTGTTCCATCTGCAGGGTTTCTGCAGTTGTCGCACAAAAACTCTCACACTCGTGAGGTGCCTTTCATAGTCTTGGATTATGCCAACACTCTTTATAGTTAATGAAATACTTTGGGAATGCAGTACTTTGGGATTCAGTGGTCCAGACTACACTGCAATTCATTTCTATGCGGTCAGCTCCTTCGAGATCCTGATGATCAGATTTTGGAGATGTTGGTGGAAAGCATAGAAGCTCCCTTTTCTAATTTTCATAATGGCACGTGATCTTTGAAATCCATTGAGGATCTCCGATAATCACATGTCTGAAAGTGGCATTCTTCCTCGGTACGGTCCCAGCTTCTCCAGGAACTGAACCCTTCTCCCTCTCTCCCAAGAGGTGAAGGCAAGCCCTCAGTGAGATCAATGTAAAGAGCCTTAATGAAGCCAAACACTATGAAGAGATCAGAACAGAGTCCTCATGCTTTGAATCGCAGTGAGAGGTGGAAGCTCACATTGGCCATCTGGAGTGAAAACTAATAGTAACTGAACCATATTTCCTTACTGACTATTGCTTTCTATTTGATGACCATGCTACAGCACTGCAGATAGTCAGCACAGTCCGGAAATGATATGTGCTTGCATCTAATGTTTGATCTCTTCAGAGATGGATTCCACAGATAAAGCTCTCTCCTAGAAACGACTTTTGGCAGTTGTTGAGTGAACGATAACATCGCGCAATAACTAAGAGTATAAATTGTGTTTCTATTTATATTATGTAACCTCAAAAGCAAGATCCAGATGTGCATTAGATGGGTCGGGTTGATTTTTGTTCATCGGATTCAGGAAAAAGTCAAGTACCTGAAATTTGAATGAATGGCACAGTTAGTCACTCGCTTTGCCCTTCAGTCTTTCCATCTACAGAAAGAATTGATGAAAGCTAAGATCATTACTGAGAAAACCTTCAGAGGACTCTTCACTTTGCCTGTGATTCTCTCACATTTATACACTCATGTGGCATGAAAGCGCCTTGTTTCCTTTCAGTCCAATAACCTGGAAGTGTCCGACAGTGTTCTTTAGGGCCATGGAGTTCTACAGCACGGAAACACAGACTTCAGCCTAACCTGCCCATGTGATCAATGAAGGACCATGTTGTCCAGGCCCTTATAATTAGAAAATGTATACAGATCTGCATTTCAGCAAGTTCCTTCATAATGTTCCCTAAATGTTTTAATAAATTTTTGAGAATGGTTACCTCCAGTGTAAAAGAAAATTCTGCCCTAGCAAAGCCTCACTAAGAGCAAAATGGTGATTAAAAGGATTCTGCAGATGCTGGAAATCCAGAGTGACACACAAAATGCAGGAGGAACTCAGCAGGCCTGGCAGCATCTACAGAGAGGGATAAACAGGCGACGTTTCAGGCCGAGTCCCTTTGTAAGAGATCAGCTTTTTCAAAGATGCTGCTTGAGTGGTAAACGTTGGCCGTCCCAGTTCTTCTTCAGAAGAATAGGATGGATCTCTTTGTAAGAAAGATAGCGTGAGGGAAGTTTCAGAGAGGATGTGTCTTTCACAGGTGGGCATTCCATTCCAGAGTGTTAGCTTCACTACATGCTCAGATCTCTGGAGTCAGCTAATCACAAAGACCATGTAACTCAGGAGAGTAAGTTCGGGTGGCTCAGTCACAGGTGAATGCCGAATTTCAATCCTTCACCCCACAGGCCACTCCTCTAGTGCAGTTTCCTTTAAATGCATTGAGGCAAGGCCGACGGTTTTTACTCATCCCTAATTGCTCCCAATCTGTGGAGGCAGTGGAGAGTCAACTACGTTGGTGGATGTGCCTAGGCCAGCCTGGGTAAGGATGGAAGATGGCCTAGCAGGAAAGTCATTACTGAGCCATATGTTTTTCTGGCTGTTCCATGGTTACCCCTTCAGAAGAACTGGTAGCATGCTAGATGAGCAACAGCAATGGGTGGATGAAGGACTGACAGTCCCTATTTGACTGCCCTGGTGCGTGTAGCATTATTAACAACCACAGTAATGACTTTGATGGATAAAGAGAGAGGTTAGCTTTATTTACATTGAAACACACAGCAAAGTGTGTAATTTTGCATCAATGACCAATGCAGTGTGAGGATTGTGCTGTGAGCATCCCGCAAAAGTTGCTATGCTTCCGGTCGCAATATAGCACGTCGGCAACTCACGAGCCCTATCCAGAACCATGTGCCTTTGGAACTTGGGAGGAAACGGAAGCACCCAGCGGAAATCCATGTGATCACTGGGAGAAGGTACAAACACTTTACAGATAGCGGTGGGGATCAAACCCCGGTTGGTGATTGCTGGCACTGTAAAACAATCATGTTAATTACTATGCTACCGTGCCACCCAGCCACGGGTGCACCACATTACGGCCGTGGGTCACCTGTCACAGTTGGTGGCCCGAACTCTGAGTAGTTATTTCCCCACACTAGGCTGGGCGTGGTGAAAGCCAGTTGTTTTATTCCTGCTGTTACCTCTTCTCAGCAGGTACTTGGAGCTGTTTAATTAATCTCAGAGTACGAAAGTTCAGATGGAACTATGGTGAAGCTTTTCTGCACGTTAATCACTTTATCATCCTGATTGCTTCCCTTTAGCACTCCAGTTGTTTAAACTATCATGTGGGAGACGGCAGATATTTTAATGCTTCACTTGGTTACAGTTTTATAATTGTACGTGTTGTGTGTATTGAAGTGACGTGGTGACTGTACTGTTCTTCAATTAAAGCAGCTGGATTAAGTTTTCTGTTCTGTCTCCATCTTGACTCAAACATTTGCTTCTTCTTTCACTTGCGCTGGTTAACTGTGTTTAGTTTTTTTCCTCTCTTCTTATTCGTTACTTTAAGCTTTTGTTACTGACCAATCATTAACCTTTGACAAGGTGCCGCACATGAGGCTGCTAAACAAGATAAGAGCCCATGGAATTACGGGAAAGTTACATACGTGGGTAGAGCATTGGTTGATTGGCAGGAAACAGAGAGTGGGAATAAAGGGATCCCATTCTGGTTGGCTGTTGGCTACCAATGGTGTTCCACGGGGGTCCGTGATGGGGCCGCTTCTTTTTACACTGTATATAAACAATTTGGATTATGGAATAGCTGGCTATGTGGCTAAGTTTGCTGATGATACAAAGATAGATGGAGGGGCCGGTAGTGCTGAGGAAACAGAGAGTCTGCGGAGAGACTTGGATAGATTGGGGGAATGGGCAAAGAAGTGTCAAATGAATTACAATGTCCGAAAGTGTATGGTCATGCACTTTGGTAAAAGAAATAAATGGGCAGTATATTATTTAAATGAGGAGAGAATTCAAAGTTCTGAGATGCAACGGGACTTGGGAGTCCTCGTGCAGGATACCCTTAAGATTAACCTCCAGGTTGATTCGGTGGTGAAGAAGGCAAATGCAATGTTGGCATTCATTTCTGGAGGAATAGAGTATAGGAGCAGGGATGTGATGTTGAGGCTCTATAAGGCACTGGTAAGACCTCACTTGGAATACTGTGTGCAGTTTTGGGCTCCTTATTTAAGAAAGAATGTGCTGACGTTGGAGAGGGTTCAGAGAAGATTCACTAGAATGATTCCGGGAATGAGAGGGTCAACATATGAGGAACGTTTGACTCCTCTTGGACTGGACTCCTTGGAGTTTAGAAGAATGAGCGGGGGCCTCAGAGAAACATTTGGAATGTTGAAAGGCATGGATAGAGTGGATGTGACAAAGTTGTTTCCCATGGTGGGGGAGTCTAGTACAAGAGGACATGGCTTGAGGATTGCAGGGCGCCCATTCAGAACAGAGATGCGAAAAAAAAATTTTAGCCAGAGGGTGGTGAATCTATGGAATTTGTTGCCACGGGCTGGAATGGAGGCCAAGTCATTGGGTGTATTTAAGGCAGAGATTGATAGGTATCTGAGTAGTCAGGGCATCAAAGGTTATGGTGAGAAGGTGGGGGAGTGGGACTAAAGGGGAGATTGGATCAGCTCATGATGAAATGGCAGAGCAGACTCAACGGGCCAAATGGCCGACTTCTGCTCCTTTGTCTTATGGTCTATATTCTAGGAAATCTTTCTCCCTTACAAAGTTCCTTCAAAGAGTTTCTACCCAAAACAAATATCTGATACAGACAGTAAGCTGGCTCTTTGCCGATCCCTATCAGCCTTGAAAAACAAATGCTTTGCGTTACACACAGATAAGTTTATAAATCTCGGCTCTGACACCTTCTACTCCCCCTCTTCACAAACATCAGGGGCAGACTGTACAGGGTGCTGAAGTTCAGGATGTGGCTTTCCCTCAGACCAGCTACTCCCTTGTCCTGCAGAGTCATCAGGCAAAGGCTGATCACTCAAAGTAATTCAAAGTATTGAATTCAAAGTATTCAAAGTATACAATTCAAAGTATTGTTGGATGTTGCTTTTCCTGCATCCTTGTAGCCAGCAGTGAGCACTGCAGTTGTCAAAACTCAGGAATTATTGAAGGTTGCTTTTGAGTGTTTGCAGCTTTTTTTTACACGTAATGATTGCTCACAGAAGGAAAACAAGAATATATGTTTGTGAAGGCATTAAAAGTCACTGCACGATGCAAGTACTTACTTCAGGAATGTAAGTTCCTATTTAGATGGGCTGACCCCTATTGACATCAATGGATCTGGGGTTGAGATGATGAACAGCTTCAAGTTCCTCAGCATCCACATCACCGAGGATCTCACGTGGTCTGTACACACCAGCTGTGTGGTGAAAAAGGCACAACAGCGTCTCTTCCAGCTCAGAAGGTTGAGGAGGTTTGGTTTGGGCCCCCAAATCCTATGAACTTTCTACAGGGGCACAATTAAGAGCATCCTGACTGGCTGCATCACTGCCTGGTATGGGAACTATACTTCCCTCAGTCGCAGGACTCTGCAGAGAGTGGTGCGGACAGCCCAGCGCATCTGTTAATGTGAACTTCCCTCTATTCAGGACATTTACAAGGACAGGTGTGTAAAAAGGGCCCGTAGGATCACTGGGGACCTAAGTCACCCCAACCACAATCTATTCCAGCTGCTACCATCTGGGAAACGGTACCGCAGCATAAAAGCCAGAACCAACAGGCTCCGGGACAGCTTCTTCCACCAGGGTGTCAGACTGATGAACTTGTGCTGACTTAAGTGTACTCTATATTACATTGACAGTTCTATTTATTATAAATTACTATGATCGCACATTGCACATTTAGATGGAGATGTAACATAAAGATTTTTACTCCTCATGCACGTGAAGGATGTAATAAATAAAGTCAATTCAATTCAATTCAATTGGGGTCTTGGAGCATCTCAGGCTGTTTGTCCTTGAAAGTAGGGGATTCAGGTGGGCCTAAGTGAGGTAAGTTATGTGAATGGAGAGTTGCTAGAAATTGATAGAGAGAACTAGTTTCTCCTTTGGGACAGTGACTACATTTCATATCTGGTTGTAAAGATGTTAGGGAATGCATATATAAATATAGAATATGCTGCGTCTCCTTCGATGGAAAGGAATTAACATGGAGTGAATACTTATCATCAGGAGGGTTGGAAATTCATGGATGCCAACCCCAGAAAAGGAGCAGGCCCCCTTAACTTGAATCACAGGTGTGAAGCCAATGTTTGTAGGGTTGTTCATCCACTGCAGTTGCCCCTGTGCACATGATGTACACTGAATGCTTTATTTACGACTGAACATATAATCCTGTGAGGTGCACTTTGACTGTAGTAGCATAAGAGAGTAGAAGCGGACGTGATTTGCCATTGACTCAGTGGTAGCATCACCGTTTGGAAAGGAGGGGCCACTGTACAGAATCAGAAAGATCTATACTAGGTTGTAAACTCAGCCAGCTCCATCACGGGCACTATCCTTTGAGGACACCTTCAATAGACAAATACAAAAAAGGTAGGACCCCTGCCACCCAGGACAGCCCTCTTCTTATTATTAGCATCAGAGAGGAGGCACAGGAGCCTAAAGGCGCACACTCAATGTTTTAGGAACCAGCTAAAGCCCTTCTGCCATCAGATTTCTGAATAGACTATGAACCCATGAACACTGCCTCACAAACTTTGGCTCTTGTTTTGCACTACATATATATATTATGAGTACCTATATATTTCTTATTGATAGTATAATTTATGTATTGCTATGTACTGCTGCCACAGAACAGCAAATTTCACAACACACGTCAGTGATAACACATCTGATTCTGATTCTGTTCAGCACTGTAGCACATTGAGATAGTAACTACGTGGGAGATTCCTGTCAGTACAGTGCTGTGAAGCAGCAATGAAATTTATGTGTAGGTCACCCTTTGACCTTCAAATTTAAATGGCCCTAGGTACACAAGCTCAAAGACTGCATCCTGCTCCACCTCCCAGGCTCCCACCCAACCTCTTTACCACCAGCCATCTCTCGCACCCCTCTCTGGAAGGTTTGCTGACAAGAAGGGAATTCCATTGGCTTGCTTGTGGGATTTATTGTGAGGCTGATTTATGAGATGGCCTCTTGCATTTCCCCTGGTTCTATTCAACCTTTTCTAGCCTTGGGTAGCATTTAAGAACTGATTTTAAGATGCTTGTCTACTTGTAACATTTCTTAAACAGGGAACGAGATTCCTTTTTGCTGCCTATGTATTATATTGGGGGTGGAGTTTTGCAAAGCCTGGCTCCAGTCGATGAGTCCTGTTTTTGGGATGGCGGGGTGGTTGGGGGGGGGGTGGTAAGTGAAGACTGCCCACTGTTGGTGTGCAAAGCAGGTGGTCATCTCTGACCTGAGCTGATCTGTGATCAACAGTTCTCTGCGTGTGCCCACTGAGCTCCACTCTTATTGTTGAGCCGCTGCTTAAATGGGAAGTGCTGTAAATCTCTTGCCAGTGTAGCTATCGGTTGCTAACTCTACTTTAGCTCCTTGTCACCTGCAAATCCCCAAATATTCAAGTCCCTGAGAAGGCTCACCACTTTCAAAGCTTCATGGAGCAAAATGGATGCCTTTATTGCAGAGACTCAGATTTGGTTTCTTCATCAATAAGAACATAGAGTAGGCCGTTCAACCCCTTATGTCTGTTTCATCTACATTTATTAACGTGCCTAATCTTTTACCTCAGTGCCATCTTCCAGTGCTAACCCCATAGCCCTTGCTTCCCTTAATATCCAAAACTCTGTCTGGAACATACTCACCGATTGAACTTCCACAGCACTCTTTCAAAGATTCATTATCGCTGAGTAAAGAGGCTTCTTTACTTCTATGCTCTGAGACTGTGACCTTCGTATTGGCACCACAGCGAGAGAATTTTAGCATCCATTATCTGCTGTGTAGTGATTTTAAATGTTTCATTACTTTCACCTCATATTGCCTAAACTCAAGAATATAGATGTAGTCTGCTTAATGTCCGTCAAAGAAATCTCCCGTTCTGGTAATTAATCAGGTAAAAATTAGTACAGTCTTGAGCTCATATATCTTTCTTAAGGTAGGGAGACCAGACATGTGAGGTCTCATGAGGGCCCTATATAATTTCAGTATAACCATCTTCAGTTATATACACAAATCCTTGTGCAGTAAAGATCAAATCACTGTCTTCCCCCAAACAGCCTGCAACGTCTGTTTGGAGACAATGTGGAGCAACGGAAAACCTACTAGAACATCTCAACGGGTTGAGCAGAATATTAGAGAGGGTTGGGGGGGTGAAGTCCTGATGCTCAAAGTGCTGGCAATTCCTCTCTCCCCACGGATGCTGCTTGACCTGCTGTGCTCCTCCAGCGACTTGCTTGTTGTACCTATACATTAGCTTTCAGTGATAGATCCTAGCCACACATCTTTATTGCTCTAAGCACTGACAGTTTTCAATATCTCACCATTAGTATCAGACAGACAGACATACTTTATTGATCCCGAGGGAAATTGGGATTCATTACAGTGGCACCAACTAAGAACAGTGTAGAAATCTAGCAAAATAAAACCATAAATAATTAAAAAATAATAGGTAAATTATGCCAAGTGGAACTTAATCCAGAACCAGCCTTTTGGCTCAGGGTGTCTGACACTCCGAGGGAGGAGTTGTAAAGTTTGATGGCCACAGGCAGGAATGACTTCCTATGACGCTCAGTGTTGCATCTCGGTGGAATGAGTCTTTGGCTGAATGTACTCCTGTGCCTAACCTGTGCATTATGGAGTGGATGGGAGACATTGTCCAAGATGGCATGCAACTTGGACAGCATCCTCTTTTCAGACACCACCGTCAGAGAGTCCAGTTCCACCCCCACAACATCACTGGCCTTACGAATGAGTTTGTTGATTCTGTTGGTGTCTGCTACACTCAGCCTGCTGCCCCAGCACACAACAGCAAACATGATAGCCCTGGCCACCACAGACTCGGAGAACATCCTCAGCATTGTCCGACAGATGTTAAAGGACCTCACTCTCCTCAGGAAGTAGAGACAGCTCTGACCCTTCTTGTAGACAGCCTCAGTGTTCTTTGACCAGTCCAGTTTATTGTCCATTCGTATCCCCAGGTATTTGTAATCCTCCACCATGTCCACACTGACCCCTTGGATAGAAACAGGGGTCACTGGTGCCTTAGCCCTCCTCAGGTCCACCACTAGCTCCTTAGTCTTTTTCACATTAAGCTGCAGATGATTCTGCTCACACCATGTGACAAGGTTTCCCACTGTAGCCCCTGTACTCAGCCTCACCTCCCCTGCTGATGCATCCAACTATGGCAGAGTCATCAGAAAACTTCTGAAGATGGCAAGACTCTGTGTTGTAGTTGAAGTCCGAGGTGTAGAAGGTGAAGAGAAAGGGAGACAGGACAGTCCCCTGTGGAGCCCCAGTGTTGCTGACCACTCTGTCTGACACACAGTGTTGCAAGCACACGTACTGTGGTCTGCCAGTCAGGTAATCAATAATCCATAACACCAGGGAAGCACCCACCTGCATCACTGTCAGCCTCTCACCCAGCAGAGCAGGGCGGATGGTGTTGAACACACTAGAGAAGTCAAAACATGACCCTCACAGTGCTCGCCGGCTTGTCCAGGTGGGCGTAGACACGGTTCAGCAGGTAGACGATGGCATCCTCAACTCCTAGTCAGGGCTGGTAGGCGAACTGGAGGGGGTCTAAGTGTGGCCTAACCATAGGCCGGAACTGCTCTAGAATAAGTCCCTCCAGGGTCTTCATGATGTGGAAGGTCAATGCCACCGGTCTATAGTCATTGGAGCCACTGGGGTGCGGCGTCTTCGGTACAGGAACGAGGCAGGACGTCTTCCACAGCACAGGAACCCTCTGGAGACTCAGGCTCAGGTTGAAGATATGGTGAAGTACTCCATATAGCTGGGGGGCACAGGCTTTGAGCACCCTGGGGCTGACACCATCCGGGCCTGCAGCCTTGCTTGGGTGGAGACGTTTCAGCTGGGGGAGGGGTGTAGGCATGAGAGCAGGGTGGGGGGCTGTGAGGAGGGGTAGGAGGGGAGAGTGGAGTATGTGTTGGTTGGGGGCCGAAAACAGATGAACCATGTGGGGGATGAGTAGGGGCCACAGTGTCAAATCTATTGAAGAACAGGTTAAGTTCGTTGGCCCTGTCCACACTGCCTTCAGCTCCTCTGTTGCTAGTTTGCCACTGCTCTCTACTTTGCTGTTCGTTTTACAAAACCTGTAATTTTTTTTTAACCTAGCTTGTCAATATTCCCCTTAAGGCTTCGTACATTGTCTTCACAGCCCAGTTTAGAACCATCAACCAACCATGTTAGTGCCAGCAGATATAGAACATAGAACATAGGACAGTACAGCACAGGAACAGGCCCTTCATCACAGTGTTGTGCCAAACCAGTTGAAAAGTAAATCAAAAACACCCTCTTACCTACACAATATCCATAACTCTCCATCTTCCTCACATTTTTGTGACTATCTAAACATCGCCTCAAAGCCTCTAGTGATTTCCTCTACCGGCAGCACATTCCAGGCATCCACCACTCTCTGAGTAAAAAATTTACTCCTCACATCCCCTTTGAACCTACCCCCCTCACCTTCAATGCATGCCCTCTGGTATTAGACAGTTCAATCCTGGGAAACAGATACTCTCTGTCCGCTCTATCTATGCCTCTCATAATCTTATAAATCTCTATCAGATCTCCCCTCAGCCTCACTGCTTCAGAGAAAACAACTGGTTTGTTCAGCCTGTCATGATAGCACATGCCACTCTAAACCAGGCAACATCTTGGTAAACAACACACACAAAATGCTGGTGGAACACAGCAGGCCAGGCAGCATCTATAAGGAGAAGCACTGTCGATGTTTCAGGACTGCCGAAGTGTCTCTGCCCGAAACGTCGACAGTGCTTCTCCTTATAGATGCTGCCTGGCCTGCTGTGTTCCACCAGCATTTTGTGTGTGTTGTTTGAATTTCTAGCATCTGCAGATTTCCTCGTGTTAGCATGCTGGTAAACCTCTTCTGCACCCTCTCCAATCTCTCAATATTCTTCTTATAGTAGAGAGACCAGAACTGTATGGAGTACTCCAAATTTGGCCTAGCCAGGCTTTTATAAAGTTGCAACATAACCTCTTGACTTTTGAACTCAATGCCTCTACAAGTAAAAGCAAGCATTCCATAAGCCTTCTTAACCACCCTATTGAGTTATTACAGATGGAAGTAGAGCTGTTTCTGAAGATGCAAGCAAAAGAGTCGCTGTTTAGCACCATCTTGACTTTGCTCCACCCCTCCAAGTCAGAAACGTACCTTTCCTGTACTCTGTGCAATTGATCTTTAAACTCCCTCCACACGTCTGATGTGGACTTGCCAGAAAGAAAAAGGTGCTCCCAATGAGCTCTTCTTGGTTCCTGCCTAATGCCCTTGTAACTTGTCCTACTCCAATTTAAAACTCTCCCTCAAGGACCAGACCTATCCATAATTACAGCTATCCTGGAAGTTAAGGATTTGTGCTCACTGTCCCCTAATTGTTCACCCACTGAAAGGTCAGTCACCTCATTGCCCAACACCAGGTCCAGTACTGCCCCTTCTCTCGCTGGGCTGTCCACATAGTGATTTATTAAACCTCCTGATACACTTAACAAATTCTGTCCCATCAGAACCCCTTGCACTGAGAAGGTCCCAGTTTATATTAGGGAAGTTGAAATCCCCAGTGACAATACCCTATCATGTTTACATATTAATCTGCCTGTATATCTGTTCCTCAATGTCCTAGTGGTTACTGAGGTCCGTAGTACAATCCCATTGGTGTGATTGCACCCTGTGTTCTACCCAAATGGTCTGCCCCCTCCGTTATGTCTCCCCAGAGTGCAGCTGTGATATTGTCCCTGATTGGTAGGGTGACTCCCCCTTTCTTTTACTTCCTTCTCTATCTTTTCTTATATCGTATTACTTAGCCCTCTCATCAAAATCATTTGCAGAGATTGTGAACGCTGAGGCCCAAGCTCCAACCCCTGCGACACTCTGTTAGCCACAGACTCTGAACCCATAAATGACTCAGTTCTACTGTCTATTACCCATTGTGTCCAATATATTCCCTCCAATCTCATGTCCAATAATTGTATTTAGTAAACACTGTTAAGGTACTTTACTAAAAACCTTCTAAAAGCTCAAATGCACCACATCCATGAATTTCCCTTATTTTTTCAGTTACTTACAACTACATGGAAATTTAACAGATTTGTCATACGTGGTTCAGCTTTTGTAAGTCTAGAGGGCCCTTCTTTTATAATAAATTCTAGTATGATTTTGAGTTATAGTTCCCTGTTTTCCCTCCTCTTTCCTGAAATACTGGGATTTGCTCCTTTCCAGTCAGTGGGAACCATTCTTAAAATCCAGTGAATTTTTGAAAGATGACAACCAATATGTCCATGGTTTCCATAGCCACCTCCTTCAGAACCTTGAGCTGCAGGTTATTAGATCCTGGGGATTTATAGAAGAAAAACAAAATGTTCCCAGTTTCTTTTTGCTCTGTTGTTACAGCAAGTATTATGTGATCCCTGTAATTTGTTGCTTCAATACACAGTCAGGTTTTCTAAATGTATAAGACGAATTTTAGCTTTCTGATCCTTGCCAGCCTGATCATATCACACTGAGTACGGTTAATAAGCCTCAATCAAAACAATTTTCGTAAAGCCTAATCTGCCAGGCATAACAAATGTACAAGTTGCTGATTTTTTAAAATAAATTATCATCTTTAGTTCTTTTCAAAGGAGAAAATACATAAAACTAAAACAGCGCTTGGCCTTGCTTTACATAGTTCATTTTTTTTCTTCTTTAAACTGGCCAAAAACCGATCAAATCTGAAGACAAGCTGTGACATTAAAATTCCTGTTTCCATGTCAACAGAGATCAGTTATAATGCTTCATCAGGTAATGCAGTTATTTGTAGTGTTTATCCACAGCAGTTGGTACCTGTCAGCAGAGGCTCTTAAACAGGATGTCCAGCAGGCCAAAAGGGATTTCTGAGGTTTCTCCCCAGGGTGTTTGTGTATGTGCGTACGTGCGTGTTCTCTCTCTCTCTCTTTCTCTCTCTCATTCTTTCACTCTCTCCCACTCACACTTTCACTCACTCACTCAATTACTCTCACAGTATGTGTCCTACACCGATATGGTTGGATAACCCGGCTGTAAAGCATCTTTTGGTCACTGGGATTCAGTAAAAGGACAATAGTGCACACCATAGTAATCACTGACCATTTTCCCCAGCCTTTATGTTAATCACGGAGTACAAAATGATCCCTAAAATACATTCTTGGGGCCACTGGATAATACGTAAGAGATTATGATGTTGTAAATGAAGTCATATTTACATTTAGATTCTGAAACTAATACATGAAAGTTTCCTTTTGACAGCTGGCCAAGGAGACTGAAATGGGTTGTTCATGCTCTTGGGGAGAGAGTTTGATGTCATTATGTGATGTGACCTATGCGTGATTTCCTGTCTCACTCTTTGATTAACTTGGGTCAAGTAGGAATAGGCATTAATTGTTTGTGAGCATAAATGCCCCAATTCTTCAAACAACCATCACTAAAAAAAAGTAAGATGTAGTATGTGTAGATGATTTGAAATGAAAATAAGAAAGGAAGGAACCATGACGTTTGCCAGTATTTGTCAAGAGTTGATCTTTCAGGTTGATGGCCCCTCAACCGAATTAGATAACTTTAAAAAAATCCATTTATGAGCCAAGGGCATCACTGCTATGGCCAGTGCTTATCACTTGCTTCTAACTGGGAAGCTTCTATTAAGTGCTGTCAGATAACAAGTTACAGGATTTTGTCATTGCAACCGTAGCATAACAACAAATTTCTGGATGATGATGGAATTAGAAGAAACCTTGTAAGTATTCCTGGGTGTGCCAACCGGCTTTGCTGCTCAAAGCAAGAGAGTATGCACATTGTATAATTTTCAAGAAAGCCTTAGCTGGTTTCTGCACTGTTCTGCAGATGGTGCACATTACAGGCACAGCAGACCAGTGAAGGGTCAGGCCTGTGGATGGACTGTTTATCTTGGATAGTGTTAAACTACTTGAGAGCTGTAGAAGCAAGTGGAGAATATCCTGTCGCAGTATTGTCATTGAGAGGCTGGTGTCGAGTCAAGCTGGTTCTCATGATGCAGGTTAGGAATAGGTAAGGAAGTCTCCTGCTTCCTCAGCTCATGAATCAGTGCTCCTAAATGCTGGGAAGTAAACAGAAGGATGTAATATAGATAGGTTTGTTGGCACTAGTTCTTACTAAGGCAGCAACAGAGAGAGAGCTATGACAGAATATCAAGGTACTGGCTTAAAACTACTGTCACTGTCTGGTACAGCAGTCTATCACAGGTCATACCTCAAGGTACTTAGCTGGCGCTATATAGCTTGTATTTTGGGGAAGCAGCAATAAACATACACAGACCATTAACTCTTCACATCCATAAAATTCAATGCAATCAGTTCAGTGCAGCTTCTCCCCAGGTTACAAACACTCGAATCATGCACTGTACAGATGAACAAGCATTTGGGAAACTGGTTGCCGCAGGGCTGCAAGTGACTGTTCTTGATATCATTCGGAATTTGCCACATGGAGCCCAGGAAAAATGTATTATGGTTAATTTCCATTTTGTGAATCTTATCAAGAGAAACGCTGCCGGGGCCCGCAGCGATGTCCTTTTAAAAAGCAGGATAGACTTATGTTAAATTTGTTAAGATCGGCTTTATTATTAGGAATGGCAAAATGAGATTTAAAGTGCCTCTCCTGACCATCTACTCCCACGGGACAACCCACTGCCATGTTGTAACTGGGTCTGCGGACGAATTTCCAACTTGCAAATTTTTTGGGGTTATATGATGTTCTCAGGAACGGAACCCTGCCATAACCTGGGGGAGGGCCGTGTGTATGTGAGACAGAACAGCAAATTGTTTACAGAAACATGGAGACAGTTGCAAATTCTTCACTGTCAGTGCACTAGTCTGAACAAGTGAGGCCTTTAACTCAGAGTGTCCAAGGTGTCCTTCACTGGCCTCGGACTCGGAGTGGGAGTTCAGACTCTGCTTGTTATTTTGCAGATCTCTTTCTCAACTTGCTTGTGTCGTTTGTCAGCTGCTTCTATAATCAAACCTTCAACCTCAGCACCACACTGTCTCCACGCTGTAATCCCTGGTGCAGTGCTGAACCAAAACAAGGCAGACATGAGCTCTTATTGGCAGTCACCTAGAATCCGTGACTCCCAAAAAAATAATTTAATTTTATTTAGAGATACAGACCCTTCCGGCCCAATGAGCCCACATTGCCCAATCACACCCATGTGATCAATTAATCTACTAACCCATATGTACTTGGAATATGGGAGAAAACCAGAACACCCAGAGGAAACCCAGGAGGTCACAGGGAGAATGTGGAAACTCATTACAAATCTCATTATTCCCTTTATATTCTCTGAAGATATATCCTTTGTTAATATTGTCCACCCTTTCCTGGAGAATTCTCGTTACCATTAATCTCTGGGCAGTTTTACCTTGGTTTCTTGCTCTAAATCTCACAACCTTCACTCGATTTTCTTAGTACTCAAAATCTGCAAACTTCGCCTATTTTGCAGTCCCATTTCCTCCTGGGAAGGTCTGGCATTGAAATGCTTGGCTCTCTTTTCAGCCCAGCCTTCATATTCTCTGTCAGATGGAGTACAGTTGCAAAACAGGCGATGTCAGTGCAACGTTACCTGCAACTTGATCACTACCCCTACCCTTGTGGAGAGAGAACTGCCTGTGTTCTCTGCACTTGACAACAGAATTATTAGTGTGATGGTTGTGGAATTAAATGTCAGAGAGGTTAGTAGAAGAACGTCCTTGCTTTCCTGTAAATAAAGCATGGGAGATTTTCCATTCATCTGAGAAATTGGATTGAACCTTGACTTAATATTTCATCCAAAAAAAAAAGAAATTTTACAACACCACATGCATTGCAGTCATCTAGAAATCAGCACCGGAGAATGGTGTAGAGGAACGCAATCTGTTCAGACCAAGCAAGAACAAAGCCAAGTGCTTTAGAATTGTAATGGCTCAGGAGGACGCAAGTCAGCTGTAGTTCCTGCCAACTCCTTGTAGATTAATCTGGTTGGTCCCACATCCCTGCAATTTCCTCTCAGCCCTCAGTGTCTGTCCAAGTCCCTTTTGAAATTTCTCGCGGAGTCCGTTTCCACAGCCATTATCAGAAAGTTTCTGTGGAATTAAAAATAAATTTACTCACACCACTTCTGCTTTAGTTCTTGTCACTCTGGAGCGGTGCCCTTTAATCCAGAGCGCTAAAGCAACAAATTCATCTTATTAACCCATCTAAATCAGTCACAATCATGTACACACCATCCTTACTACCTTTCACCTTTCACCTTTCACCTTTCACCAAAGAAAACCACATTTCTTCACTGTGGGTGCTGGGTTCATGTATTTTTTTTGTTTTGGGCAGGATGATGATGGTTATGTGACAAAAAATGTGGATGGAGTTGAGATAGAATGGCAGAACATGTTCAAAAGGCTGAATGGCCTGTTCCTGGATGTTCGTTCTTTACCTTGGCTTCGAGTTGGCTGAGAGAGAAGTAGTGGAAAAGATTTAGGCTCCTTGTTTGTAAGCTGGTGACTCAGCTGCATTGCAGGTTTTTACAAATAAAATGAATCGAGGTGCTTTATGTTTAATGAAATGCATAATACATTTTATTGAACTCCAAAACCTAAACACAAAAAGGGCACTAAAAATCTTTAAATAACAATGTCATCATGTCAGACCAGCCTCTTAAATTGAAACGCCCAACTCAACATCAGTCCTTGTGAATTGTGTGCGTTTCTCCCAATTACGTTACCCTACAGGATCTCAGCCTGACCCAGAAGGAAGTGAATTCAGGGAGATCTGTCTTTAGATTCAGCTTACATATCTGGCGCCTCTTGAAACTGTGAAAAGCATAATGTATGAGGTTGCATTCCCTGCAGCAAGGAGAATGGGAGAAGTTCAGAATTTAGCAAAGGAAGTCTACGAAGCTGACAAGGAAAGGGAAAGTAAAATACAAGAGTATGCCGGTGAGAAATATAAGAGTAGACTGTTAAAACTTCTATAGAAATGTAAAAAGTAACAGATCAGCTAAAGGTAATGTGGGTCCTTTAGAAGCTGAGATAGGAGATATCATCTTGGGAAGAAGTAAATGGAGAGGGGGAAATTAAGCAAATCATTTCTGCACATCTTCTTGAAAGAAAATACAGAAACCCTCTCTGAAAAAAGTGCTAAATTAAAGATCCAGAGAGCAAAGTTAAACAAAATTAGTATTAGTTTTTAAAAAAGTATCCGAGAAATTGATCTCTGCTTCCACTAACACACTTGGCCTTGATTTCAGAGCTCCTATTAAACTCAAAAGGTACCCAATTCTATGCTGTCTTTAAAATTACCAGTTCACAGGAGAATTTAGTATGCCTCTATAAAATCTTTTCCTTTAAATGTGAATTAAAAGTTAAGTATTAATTGGAAATATCACTCAATAGTGTAGAAAATCTGCCAGAAGTTCCAAGTGCACCAGATCAATGGATTCTTACTGTTAAAATAGAAAATGACAGAAGCATTCAGTGACTCGGGCACCATGGAGATAGAAACAAACAAATGTGTTGAGTCATTTCAATCCCCTTAATGTATGACATCACAGCTTTCTCTCTCTGAATTTACTATAGACACGAGATGACATCCTCTTATGCATTCTCCATCTTGCACCAGCCCTCATCGGTATCCCTTGCCAACTCCCCATCTTTATCCCACCTCTGCCACCAAATTCCCACATTCTGCAATTTTGTTTGTAAATCCCTGCACAACTCCATTTCCTTTTATGGTTCTCCTTGAAACCGAACAACGTGGTTAAGTTTTAGGCAGATTTTGATTGAATGCTTCACTGACTCCAGTAGAGCTTGGTGATGGGGATACAATTAATCTAAGTGAAAATTAAATCAAAGGCACGTTTCCAAGTTCCTTTCAAAATGAGGTCAGAGTTTATAACATCTCTGAATAGATCCAAAGTGGAAATTGGTTCATTGTACTTGCATCTATGCATTTAAGTTTTCTGGTTTGGAGTGTTACAGGAATTGTCAGTAGTAGTGGAAAAATGCACATAAAACAGTAGTGAGGCTGTGTTCATGGGTTCAATGTCCATTCAGAAATTGGATGGCAGAGGGGAAGTAATCTGTTCCTAAATCACTGAGTGTGTGCCTTCAGGCTGCTGTACCTCCTTCCTGATGGTATCAATGAGAACAGGGCATGTCCTGGGTGATGGGGTCCATAGTGAAGGATTCTGCCTTTTTGAGGCATCACACCTTGAGGATGCCATAAATACTATGGAGGCTGGTGCCCATGATGGAGCTTACAACTCTCTGCAGCTTACTTTGATCCTGCGCGGTAGCCGCCCACCCCCCATACCAGCGCGTGATGCAGCCAATCAGATTGCTCTCCACGGTACATCCATAGAAATTTACGAGGGTCTTTGGTGACACACCAACTCTCCTCAAACTCCCAATGAAGTAGAGCCGCTGCCATTCCTTCTTTGTAGCTTTTTAATTATTCATTTACGGGATGTGGGCGTCGCCAGCTAAGCCAGCATTTATTGCCCACCCGTAGTAGCCCTGGAGAGGTGGTGATGAGCTGCCTTCTTGAACCGCTGCTGTCCCAGAGGTGTAGGTACACCCACAGTGCTGTTAGTGAGGGAATTCTATAATTTTGACCCAGTGACAATGAAGGAACGGTGACAAGTTTCCAAGTCAGGACGGTGAGTGATTTGGAGGGGGATTTCCAAATGGTGGTGTTCCCAGGTAACTGCTCTTCTCGTCCTTCTAGAATGGTGTGGTTGTGGGTCTGGAAGGTGCTGCCTTAGGAACTTTGGTGTGTTGTTGCAGTGCATCTTGTAGGTAGTACACACTGCTGCAATTGTTTGTTGATGGTGGAGGAATTGGATGCTTGTGAAAAGGGTACCAAACTGGATGGTGTCAAGCTTCTGGAGTGTTGATGGAGCTGCACTCATCCAGGCGAGTGACGAGTATTCCATTACACTCATGACCTGAGCCTTGTAGATGGTGGACAGGGTTTGCGAAGTCAGGAGGTAAGTTACACACCACAGGATTCATAGCCTTTGGCTAGACCTGTTCAGTTTCCTGTCAATGGTAACCCCCAGGATGTTGACAGTAGGAGATTCAGTGATAGTGATGCCACTGAACGTTAAGGGACGATGGTTAGAGTCACTCTTGTTGGTGATGGTCATTGCCTGGCACTCGAGTGGCTAGAATCTTACTTGCCACTGTCAGCCCAACCCTGGATATTGTCCAGGTCCTGCTGTGTTTGGGAATGAACTGCTTCACAATCTGAGGAGTCACAAATGGTGCAGAACGTTGTGCAGTCATCTGCGAACATCCCCACTTCTGACTTTATGATGGAAGGAAGATCATTGAAAAGCAGCTGAAGATGGTTTGTCCTAGGACTCTTCCCTGAGGAACCCTTGCAGTGATGTCCTGAGGATGAGATGATCGACCTCCAACCACCACAACCATCTTCCTTTGTGTCAGGCATGATTCCAGCCAGTGGAGAGTTTTCCCGGTAATTCCCATTGACTCCATTTTAGTTAGGACTATCACTCTCACCTCACCTCTGGTATTTAGCTCTTTGGTCCATGTTTGGACCAAGGAGATGATGAGGTCAGGAGCTGAGTGGCCTTGACAGAACCCAAGCTGGGCATCTGTAAGCAGGTTATTACCAAGTAGGTGCTGCATGATAGCACTGTTGATGACCACTTCCATGACTTTGCTGATGATTGAGAGTAGGCTGATAGGGCAGTGATTGGCTGGGTTGGACCTGTTTCTTGTGTATAGGACATAGCTGGGCAATTTTCCACATTTTCCACACAGCTGCATCCATATGTTAGGCCCTGGATAGTTCCTCAGACATGTTGACACCCAGGAATTCGAAATTGCTCACCCTTTCCACTTCTGCTCCCTTTGAGAAATGGTGTGTATTCCCTCACCTTACTCTTCCCAAAGTCCACAACCAGTGCTTTGGTATTACTGACATTGAGTGCAAGATTGTTGCTGTGACACCACTCAACAAGCTGATGTATCTCGTTCCTGTCTGCTCTCTCGTCGCCATCTGAAATTCTGCCAACAGAAGTTGTATCATCAGCAAACTTATAGATGGTATTTGAGCTGTGCCCAGCCACACAGTCATGGGTGTAGAGAGAGCAGAGCAGTGGGTTAAGCACACACCCCTGAGGTGTGCTGGTGTTGATTATCAGCAAGGTGCAGATGTGATTTCTGATTGGCACGGATTGTGGTCTTCTGGTTAGGAAGTTGAGGATCCAAGCTTAAGCTTAAGCATTTGGATCTGCAGTCTTTGGAGTTTAGAAGAATGAGAGAAAGACCTCATTGAAGCATACAAGACCTTAAGGGGTTATGACAGAACAGAGGTTGTGATACTTACATTAGTGAGAAAGTCTTGAAAAAGGGGATGTAATTAAAAGATAGTGGGTGGTTTGAAACTTGAGGTATGTAGGAAGAGCTTACGGAGTGTGGCGGGTCTCTAGAATCACCTATCCAGACGGTTGTGCTGACTGGATCATTTGGAGTTATTAAAGGGGAAGGGGGTATACTTTAGAAAGATCACAGAATTGAGGGCAATAATGAACTGAGACAAATCATTCATGATCATATTGAACAGAGGCACAGGCTTGAGGGGCTGAATAGCCTATTCTTGCTATTTTCTTTTCCCTTTGTGCTTATCTTATATAGAAATATGATTATTAATTATCACTGTCAGTTCAGTATCAATCTCAGTGATCTTTCAAAGGAGGGTTCCAGATATCCACTGACCTTTTTCTTCAGGACATCTTAAGTGAGTGGACTCCAATTTCAAAGTTTTTCATCTTTGTTCTGGATACCCAATTTTGGTGAAACCTACCCGATTCCTTAATTCATCACCAACTTGAATCTTTTACTAAGCCAGCACAAGCCTGATCTGTCCAGTCTGTTCTCACAATTTAACCCTTTTACCAAATACATTTTTAATGAAGGTAATATTTGATAGATTGTCCCATTGACCTGAACCTTGTTTGGTTCACAAGAAAAGGTGCATTTGTTAGCAATGTGTATAATTGGTGTCTTTTTTCATGGTATGCAGTGTATATTCATCCCTAACACTGTCTTTCCCCCAAACCCCCCATCCCTTATTTCCAGGATTTGTCGATCTAACACTTCATGACCAGGTGCAACTATTGGAATGCTGCTGGTTAGAAATTTTGATGATTGGCCTTATCTGGCGCTCCATGGAACATCCAGGAAAACTCATATTTGCTCCAGATTTGGTTTTGGACAGGTACTTAATTAATTAGTTTGCACAGATGTAATTTTGGACTCTGTAGTCTCTTGGGTGCATTAATGAAACACGTTACACTTATGCAAACTCTTCTCTTTCCTGATAATTCTTGTTCTATCGTGTCTGACTAGGAGCACACAAGACAAATCTCGTTGAGTTAAACTAAAGAGCTGGTCAGCACGATACAAACTGTGGTCCATTCCAGCACCAAAACTGGCCACCAGGGAGTGGGATGTGCCCCTACACCTCCTCCCTCACCACCATTGAGGGCCCCAAACAGTCCTTACAAGTGAGGCAACACTTCACTTGTGAGTCCGTTAGGGTCCAGTGCAGCCTCCTCTACATCAGTGAGACACAAAGTATATTGGGGAATTACCTCGTCAAGCATCTTTGCTCTATCCGCTGCAAAAGGCAATATTTCCCAGTGGCCACCCATTTCAATTTGACTTCTTTATTGCCATTCCAACATGTCTATCCATGACCTCCTCTACTGTCATGATGAGGCCATAGGATGGAGGAGCAACACCTCATATTCTGTCTGTGTAGCCTCCAACTTCATAGCATGAGCATCAATTTCTAAATCTAAATTCTGTGAAATTCAACTCCCACCCTTTCTCTCTTTTTCTATTCCTCATTCTGGTTCCCTTCTACCTTCTTTTCTTTCTGTCCATTGACGTAGAGGGGGACACACTGGAGCCCAAACAACTCGCAGTTAAAGTGTTGCCCATCACTACCCTCCGATATCTCTCCTCTTTTCCTTTCTTCCCAAAAGCACGGTCCTCTCCTGTTAGATTCGTTCTTCTTCAACACTTTACCTTTTCCGCATATCATCTCCCAGCTTTTTTCTTCATTCTGCATCGTGCACCATCCACCATTTCCCATCCTGGTCTCACCTTCCAGTTTCTTCTCTTTCCCCCACCCTCTTACTTTCCAGTGCAGATGAAGGGTCTCAGTCTGAAACGTTGACTGTTTATTCCCCTCCATAGATGCTGCCTGACTAGCTAAGTTCTCCAGCATTTTGTGTGTGTTGCTCAAGATTTCCAGCATCTGCAGAATCTCTTGTGTTTATATTAGAAAATGTCTCTTTGCTCATTCAGCATGAAACCAGGAAGAACATCAGCATTTTTTCCAGCTAAACTTTGAAAGGATGTGCTATTTCCAGCCACCATTATCCCAGCAGATATCACAGAATGTGCAGAAGCTTGACGGTGTGTGTGGGCACTAAGTCTCGAGAACCTGATCTCCAGGCATAAACAGAAGTTGAACATGCTCATTCCACTTTGTGCAGTGCTGCTTAAGACTTCCCTGTAGGTATCCAGTGTGGACATGAAGCTGACATTTGGGCCCAAATCTCATTTGGTGACCATGGCAGCACAGTGCATTGTCTGTTTCTTCCAAATGTTCAGCTCCTAAAACAGCAACTAGGGAATGTTTTTCTATTTCTCTTATTGTGGAGTTAGGGAGAGCATGAGTATTCCTCCTAACTTTGAAACAGTGAGCTCATCCCCATTCTGAAATCTTACTACCACCCCACACACCCTAAGCTGTATCAGAATCCTTGGGCACATTGACCAATGACTCCCTGTGTGGCCGGAATGGTGCCTGCACTGGGAAGCATTCCAGTTTAGACTGGATCCAATATCCAAAGTTTCAGATATACCATCACTGCTTCTCCTGACTGGGTATTATAGCTGAGATGATTCTATCTCCAGTCCCACCTTACCAGTTGTTTCTCATCTGGAGAAAGGAGTTCTTACGCAGCCATGAAGCATAAACAAAGACTCAACTGCACCGTGCAGAAATTCTTTGGAAATCTAACATTGACACCATAAATATTTTGCCCTTTATCATTTAGTAGTTGCATAAAGAGATTAAGAAGTTGGACTGTTTAGGACTGATCAGCCTCACACCTGGTTATTGCAGCTGCTGTCTAAGGCAGCAGTGGGATATAACTGTGAAAGGAGTTTGCTCTAATGAGAAAGAGACTGCCTGGCAGCCGGTTTAAAAATCAGTTTAACTGGAGATTTTCAACCATTTCCTGCTTGTTTTGCACGATTGGTCTGTTTCTGACAATGACCATTGAACTTTGTACAGTGGCACTATCAATAGTGAGTGGTTTCGCTCTCCATTCCGACATAGAAAAGCAGACAAAAAAAAATGTGCATAAGGACATAGATGAAGAAACAGAAGAGTACAACAACCAGGAAGGGCTGAGCTCCATGATCTGGATAAGGAAATCTGAGATGTGATCCATTGGAGGTCCTTAAAATTACAAAGGATTCTGATCGGTTAATCGGGGTTTTGCTATGTTTTCCAAAGTGTTTTTATTTTAGGAGTCCATGAGCGATGAAAAGCAAATCTAGGGGTCATGAATGAATGTCATGATTAGTACTCATGAGGAATTTGAGAAGAACTTCCTTACCAAAGCATTGACCTCACTTCGTTCTGCATCTTGTTGCTGTTCTCCCACCGTACTCCCTCAAGGCACTAACGTGATGAAATGATCCGTATGGGTGGCATGCAAAACCAGTTTTTCATTGAACTTTGGCATGTGACAATAATACACCAATTTATCAGTTTAGTTGAGGCAAATATTGGGAGTGAATTTATCAATGCAACACAGGAAGTGCCCTGTCTGGATACATAATGGGTTGATATGGCAAAGCTCTGCACGTGGCTGCAAGAAACTGCAGAGTTGTTGACAAAACTCAGCACATCACAGAAAGCAGCCTCCCATCCATGGACTCTGCCTGTACTTCTCACTGCCTCTGTAGAGTAGCCAGCTTAATCCAGGACCCCATCCACCTCAGACATTCTCTCTACGCCCCTCTTCCACTGGGCAGAAGATACAAAAGCTGAAATCATGTACCACTAGGCTCGGGGATAGCTTCTACACCACTGCTATTTGAATCATAGACTCATAGAAATCCACAGCACGTTACAGGCCCTTCAGCCCACAATGTTGTGCTGACCATGTAACCTACTCTAGAAACTGCATTGCCCTCTATTTTTCTAAGCTCCATATATTCTTAAAAGACCTTATTGTATCTGCCTCTACCATTGTTGCTGTCAGTGTATTCACAAACCCACCACTCTCTGTGTGAAAAAATTACCTCTGACATCCCCCTTATACCTGGTTCCAAGCACCTTAAAACTATGCCCCCTTGTGTTAGCCATTTCAGCCCTGGAAAAAAAAGCCTCTGACTATCCACACGATCAATGCCTCTCATCATCTTATACACCTCTATCAGGTCACCTCTCATCCTCCATTGCTCCAAGGAGAAAAGGCCGAGTTCACTCAACCTATTCTCCTAAGGCATGCTCCCCAATCCAGGCAACATCCTCGTAAATCTCCTCTGCACCCTGCACTGTTATAAGATGATTGAACAGTTCCCCATTGCATAGAATCCCTTTAACCTTAAATTTTCACTGTACTGCATGTTCCCTGGGACTGTTACACTTTATTTTGCTTTCTGTTATTATTCTACCTCAATGCATGGCGTGATGATTTAATCTTCTGAACAGTAGGCTAGACAAGCTTTTCACTGTACGTATCTCAGTATATGTGACAGTCATAAACCAAATTGCCTATTTAAGGGGCAACACAAGGGGAAGAAAGATTGGGCCATGTTGCTGTGGTCTGAGAGGGTAGTAGGGTGAGGGGCTTATGTGGAACATAAACTCTGGCGTGCTTCAGTTTGATCTAGAATTGGCTTGGCAATAGGAGGCAGAGGTGATAGTGGAGGGTTTTCTTTGTGATTTGGAACCTGTGATCCCAAGTGTACCCTGGTGATTAATGCTGGGACCCTGATTGTTATAGATGGCTTGCTTGTGAATGAAGATGATGTGATCTGTAAGTTCCCATGAAATGTGGTGGGGTGGATAGTGAGGTCGGTAGTCTTAGGCAAAAGGGCAATATTGATGAGTTGACTCATGGAAAGAGCAATGGCAGATGGAATTTAATTCTGATATGTATGGTGCAATACATCTTGGAAGGACAAGTACTATGTACTATGAATGGTAACACCCATGGGAGCATTGAGGGATGCTGGTCTTTGAGTCCATGGATCCCTCAAGGTGGGAACACACGGGTAGGGTAGTGAAGAAAACAGAGAAGGTATTTCCCTTCATTAACTGAGATACAGAATGTAAGAGCAGAAAGGAATATTGTGTACGATTCTTGTTACTGCATTAAAGGAAGGAAATGATTGTTCTGCAGATGGTGCAGGTGACATTCACCAGGATGTCACCTGGGCTTCAATTGTAAGGAAGTACTGGAGAGGTTAGGTTTGCTTTCCTTGAAGTGGAGGAAGCTAAGGGAGGATCTGATTATGTTATGCAAAAAGATGAGGCATTTGGAGAGGTAGATAATAGGAAACTTCTCCCCATAGCTGAGGCATCTATATCCAGAGGAGCTTGGTTTAAGATTAGGAGTAGAGGATTGAGAGGAATGTCTGAGTTGATGACTGAATTAAAACACATAGCCAAAAATGTAATAATCTCTGAATTGTTACCTGAGCCACGTGCAAATTGGCAAAGGGTTAATGTGATCTGAAAGTAAGTGCGTGGCTCAAAGATTGTTGCAGGAGAAGTGGGACGTCGGCACCAGTTTTGGGAAAGGAGGGAGCTGTTCCAATGGGGCAGGCTCCGCCTGAACCATGATGGGACCAGGGTCCTAGTGACTCGCATAACTAGGGATGTGGATAGGGCTTGAAACTAAATCGTAGGGGAGTGGGTTCAACAGTGTGGAAAAGTAGGGATAAAGTAAAAAGAAAGGAGAGTGAGGAGAGGTTACTGAAGTCTGAATAAAGAATAAGACATAAAGTTTAGAAATTGAGAAGAATCTAACCAGGCATCATAGAGACAAAATTGTAAAGAAGGGTGGTGACTACAAGACTGAAGGTGTAATATTTGAATGCATGCAGCGTTCAACATAAGGTCAATGATCTTGTAGTGCAGTTAGAAATTGGCAGGCAATACGCTGTGAGCATCACTGAGTCGTTGTTGAAAGAAAATCATAGTTGGGAGCTTAACATCCAAGGATGCACATTGTATTGAAAAGGCAGGCAGATGCACAGAGGAGGTGGTTTAGCTTTGTTGGTAAAAAATGGAATCAAATCCTTAGGACATAGTGACATAGAATCAGATGATGTAGAATCCTCGTGGGTAGATTTGTAAAAAACACCCTGATGGAATTATAGACAAGCATCTGAGCAGTAGCCAGGATGTGGGGTACAAATTACAACGGGAGATTTAAAAAAATGCATGTAAATGGGTTAATTCAATATGCAGGTAGACTGGGGAAAGTAAGGTTGGTGCAAGATCTCAAGAGAAGGAATTTATAGAATCCTATGAGATGGCTTTTTTTTGTGGTTGAGCCCATGAGGGAAAAGGCAATTCTGGATTGAGTGTTGTGTAATGAACCAGATTTGATTAGGGAGGTGAAGGATTCACCCAGCAGTTTGAGAGGGAGAGCTAAAATCAGGTGTTATCTGAGCAAAGGAAGCTGCAGAGGCACGAGAGAGGAGCTGGACAAAGTTTGATTGGAAGGGGGAAACTAGCAGGGATGACTGTAGAGCAGCAATGGCTGGAGTTTCTAGAAGTAATTCAGAAGATGCAGAATAAATAGGAAGGATGAAGCAACTGTGGCTGACAAGGGAAGTCAGAAAAGAGGACATACAATATAGCAAAAATTAGCTGGCAGCTTGAGGATTGGGAATTTTTTTATAAACCAGCAGAAGACACTAAAAAAACCTATAAAGAGAGAAAAGATGAAATGTGAAGGAGCCAATTTATTGCTCCTTTAATTTATTATTGGCAATTATATTGCCAATAAGATAAAAGAGGATACCAAACATTTTTACAGATTTATGAAGAGTAAGGGAGAGACGGGAGTGGATATTGGACGGCTAAAAAATAATGCTGGGGAGGTAGTAATGGGAGACAAAGAAATTATAGACAAGCTCAATAAATATTTTGTATCATTCACTAGGGAAGAGACCGGCAGCATGCCAGAGATTCAAGAGTGTCACAGGGAAAAAGTGACTGGAGTCATTATCGCTAAGGAGAAGTTGTTTAGGATGCTGAAAGGTCTGAAAGTAGATAAGTCACGTGGAACAGATGGGCTATAACCCAGGGTTCTGAAACAGGTAACAAATTTGTGGATGGCACAAAGATTGGGGGTGGAGTGCTCAGTGCTCAGCTTGCAGCAGGATTTGGACCAGCTGGAAAAATGGACTGAAAAATGGCAGATGAACTTTAGTGCAGACAAGTGCATGGCACTGAGGAGTGTGGTAGAACAAAGGGATCTGGGAATACAGGTCCATAATTCATTGGAAGTGAAGGTAGATGGAGTCATAAAGAAAGCTTTTGACACATTGGCCTTCATAAATCAAAGTATTGAATCTAGGAGCTGAAATGTTATGTTGGAGTTCTATAAGATGTTGGAGTATTGGAGTATAATTTGGACTATAAATGCACTCATTTTGAAAGCGTGCAGAGACAATTTACAAGGATGTTGCCAGGACTTGAGGACCTGAGTTATAGGGAAAGGTTAAATCTTCCAGATTCCTTAGAACATAGAAGACTGAGAGGAGATTTGATGGAGGTATACAAAATTATGAGGGGCCTAGATAAGGTAAATGCAAGCAGGCTTTTTTCCACTGAGGTTGGTGAGATTACAACTAGAGGTCATGGGTTAAGGTTAAAAGGTGAAACGTTTAAGGGGAACATGTGGGAGAACTTTCTCACTCGGAGTGTTGTGAGAGTGTAGAATGGTCTGCCAGCAGAAGTGGTGGATGAAGGTCTGATTTCAACATTTAATAGAAATTTGGATAGGTTAATGGATGGGAGGGGTATGGATGGCTATGGTCTCAGTGCAGGTCGATGTAACTAGGCAGATTAACAGTTCTACATGGGCTGGATGGGCCAAAGAGCGTGTTTCTGTGCTGTGGTATTCCAAGACTCTATGACTATATAACGTTCACACTAGGTACAACCCACAACCACCTCCTTCTCTCCCTTCCCTCTTTCCACCAGCCCGGATATCTACAAACAGCTGAAGGAGCAAGCGTGACTGGGGAAATTTTGAGAGCATTGCTTGCCTCCTCCCTCAGAGGGGAAGTGTTTTGTGGAGTCACAGCAACTTTGACTGATGCATCCCCTTTGCCTGAGTAAAACAGTCCAAATGGAGATTTTAGTCTGGAAGGGAGATGGCAGATGTAGGTCCTCCCCAACGTTTAAGTAGAATCCAAACAAGTGTTTTATTTACTTGCGCATTTTATAAGAAGACTACCTGCCAGCTGAAGGTAAAGAGGATTAATGTGGATGGCTGCTTAATCCCCGGTACAAGCTTGGTAGGTGAAAGGACCTGTTTCTCTGTCTTGATTGAGGGTGGAAGTGGCACATGTAAGGGGGCATCATTTTAAGGTGAGGAAGGAAAGTATCGAGACGATGTCAGAAGTATGTTTTAACACAGAGAGTGGTGGGTGTGCAAAACACACTGATGGGGTGATGATAGGGGCACATGGGTGATATAAAGATGGAGGGCTATTTAGGAGGGAAGGTCAGATTAGGTTAAATGACCATCACAACATTGTGGGCCAAAGGGCCTCTACTGCACTGGACCATTCTGTGTTCTATGTGACTCCATAACTGAAAGTTCATGCCTTCTTTTAAGACAAGCACATTAAAAGTGGAAAGATTGGCAAGGGGAAATCAGTAATAGACTGGGACCATAAGTTGGTCCTGCCATTTAAAGCACACACACCAGTTCAAGTGTAATTTCCAAGCAAAGTTACTTTTCTATGACTGATTTATGTGTTTTTGAGCACGAGTATGTGTTTATAGCTAGATATGCTTTATTTGGTTTTTTATAGTTTGGAGGGCTATATTTAAAATAAATGTTTTTCCTTTTATGCCTTTTATATAAATGAAAAAAGATGTGATGTAGTTGAACAGGGTTTAATCTATCTGTATTAGTTTAATTCTTTCCTGATTTTTTTCTGAAAATTCAGTATTAACTTTTACCTGTGGCTGATCATGCAGTGGTTTTGAGTTTTTTCCCTCAATGGACATGCTCCTTTCTCCAAGCTTGGCAATATCATTGCCTCTTGTACCTTCTTTAGCTCCAGCGATCAACTTCCTTTCCATCCCTGGATATGGATGGAGCCAGTTAGTTATCAGTGGCATAGGTCTTGAATTTATTTATTTTTCCCAATTTACTTGTCTTTGCTGTTATAGTTGTGTGTAGTTTGTCCTTCTGCTTGCTGACGTCCATCCAGTCTTCTCCAGGTTATTCAATGAGAATCACAGATGAAGTCTTGTTGAAAAATGAGACTTCATGTGATGTAGAGAAGCAGCAACATCGTGAACAACCTGTATCAATCAGATCAAACAAGAATAAACATAAACAAGGAGAGGATAGAGTAGGGGTTCCCAACATTTTTTATGTCATGGACCAATACCATTAAGCAAGGGGTCCATGAATCTCAGGTTGGGAACCCCTGGGATAGAGTATTATTATGACATTGATTAAATTTACTGTTCCATATAACTTATTCTGAAGACTGACCCATTGGTGCACTGTCCCCTTGGTGAACTGCCAGAGGACCAGTCTAGAGCTCACAGGAAGTCCAGAGCCGAGGGGTCTCGGCATTTGGAGGCTCAGCTGTTTAAGAGACCAGGGTAGGAAAACACAGGCATTCTGGTACTGCTACTGACAGATGCTGGCAGCTTCATCAGTGCACAAGGCTTCATGGTGAAGATGGGAAAGAAGCAGCCAATGTAAATAAAAATGGAGTCAGGAGGGTGTGGTCCTGAACAGTGGGCAGTTTTAGAGGGGGTTTGGAAGAGGGTGGACAGAGAAACACCTGGATTAAAAATAATAGTTCTAATGGCAATCGCAGCATGGGAAGAGGAGGTAATGTCTGATTAGGATAGATGACTGGGGTTTTGAGAATGTACTGCAGATGTCCATCACAATGAATCTGGAAGAATAATCATTTTATTCTCAAGAATTGTATGAGCTAGTTATCGGGGGTGACCCCACTTAAGCAACCCTGAACATTCCATTGCATTATTTGGCATTTCCAAGCTTTATTCAGTCCATGTCACTGGAGCACATATTAATGAAACCTCGTTTGAACCAATCAGACACCTACGGGGGCCCCTGGCTGTTATTATGATTGCACCCATATCATTTGTCATTTGGAGCAAGGGCTTCAAGTATTTGACATACTATTTGCAACATGATTAACTATGAAGAAAGCTGTGCCATGATCAATATCAATATCTAAGCATGAGATTCCTCATCACGAGAAGGGTCTTGGCCCGAACCGTTGACTCTTTATTCCTTTCCATAGATGCTGCCTGACCAGCATTTGCTGTGTGTTACTCAGTCGGATCTACTAGTGGCTGAACCAATAAACCAGACTCACAATAAGGAACACAAGTTCAATTCCACCAGGGTGACGGAATTTGAACTCAGTTTTTGTTTGAAACAAAATCAGCTGATCAAAAGCTAGAGTCAGTGAGTTAAACCACAAATTTGTCAAAAGTGCTACGTGTAAAGGCCTATTGTCTTTTATATCTGGCCCATGTGCAACTCTGGTCAAAAACCAACATGGTCAGGTAAACCACCCAAGCACAACCAGGGATGGGAGCCAAGGTTGCCACCTACATCAATATCCAAGGGAGAAATAATTCAAATAGAAATTTATGCCTTGAGATTCTTTCCCCATATTGGGTCAGATTATAGTATTGTCCTTTGCCACCAAGGCTAATTCCATTGAAATTCATGTGCTAGGACACAACATACTGTTAGTGCTTCTGACAGGGTGAATTTCTGGGCAACAAAATGTCTGACTGTTACTGAATTGCAAGACTGCAGTGAAATGGGATCACTAGCGGGTAATTTAATAGCAATAAAATTGAGAAATATTAATTCAACATGTAACTGGAAGATAGACACAGGTGAGACCTCTGTTTACTAGCTCACTATCGTAGTGTACAATGGATTCCTGAATCACTCAGTGATTACCCAAGTTCCACATGTGAAGTAGTATTTCCCAACAGGTACTCTCCATCTGGAATGTTTAGTTTTTGATTATATCCCTGATCCCTACAGTTTTCTTCCTTATACCCTTTGGTCACCTCTCAGCTTTACATTTCCATGTTGGAAGTAAGAGTTCTTGCTCACCTTTTCCCCTTCGTCCTGTTGACATTAGTGACTGAGACTAAACCAAGTGTTAGCTTTGTTTTTCCTACTCTGGGGAAAATCATTCTCCCGAGGATTGATATTTAATATCTCGTAATGGATGGAATAAGGAGAGGCACATTTTGGATAAAGCACCGATATGTACTCCAAACCCACCTAACCATCATTAATGCTTGATTGATGGTATCTCAGCTTCCAGTGCAACTTCAGTGGTTATCACTCAACTGCCTTAGCAGTGCAGACTGTAGGGATCAGGGGTCTGGAGGCTGTCCCAGCAGTTTACCAATCTGCTTCTAGCAGATTCCCAGAATTGCCAAGGAGTACTTTGAGAATGTGACTGAAGGGCACAGACTGACAGTGGTCAGTGAAGCAGCCAAGGGCACTGGAGGTGTGATCTCAATCTTCTTTCAGGACAAATACAGTGGTGATGTCGCTACTCTCTCCAGTGCCCCTGGCTGCTGTCTATCAGGCCATCGGCACCGATTCCGGCTTAAGGCATGGTCCTCATCCAGGCCGTCTCGACCCAGAGCTGCTGGAGGTTATCCTTGAAGGCCACCAGCAGTCTCCTCCACTCTAAGCCAGCAGTGAGTCACCAGGCTGGCTGCAGCCATTTGCACGGGTAAAGACACATGGAGGAGAAAGGGAATGCAGAGTAAGGACTCATTCAAATCAGATTTACAGATCTACGTTTACAAATCTGGCTTGGAGAATTCATTTTGTGCTGGCTTTTTAACGTAGTCAAGCAGACACATTCATGTTCAATGAAAGAGAAGAGTGCTACGGTTTCTGATAGCTTCTCCTGGTATTTCACGTGAATGCACTCTTGTGCTGGATGAGGGAGTGTGATGAGGCTTGAATGAGGGAACGTGATGCTGTGAATGATCCCCACCACCACTAAGGTGAACCCCCATGAGCAACTGGCATCAGCTCGGGAGCAACGTTTTCACTGATTTCAATGGGTTGGAGGAAGGGGGAGATCCAGTTTTAATGTCTTCAGTGATTTTTAAAATCGTTTATTGGTAGCAGCTTGCCGTGGACAGCCAGGCTGGATAAGAGTGGCCGCCCATTGCCTCTTTCCGCTCTTCTTTTCACCCTACTTGTCGTGTAGCTGCTGGTCGGGGCTGAGCCCTCATGGTGACTACAAGTCCCAGGAACAAAATTAGGCCATTCAGCCCATCAAGTCTTCTCCACCATTGCATCGCGGCTGATTTATATTTCCTCTCAACCCCATTCGCCGTGTAACCTTTGTCAAGTCCAGAGAGTTCAGGATGGGAGACTGAAGACATGAAGAGTGCTACGAATGGCAGTACAGGTAGCATTCTGTGCCCTGTGCCCAGTGGCATGTTTGCCCATTGGAGCTGAAAGCCACAAGGTCACCAGACAGGCATTGATGCCTGGTTGCTACATGATGACTTGCGGTGGTGCCTTGTAGATCACAATCCACCACCTGCTTGGGGACGTTGTGAATTCGGTGGCAGATGTTCTACTTACTGATCATCCTGACGATGCACATTAGCTTGGGTTTACGTCGGGGCACATTCCCGTTCCAGAGTTCACTTAAACACACAAAAATGAAGTCTTTGCTACCACCCAGTCCATCCCCTTTGTGAGGATGCACATTGCCTACCGAGGCCAGTCCTTGCTGTGAAGGAGGATGCCTGTAATGTACATTTTATTATTGTTATGAGTATTTCTGGAAGTGTAAACTGACACATTGCAGCAAAGCAACGCTCTAGCCATCCAGGAACCCAGGCATGGGAAGTGTAGCCATCTATCTCCATAAGCAGCTGGACTAAAGGCCAGAGAATTCACCACTTTAAGGACTGAGAAGGAAATGACAATTCATCCGCAGAAAGGGATATGGAGCACTGCAGCTCCTTTACTAGTTCTCTAGTTGCTGAATCTAGTTGCTAGTTGCTAGTTGGGAGTTCAAGACCTTCCTGAGAGCATAAGACTATAGGCCCGCACTCCACTAAGGGAGTGATTTTAACTGAAGCCTCATCTGCCTGTTCAGGTGGGTGTAATGCAAACTTTTGAGGTTCCTGGGATTATAGCACTGTGCATGTGAGTGGGTTGGATGGAGGAATGGGGATTGCTTCATCGCAGTACCCTCTTTGCTTAGTAAGCTCTGTTTTGTGGTATTCTGCTGAACATGGTAGGCATACAACGTTGGTGCCAGAGTGTGTGGCAATGCTTGCGGGCTGCCCCCGTGCATCTTGGGGTGTGTTGGCTGTAACCATTGACAGTGTCAATGAAGAGTTGGAGATCTCCCTCAGTATTCTGGCCAATATTTAGCTCATAGTCAACGTGATTAAATGGAAAGGCCAGTGTTGGCTTGCTATTGAAGGGATCTTGCTGTGTAAATGGGCCACTGTGTTTCCTGCATTGTTGACGTAACTCTACTTCGAGTGTATTCGAATGCCTGGGAGACATTTTGGAGTGTTCCTGAGATTGTGAAAGTACTCTCTTTAAAGGTATACAGTATATTTTAGTGAGGAAGAACAAAGAGAAAGTAAGAAAATATTTGCAAGAACACAAACAACAATTAAAAATTGAAAGAATGGGAATCCATACTTTTAGAAGTGAACTTCCAATGCCAGTGAGGTTAATTTGCAAAACTAACACTAATCATAGAACTGGTGACTGATTTGTACATTGAAGGGTAAGACTTGGCTTTCAGTGGCTGGTTTAGATTGTGTCTGCTACACAAAATTGAGGCACCAGGAAAGCATAATGGTTAGCACAACACTACACAGCTTGGCGTGCTCCAGAGTTCAATCCTGGTGCTCTCTGATAAAGGTTAGTACATTCTCCCTGCGAGTGTAGGGCTTTCCTTGGGGTGCTCTGGTTTCCTCCCACAGTCTAAAGGTGTACCGGTTAGCAGGTTAATTAATCATTGCAAATTGCCCTGATTAATTAACTGGGTGGTACAGCTCATTGGACTGTGTGGGTCTGTTCTGAGCTGTTTCTCTGAATAAATACAATGCACCATCCCTATCTCAATCAATTCTTTATTGTTTATATGGTTTCAGAGATAGTGGTGGAGCGGTGAGCTGAGGCGGGAACGTTTTTATACTCAAGTTGACTCCTCATCTGGAGTTGCACTATTGTGTTCCAATGATGATGTCTGTCAGCACGTTTCCTATTGCACTGACAAGGGTGAGCTGCTGGAGCCCATCCAGTTGAGAAATTTGGGTCAGCAGCATAGAGAGCAGCCTTTAGGGATTCTGCATGAACCTGCTCCATGCAAGTGTGTACTTCTCCAAATCGATAAGGCTTCTGTTAGAGGGAAACTTGGTAGTTAAAAAGACCCTCATCAGAATATCTTGTGCCATGGACTGAGGTACAGCGCCATCCATTCAAATCATTTGATCACGTACCTACACAAAGTTGGGACAAGGGAAAATACAATTTTTCAGTTAGAGAGGAAGTGCGGCGCAGGCAGACAATAAGATGCAAGCTACCAGGAAGTAGCTAGTGACGTCAAGAGCCCACCTTATTACACAAGGGAATTGTTCAGTAGTCTTATAGCAGCAGGATAGAAGCTGTTCTTGAGCCTGGTTGTACGTGCTTTCAAGGTTTTTCATCTTCTGGGGTGGGTAGGGCGTTTGATTATGCTTTAGCAAGGCGGTGAGAAGTGCAGAGAGAGTCCATGGAGAGGCTGGTTTTCATGGTGTGCTGTGCTTTAATCCTGCAACTCTGCGGTGTCTTGCAGTCATGGTCGGAGTGGCTTTCGAGATAGAAACTTGTCTTCATCAAATGGGGTTTGTTCTCATTTGCCGGGTGTTTATTTTGAGAGATGATGGACCAGTCTCTGTTGGAAATGGGGAACTTGCAGCATAGAGGGAGTATGAGAGTGAAGCTCCTGTAGTTTTTAGTGAAGTTGTTCAACTTTATTTGAAGTGAGTATGCCCAACGTGCACTGGTAATGTGGAAAATTATTTTTAATATAGTGAACTGGCAGCAGTATTATCTAGCGACATCATTATTAACCTTATTATACAGTAATATATCTCATAGAGTCATAAAGAGGTACAGCACAGAAACAGGCCCTTTGGTCCATCTAGTCCATACCAAAACCATTTAAATCCCATCAACCTGCACTGAGACCATAGCCCTCCATTTCCCTATTATCCATGTACCTATCCAAACTTGCATTTCCTCTATCTATATCCCTCATAATACCATATGCCTCTATCAGATCTCCTCTCAATCTTCTGCATTCTAAATAAAGTCTTAACCTATTCAATCTTCCTGTATAAATCAGCTTCTCCAGACCCAGCAACATCCTTGTAAATTTCCTCTGTATTCTTTCAACTTTGTTAACATCTTTCCTATAGGTAGGTGACCAAAACTGCACACAATACACCAAATTAGGCCTGACGAACGCCTTATACAACTTCAACATAACATCCCATCTCAATGTGTTCATCTATGAAGGCCAATGACCCCGTCCACCTGTGATGACACTTACAGTGAATTATGGACCTGTATTCACAGATCCGTTTGCTCTGTTTTCTATCATCCTACAATTGCTACTGGTTTCACATTAAGCACTACCTGTTATTTTATTTCTGTGAAGTACTTAAGTAGATGAAGTTTAATGTGGACAATGGTGCAGCCATTTGCTTCAGGTTCATCAGTTTTCAGCTGATGAATTGGCCGGGAACTCAAAAGGAGTGAAAAGATCTGGAGGGCCAAACGTGCAGATTAGCAGAAAAGTATGAAAAGTGATCGAAAGGGTTGGATGTTAACCTTTACACTGAACATCAGTGTGTATTCATTGATGATGTGGTGCTGTCCAAATTAAGAGCTGTAACACTGATTACTTAGGAGCATTAATTCCAGGTCAAGTTTAATTGGCATTCAGCCATACACATGCTTAACTAAACAGTGTTCCTCTGGGACCAAGATACAAAACATAGAACATGCAGTCACAAACAGCACATAGTGCATATAGTCACAAAAAATGATGTTAGCACAAGACCGAGTGGTATGGCCTGAAGACCGATCATGCTCGGGCTGTTGTCCTGGAGCCACGTTTCTGCAAAATCGTGTATGCAGCAGTTCCTCATTTCGCACTGATGAATGCAAATCAGCATGTCTGGCACTGCGTCCACCGCAGGCAATCCTGCTCGTCTTCTATGGAATGAAAAGTGGAGAGCAGCACAGATGGGAGGGGTCAGTCCCCAGCCCAGCACAGACGATATTTCCAATGCACCTGCTGTGCCTGTGTTCTCTCCTACCTCGCTTCTGGTCCCTCCTCCTCTGGGTGGCTGTAACAGGCAACACCACAGCACGAGGGCCTGGTCCACACAACAACCGAGGCTACACAGCTGCCATTTGGCCCCTCTAGCCTCTTCTATCAGTCAAGGAGGATCCACCTTCATTGATGATAGTTTTAGCTTTTTTTATCATTAATTTTTATTGTGTCACCAACGAATTACATTCAATACAACCAGTTGCCAAATACATTTTGATTGTTTAACCCAACCACCCCCAACCCTCATCGCCATCCCCCCACCACCCCTCATCCTCATCCCCACCCCCCTCTCCACCCCTCCCCTCTCTCCCCCTCCACCCCTCTCTCCCCCTATCCCTCTCCTCTCCGCCAAGCAACTGAATAGTAGTGCAGACACAGACAGGGCATTCCAATTTTAACAGAAGATCTTTTAAGTTAGATATCAAATTAGCCCACGTTAAGATTGTGTTTGGTCGTGCATCATTTATTCTTGCTGATGATAATTCCAGGTAAAAAATGTCCAAAGAGCTCCGAAGCCAGTGAGTTCTTGAAATATAACGGGGAGGTTTCCAACATTGGAATACAATTTTCTTAACTGCGGTCAGGCCTGCCAGCCAGACTTTGCATGTTTTTTCCGTAAGGGAAAGGTGGGAGTATGATAGTTTTAGCTTTTAATGTTCCACTTGTTCCAGCATCCATAACTTCCACGCAGAGAGTTTCACATGTCTTCTAGCCTTCATGAAAATGTATTTCCTGATTTCACATCTAGTGGCAAAGCTTCAAATTCAAACACATACTGCTAGAATGAAACAATAATCAAGGAAAAGGGAACATGCACTTCATAATCAAAGTGTGTCTGTCCAATCTAATCCTTTTAGCTGCTTGAACACCTTAATTAGATTGCTCCTTAATGCTCTAACCTTCTCTGAAAACCAGCTGTGTTTCTGTAATCTGTAGTGCTCGTATTGTAGCCTGGTCTCATTCTATGCTGCACCTGTTCAGAGAGCAATATATCATTTCTCATACGGTGCTCAAAATAGAATATGTTACACAATGTATTTGGGGTGTGCCCAAGATGCTGTGCACTGAACTATGACTTACCCGCTCCACCTGTGTATTCTAACCTCGTTAAGGTAAAAGTGCAACATTTAACCATTTAATCACTTGTCAGAATGTATGGCCCCATGAACCTTTTTGCTTGTTTAGAGTTCCCGGTCATTCACCACCTGGAAACTGATGAGCCTGAAGCAAATGGCTGCACCGTTGTCCACACTGGACTTCATCTACCTTTGTTTTTCCCCTCCGTTACTTGCCTCCAACATTCCATTCATAGCCGACTCTTTCCATGGAGGAGAATGATGACTTCTCATTTTGGTTAATAAAATTCCTTGGCTGCCATTTTTCTTTAAAGTGAACTGGCTAAACTTGCACATTTCCAATTTGTTGCATCAGGAATGAAGGGAAATATGTGGAAGGAATGGTGGAAATATTTGACATGCTGCTAGCTACGGTGTCTCGTTTCCGACTGCTGAAGCTCCACTGTCAGGAGTACATCTGTCTGAAGGCCATCATCCTGCTGAATTCCGGTGAGTTATTCTGCTACCATCACTGTAGACTAGTTTTATTTATCACGTGTTCACAAAACCATACAATGAAATGCATGGTGTGCGGCAATGACCAACACAGTCCAAGATGTACTGGGTACAGCCCACAAGTGTCCCAATACTTCCAGCGCCAACATAGCATACCTGCAACTTACTAACCCTAACTTTGGAATGTGAGGGGGAGCTGGGGCAGACGGAGAAAATCCACGCAGTCTCGGAGATAACGTTTAAACTGCTTACAGACAGCGGTGGGATTTGAACCCCGACCTTACAGCTGGTACTCTAAAGCTTCCACTAACCGGTGTGACACCGTACAGCCCAGTGATTAGTCGGTGACGTAGAGGAGGGCATGAGGCGTTGGAGAGCAAGAAAAGCACAGTGGGTAGAGCTGCTCCCTCGCAGCTCCTGTGATTCAGGTTCAGTCCTGACCTCCTCACTGTCCATGTGGAGTTTGCTTGTTCTCCCTATAACCATGTGGATTTCCCCCAAGGGCTCTAGGTTCCTCCCACGTTCCAAAGACATGCAGATTAGTAGGTTGGTTGCCTGCTGTACGGAGATGCAGAGTGTGGGGGGAGTAGGCTGAGCAAGCCAGAGCTTTCCCATTCAGAGTGAAGGAGGATGAAATGTTCTGGACAGAGGTCTGCAAGATGATAAGGAGCATAGCTCGAGTAGATGGCTAAAGACATTTTCCCAAGGCAGAAGTGACTACTACAAGTAGACGTAATGTTAAGCTGATTGGAGGAAGGTATGGGAGGGATGTCAGAGGAAAGTTCTTTACAGAGTGGTGGGTGTGTAGAACACACTGCCAGGGGTGGTGGTAGAGGCAGATACATTAGCGACAGTTAAGAAACTCTCAGAGAGGCATGTTGATAATAGAAAAAGGGGAGGCTATGTGGGATGGAAGGATTGTATTGATCTTAGAATAGGTTAAAAGGTGGCACGACTAGCATCTTGGTCAGAAGGACTTGTTAATAATGTTATATATACTGTGTAACAGAGAGAATTAGTGTAAATGGTTGTGTTGTGGTCCACTAGGACTTGATGCTTCAAAGAGCCTTTTTCTGTGCTGTATGACTCTATGGTTCTAAGAAATGCGGGAGAGAGGTTTAAAATGGAAACTTGCCCTTGTGAGCTGATCATGGAAAAAGAGCCTTGTCACGACAGAATATAATTGGTGTTGAACAATTACTGGCCTCCAAACCCTGACAGGGAAGCTGGCACTGGCTCCGTTGGAGAATGCCTGCACTGAGTGCCTGTGGCAGTCTTACTGATGTATGTTGCTGACTCATGAGAGGGAGAAGTTCTGGAGATCTTCTGCTTGGACACTAGAAAACAGCAGATTACTTCCACTGGTATTAGAGTACAAAGAGGAAGAAAGTGGTCCTAGCCTCTTCTAATCTGTCCTCATAAGACTTAAGACAATAGGCCATTTGCCCCTTTGAGTCTGCTCCACCATTTGATCATGGCTGATTTGCTTTTCCATCTCAACCCCATTCTCCTGCCTTCTCCCTGTGCTTTTGACATCCTTACTAATCAAGAACCTATCAGCGTCCACTTTAAGTATTCCCAATAACTTGGCCACCATGATCGCCTGTGGCAATGAATTCCACAGATCCATAACTCTTTGGCTAAAGAATTTCCTGCTCATCTCTGTTCTAAAGGGGCGTTCTTCTATTTGGAGATGGAGCCCTCTGGACCTAGACTCTCCCACTATTGGAAACATCCTCTGCAAGTCATCTCCATCTAGGTCTTTCAAGAATGAAAGTGCATATCATTCCTGAAACTATTCTCATAAATCCTTTCTGGATCCCACCTATTACCTTAACGTCCTTCATCCCCTTTATGAAGTCATATTTACAGTTGGAGGTCCATTAATGGAGACATTAAAGAAAGTATTTTTATTATGTTCTTAGGTCTACCAGTGCAGGCTGCAAAGAAAAATCTAATATAGAATAACTTAGTGATACTTGACATAATAAAGCACATGCACTCAGTGGCCACTATGTTCGGTATTTATTGAACCTAATAATGTGGCCACTTGGTGTACGTTTCTGGCCCTCTGCTGCTGCGATCCACCCATTTCAAGGTTCAATGCCTTGTGCATTCAGAGATGTTCTCCTGCACATCACTGTTATAATGTGTGGCTATTTGAGTTACTGTCGCCTTCCTGTCAGCTTGAACCAGTCTGGCCATTCTCCTCTGACCTCTCTCATTAGCAAGGTGTTTTCACCCACAGAACTACTGCTCACTGGATTTTTTTGTTTTTCTTTTACACCATTCTCTGTAAACTTTAGAGACTGTTGTGCATGGAAATCCCAGGAGACCTGCAGATTCAGAGACTCAAACCACCCCACCTGGCACCAACAATCATTCCACGGACAAAGTCAGTTAGATCACATTTCTTCCTCATTCTGATGTTTGGTCTGAATAACAACTGAATCTCTTGACCATGTCTGCGTGCTTTTATATCTTGAGTTGTTGCCACGTGATTGGCTGATAAGATATTTGTATTAACAAGTAGAAGAAGAAGAAAAATAGCCTTTAACTCAGCAGTGGAGTTATCGGGGTACAGTCATGATGGCGTTTCCGTAGCAAGCTATTCTTGTTTTTACGAGGCCGAGTTGCTAGCTCAATCCTCAACACTCAACCCAACTCGGATTCAAACTCAGGAGCCTTTGCTCCAGGGTCTGGCGCTGATATAATTGCGCCCCCAAGCGGGATAGTAACAAGTAGGTGTACCTAATAAAGTGGCCACTGAGTGTGAATGAGGGACAAAAAAATCAGAATGGAGACAAATTGAAAAGAGATGATGAGCAGGATAAGCAATTTAGAATATCCCTGCCAATCTTCCAGTGAATGATCAGCGCAAAATCCGAGAAAGTGACATAAAAGGAAAGTACAGCATTAACCATCTTGTTCTGGGCACAGAGATCAAAGGCACAGATAGCTGGTTGAGGGAGAAGCCTTTATTCAATTTGTTTTTAATCAAATGGAACAATAGCCCTTGTGTGAATTAATCTGTTCTTGAAGGAGACGTAATGAGTTTTACTGTGGGAAATGGAAAACTAATAATTGGTCAACAAAATCAATACATTGTGATTCAAGCAAATTCTCAACTCCCCTGATAGCTGTGACCATTTTTTCTCCTCAATCTGACCGGGTAATTAAGTTTCTCCTTACAACTAGTCTATCCTCACCACAATTTTTGAAAATTGGTCATCTATCATTTGAGAAAGGGTCCAAGGGCGCCTGCCAAATGATTTGATATGTGATACTGCTACATTTTTCATTATACACTGACTTTCTTACCCCCTCTCCCCAACCCCACGAGTGAAACATGATATTGATTGCCTGTAAATTCATCTGGATGCCCCCAGTGAATTACTGTATTATCTCTGTGCTTCTGATATAAATTTTACATCAGGTTGTTACCTAGTGATGTAATCTCCATTTTAGAATAATATTTCCCAGAAGGACCATGCTTTAATAATGTTACACTGGAATGAGATCCCTGTAAGGCAATCCTTTAATTAACTTCAATCACTTGGACATAACAAGCCCTGTACCTGTGTCTGCATACAACTCGCACTGTTTCCACCACTCTCCCAAGATCTCTGATGCCTTTCAGACCTCATGCGTTCACAGAGTAAGCTGTCCACCAATGTGCAGGAGTCCACACCAGAGGCTGTTGAATTACCTGCTTCCCTATCCCTGTCACTAGGGGCAATGTTTTGGTCATCTGGTATTCAAATGGGTTATTGCATTCAGTTCTGCTCGCCGCATTATAGGAAGGACGTGGAAACTTTGGAGAGTGTGTGGAAGTAGTTTACCAGGGCGCTGCCTGGATTAGAGGAGTTGTGCTCAGAGAAAGGCTGGACAAACTAGGATTGTTTTCTCAGGAGTAGAGGAGGCTGAGGGTAGACCTGCTAGAAATGTATTAAGTTATGAGAGCCATCTGATATCTTTCATCCAGTTTGAACTGCCTAGTACTAGAGGGCGTGTATTTGAGGGGGAGAGCTCAAAGGAGATGTTCAGGAGAAACTCTTACACAGAACGGTGGGCATCTGGAAGGAACTGCCAGGAGTGGTGATGGAAGCAGACACAACAGAGGTGTTTAAGGCACACAAACAGAGGGGCATGGACAAAGTGCAGGCTGAAGGGATTAGTTTAAGTAGGAAATTTTTGTTTAGTTTGGCACAACATCGTGGACTGAAGGACCTGTTTCTACACCCTTGGGATGTTGTGCAACATTAATGGTGCTATGTAAAGGCAAGCTGCCATCGAAAGGTTTAGCCTCCAAGCTCTGTAACGTTCTCACTTCCTAACTGGTTTCTCTGCTTCCCTGCAGGTGTGTTCCCCTTCCTCTCAAGCACCATGGAAGCCCTGAACAACAGTGAGCAGATCCAGATCATCTTGGACAAAATCACTGACACTTTGGTTCACTTTATCACCAGGGCCGGGCTCTCACTGCAGCAGCAGTCTCGGCGGCTAGCCCAGCTCCTCCTCCTCCTCTCCCACATCAGGCACATGAGGTGAGCACTCAGTACCCGGTCAACTGGCAGCGAACCATAACTCCTAACAATGTCTGTCTTACAGAGAATGATAAGACCATAAGACATAGGAACAGAATTAGACCACTCGGGCCATCAAGTCTGCTCCCCCATTCCATCATGGCTGATTTACTATCCCGCTCAACACCATTCTGCTGCCTTCTCCCCATAACCTTTAACACCCTGACTAATCAAGAACCTGTTAACCTATGCCTTAAATATACTCAATAACTTGGACTCCACGAGTGTCTGTGGCAATGAATGCCACAGATCAGCATCCTCTGACCAAAGAAATTCCTACTCATCTCTGTTCTAAATGGATATCCCTCTATTCTGAGGAATGCACTCTGGTCCTAGACTCATCCACGACAGGAAACATCCTCTCCGCATCCATTCTATCTAGGCCTTTCAACATTTGATAGGTTTCAATGAGATCCTCCCTCATTTTTCTAAACTTCAGCGAATGCAGGCCCAGAGCCATCTAACACTCCTCATATGTTAAACCGTTCATTCCCTGAATCGTTCTCATGAATCTCCTTTGATACTTCCCAATGCCGGCACACCTTTTCTTAGATAACGTGCCCAAAGCTGCTCACAATACTCCGTGCAGTCTAACCAGTGCCTTATAAAGCCTCAGCATTCCATCCTTGCTCTTGTATTCTAGCCCTCTCAAAATGAACACTAACATTGCATTTGCCTTCTGTACCACCAACTTGGCCTGCCCCTCCGCCTATGTTTGTATCGTCCACAAACATGACCACAAAGCCATCGATTCTGTCATCCAAATCATTGACGTATAATGTGAAAGGAAACGGTCCCAACACAGATGCCTGTAAAACACAATTAGTCTCCAGCAGCCAACCAAAAAAGGTCTCTTTTATTCCTACTCTTTTCCTCCTGCCAGTCATCCAATCTTCTATCCATTCTAGTACCTTTCCTGTAATACCATGGGCTCTTGTTTAGCAGCCTCGTTTTGCAGCACCTTGTCAAAGGCCTTCTGAAAATCCAAGTAAGCAACATCCATTGACTCTCCTTTGTCCATCCTGTCTGTTATTACCTCAACGAATTCCAACAGATTCAACAGGCAAGATTTCCCCTTAGTGTTGCTGACTTTGCCTGTTTTATCTTTTGCCTCCAAGTACCCAGAAACCTCATCATTAATGATTGGCTCCAATATCTTCCCAATCACTGAAGGTGGGCTCTTGCTTTTTCTTGGGCCCTTAGCTCCCAGTGGGACATAAGCCAATGATGAGCTCCTATCTTCATTGTCCGCAGTTGATGGTTTGGTTGAGATTCATCAATGTTTACCTTCAGACCTTTCAGCTTACCAAGTGCCTTCTCCTCAGTAATAGCAACTATGCTCACTACTGCCCCGACACTCTCGAATTTCTGTCCTGCTTCCACAGTGAAGAGTGTTGCAAGTTTGTTGCCAATTTTTTATCCCCTCCTTACTACCTCTCCAGTATCATTTTCCAGCAGTCTGATATCCACTCTCACCTCTCTTTTACTCTTTTTGTATCTGGAAAAACTTTTGGTATCCTCTTTTATATTACTGACTCGCTTATCTCCATATTTCATCTTTTCTCTCCTTATGGCATGTTTAGTTGCCTTCTGCTGATTTTTAAAAAGTTTCCAATCCTTTAACTTCCACTAATTTTATTATATGCCCTCTCTGTCTTTGACTTGCCCTGTCAGCCACAGTTGCCTCATCCTTCTACAATACTTGTTCAAGTCTGCCTTGTAGCTATCCGGCATCTTACAAATTGCCTCCAGAAACTCCAGCCATTGCTGTTCTGCCATCAACCCTGATAGTGTCCTCTTCCAATCAACTTTGGCCAGCTTCTCTCTCCTGCTTTCTTTAATTCCTTTAACTCTACAATAATGCTAGTAATTATAATATTATCTTCTCAAAGATTTTATCATATTATGATCACTGCCTTCTAAGGATTCCTTTACCTTAAGCTCAATCCAGAAATACCTTTCATCTAGTGGGCTCAACCACAAGCTGCTCTAAAAATCCATCTCATAGTCATCTTACAAATTCCTTCTCTTGAGATCCAGCACCAACCTGATTTTCCCAAACTATCCGATAATTGAAATCCCCCATGACTATTGTAACATTGCCCTTTTTTCATGCATTTTCTATCTCCCATTGGAATTTGTATCCCACATCCAGGCTACTGTTTGGAGACCTGTATATAACTCCCACCAGGGTCTCTTTATCCTTTCTGTTTCTTAACTCTACCCACAAGGATTATACATCTTCCGATTCCCATGTCACCTCTTTCTAAGGATTTGATTTCATTTTTTACAAACAGAGCCACTCCACCCCCTTAGCCTACCTGCCTGTCCTTTCAATACAATGTGTATTCTTGGATGTTAGTCAGCTTTCAGCCACAACTTAGTGATGTCCTCAGTGTCATTCCTGTCGATCTCTAAATGTGATCTGTCTATCCTTCCTCACCGTCTCACTACACACTGCGTCAATTTGTATACCAACTGCTCCAGCAAACCTGCCCACAAGATATTGGTCTCCCTTGAGTTCAGGTGTAACACATCCACTTTGTACTGGTCAGACCTTCCCTAGAAGAGACCCCAATTTTCCAGAAACCTGAAACCCTGCTGCTGCACCAAACCCTCAACCGTACTATCATCCATTCCTGCCCTGACCAGCAGAGCTGACAGGTGTTGGCAAGGCCAGTTTCTGGGCACCCTGAGGAAAAGAAGGCTGAGGCGTGACCTTGTAGACATTTGAAAAATAATGGATCTTTGTTGTTTGGTGCAGAAGTTGGGCAAAAGGTCTGTTTCTGTGCTGTTTATGTGGGAAGCTCAGCTATGCAACTGTCCCATAGTTTTGACTCAGGTTCAACCAGGACTGGAGTGTACAAGTTCTCTTTCTAACCACATGTAGTTCCTCTCGCTGCTCCAGCCCGTTCCCTATTCCAAAGGCATGCAAATGGGAAGGATAGTGACCATTGTACAGATGATCTGGGAGGATAAAATGAGAACAGTATCAATGAGCGCTTCAAAGTTGGCATGCACTCAGTGGGCTGAAGGGCCTGTTACCATTCTGTATGACCCTCAGAAAGAGTAAGAGAGTGGCCATAAGTACATGGTTCTGAAGGACTAGTATATGATAGTCCCTAATGAATAAAATAGAATTCACCCTGAAATTTGAGAAGAAGATAAAGACAGAAATTAAAGCTAATATAAAAGGGCATACAATAGAGCAAAACTTACTGTGAAACTAGAGGATAGGGAAGCTTTTAAAAACCAACAGAAGGCAACTAAAAAGTCATAAAGGGGGAAAAGATGGAATATGAAGGTAAGCAAGCCAACAATATTAAAGGGGATGCCAAAAGTTTCTTCAGATATATAAAGTGTAAATAAGAGGTGAGAGTAGGTATTGGATCACTGGAAAATGATGCTGGAGAGGTAGTAACAAGGGACAAGGGAATGGCAGACAAACTGAATAAGTATTTTGCATCAGTCTTCACTAGCAGTGAGTCAGATATTCAAGAGCGTCTGGGCTAAAAAGTGTGTGAGGTGGTCATACTGGAGAGAAGGTGCTTGGGAAACTGAAAGGTCTGAAGGCAGATGTCACGGTCCAAATAGTGTACTTCCCAGGGTTCTGAAAGAAGGAGCTAAAGATATTGTGGAGGCATTAGTAATGCTCTTTAAAGAATCACTAGATTCTTGCATGGTTCTGGAGAACTGGAAAATGGCAATTGTCACTCCACTCTTCAAGAATGGAGAGAGGCAAAGGAAAGGAAATTATAGGCCAGTTAGTCTGACTTCTGTAGTTGGGAAGATGTTGGACGTCCATTTAGAATAGAGATGAGGAGGAATTTCTTTACCTAGAGAGTTGTGAATATGTGGAATTTGTTGCCACAAGCAGCTGTGGAGGCCAAGTCATTGGACATATTTAAGGCAGAGGTTGGTAAATTCCTGATGAGTCAGGGCATGACGGGATACGGGGAGAAGGCGGGAAATTGGGGCTGAGAGAAAAATGGATCAGCCATAATAAAATGGCAGAGAAGACTTGATGGGCCAAATGGCCCAATTCTGCTCCTACGTCTTCTTATGGTCTTAATGTAGAAGGACATTCTGAAGGAACATTTTACCCAAAGAATTAACAAAGGGAGTTCATATGAGGTAGGATGTATTCTGTGGCTTAGATGAAAAGGATGCAGAAGAAAGCTTGTGCGAAGTAGGAACGCTGCTTTAAACTTGCTGAGTTAAAGGAGATAGAATTATGGAGACAGGTTGTTAGACCTACTGGGTCTGTGCTGACCCCTTACTGTGTAAATTTTTGGTTATAATTTGATGAGTTAGTCCCACAATTAAGGCCCTTATAAAGGTTAAAAATAACTTCATCATTAGGTTGTTTTGAGATTTTTTTTTAGAAATTGAGCTCATAGGAAATTAGGTACCAAATATGAATCCATGGCACAGAAAATGTCAGCAGGGAAGGGGTATCAGTTTGTAGGGTGGTGGTCTCCACTTTTCTCCACTTGCATTGCCTGAGGCAGATCACCTCTCAGCTCCAGGTGCAGTGGAAAAAGAGAGACAGCTTGGTGGTGGATTTGGGATTGCTGTGGAATGGGCTATAATATCCCTGCCAAATCTACAAGGACAAGTATTCTGGGAATTAGGATCAACGGAAGCTAGAAATATAATAAAATTATTAAGGTATTAGGCTGTTTTTTTTCTAATATGCAGCTTGGGCTTTACAAGTAAGGGAATTGAGTGGTTAGGCTAGCTGGAGTATCGTCCATTTACAGGCGTTACCACTCAGGAAGGTTGTCATCTGGTCACTCTCAATTCACCACAAAATGTCTTCCACCATATTTACTTTACTTTTGGGTCAATCCTGGAATCTCACTTAACGGTTTAATGTACCTGCTTACCTGTCTAATGGTTTAATCTGAAGTAAATCTCAATACTGGGTTATTTCAGGAAAATTTTTTACAGTTAAAAGACTGAGTTTTTAAAGTATTCTGCATAATTCAAGATGAAATATAGAACTGATGGTCCTTTCAACTTCTTCCCTTATCTATTTTGTACTTTAGTTCCTGCCGAAAGCTACTGTTTACCTCCTGAGCGTTCTCGATCTATATAAGTGATTTTTTTTTTCTGGTGACCAGCTGTGTAATTGACTAGCACTATTATATCTTCCAGTGTTTTCCTATCATTCCACTGGTCTATAAAAATCATGCCATGTTTTCTGGTGGGAATGAGTTAAACAATGATTGAAAGGTAAAAAAAAGAAACTTGCAGACGTTGGAAGCCTGAAATTTAAAAAAAAGAAAATGCTGAAGATATCTGCAGTTCTGCTCCTTTAATTTATGGGCAGGCAACGTCTGTGGCGAAGGGAGCGGAGCTCATCTTGTGGGTTAATGACCTGTCATCAGAACTAGAAAAATCTAAAAATCAGAGATGTTTAAAGCTGCAGGTAAAGTGGAGGAATGGAAAGGTTGGAGGAAATGTTTGTGATAGGGTGAGACCAGGAGCCAGGAGAAACTGAATGATGCAAGAGATGATGGTGCTGGCTGAGTGAGAGAGTGTGAGAAAGTCAGAGTGTGAGTGAGAGAGAGTGCCAGTGTGAGTGTGTGAATGAGAGAGAGAGAGAGAGAGAGAGAGAGAGAGTGTGTGTGTGTGTGTGTGTGAGAGAGAGAGAGAGCGAGAACAATAATGATTCGTTAATCATGGCTGATCTATCTGCCGAAGGTGTAAATAAGAGGTATCATTCACATAATTTCCGCCTTCTCTGTAGCTTATATCCCTGATTTTTAACTTTTCCTGGATCTGGTGAAAGGTCGCTGACCTGAACCGTTAACTCTGTCCCTCTCTTCACAGATGCTGCCTGACCTGCTGAGCATTTCCTGATTTTGCTTGGGATATTTCTTTCTATGTAGTGTGTAGCTGTGTCAATGCTGAACTGATCTCCACACAATGTGTTTTGATCACCAGCAACAAGGGAATGGAGCACCTGTACAACATGAAGTGTAAGAATGTGGTGCCACTGTATGACTTGCTGCTGGAGATGCTGGACGCTCACAGGATGCACATGCCAATGGAGAGGGCACAGCCCAGTGGCAATGGCACCAGTCTACTGAACAGAGGGACCATGCCATCCACTTCTTCATTGTCACTAAAGAAAACTGATGTGACCTTTGAAACAACCAGATAGGTAACTGATGCACTGCTGCACAGTATTAACAGAAATCCCAACGAAAGGAACTACCTATGATCACGTGCAAAAGAAGCAAATGTCACTGCAGCAAAATCATATAGCTTCAGCTTCATCTAAGTGCACTCCATCCACCCTTGCCACAAAGAACGCCCGACCGACTGAGAACAGGAATGGCCAATGATGGAGGAACAATAAGTTATTTCCTGCAGTTCTTTACAAGTTTTCTAATATTGCTGAAAAGTTTAGGCACAATTCCAAATGCTTCTCATATTCGTGTGAAAGACACTCACCAGAACAAAGGGTTCATGTTGCGCAGCCTTTTAACAAGTACTCGGACAAGATGAGTTCCCACTTCTATTGGAGTGGCTGGTCTATTTAAAGTCACGCAGTGCCAAAACCTAGAGTCAAATCCGCTGCGGGCTGGTCTGGGATTTTGTTGAACGCATTACGGGATGTGGGCATTGTAAACTATTACTTGTAGTAATGAGTCTTGACCATGAACCGCATGGTTAAAGGGGCAACTCCCCCCCCCCCCCCACAGTGCTGTTGAGCAGCCAATTTCCCATTTTTGCTCCAGGGGTGACAAAGAAATGCTAGAATAACTTGGGTGGGGCGTTTCCATGTGACTGCTGCCCTCATCCTTCCAGGTGACGGGGGTGAAGGGGGCCCCGGCTTTGGAGCACACTGCTATAGTGCAGTTTCTCAAAGTAGGTAGGGAACAATGGTGGGGGAGCGTGTGTACATTTTGGGTGGCGGATGAAGAGCTTCATGTTGGACGCTGTTGAGCTTACTGAGGTTCATTCATCCGAACAAGTGGGGAGCATTCCACCTTATTCCCCACATATACCTTGTAGATGGTGGGAAGTCATTCTGGTGTCAGGAGGCGAGTCACTTACTGCAGGATAGCCAGACTTTGATCTGCTCTAGCATTATGTTAAGTTTCTGTCAAATGGTAATCGCTTTACCCCAGACTGTCAGTGGGGATGATCACTGCTGGCACTTGTGTGGACTGAATGTTATTTGTCCCTGATCAGATTGTGCTTGAATCTTGTCAAGATCTTCAGAGTTTTACAGGCATAGAGAAGGGAAACAGGCCTTTTGGCCCTTGATACATGTTGCCATGGGGTGGAGGTACTTGTCTCTCAATGCATTTCTTATAGCTCTGACAGGACAGCTGAAGTGGGGACTGGAGATTAAATGTCACACTGGGACCTGGGGAACAATTTTTAAAGAAGAGGTGGAGCACTGTTGCTAGGACAGAATTAAAGGAAATTTACTTTTACTTGTAACCTCACTCCTCCATCTTCAGCACCGTTTTAAAAAAAACCATGTTATCTCGTTGGAATCTGCTTGTGAAGTTCTCAGTAACCCAGTGTTGGTTGTATTCCTATCTGTATCCTCATTGTTGAAACCTTTGGCTTATGGTGTGCTCATTGTTAAATAGAATGATTAGCTTATGCCCAGTGAAGACATTTATAAAATGAGGTAGATTTAAGGGGGTGTCTCCTTCCTGTAATTATATGTGCTTTGCACATCTGCAGAGTTACATTTGATATTATTGTTGATTTAAACACTGGAACTATTGAGCTAATAGAAACTTCAGCAGTTCAAACCCTTTTTAGTGGCAAATAGCAATTGGCTATACAGTGGCCAGCCTTGCCTCTAACCCAAAATAAACTTTAAAGGATAATGGATTTTACTGGGATCAGGAGCTGAGATCTTTGAACATTGCAGTGCAATCCCAACTCCTGTGTTTAACTCAGGACCTGATTCCAGCATTCTAAACCTTGACAGGAAAAGGAGCTGTCCTTTGAACTGAGGACTGGTTGAGTTGTTCAGATATAGGCAATAGCCCACTAATTGGAAAGCCATTCTTTCTGCAGCAGGGCAGTTCATCCTGAATCACTGATGTATTCTCAGTGAGAAGGTGTATCTCCTTTTGGCATATCATTCTTAGAAATGATGGAAGAACATAAGATACAAGAAAGAGTAGGCCACATGGCCCCTCAAGTCTACCCGCTATTTAATATGATCATAGCTGATCAACACCAGGGCATCTATCTCCTCTTCTGTGCCCATTCCCCAATCCCCATATCCTTCCTAAATCCATCTACTTGCCCTTCAAACACTCCCAATGATATAACCTCCAAATCCCTCCGGGCTAGAGAATTCCAGGGATTCACCACTCCCTGGGAGAAGTTGTTCCTGTGCACCACATTTCCAAATGTCCAGCCCTTAACCTTAAGGTTGTGCTTTCTGTTCAGGATTTGCCAGCTTGTGGAAACAGGTGGATGATGTTTCTTTCCACCTCTTGGTTATTTTTTTATTATTGCAACAGAGATGCAGTAATTGGATGCCAGCAGATTGCTACAGGGCTGCAGTAGGGACTGGTGGGTTGGGAGAGTATTACACCTGGAGGCCTGGTATGTTGCTGTTACTTCAGAGATTGGAGAACTACTTTACAAATTAGTTTTTTAAATTTATAGCATTTTTGGTTCCACTGCTCAGATGATTCTCGGGACAAAGGGGTTGTGCTCTGAGAAATTAAATGGGCTTGTTCTAGGGTTTTGAAGGACGAGGAGACAAGTCCCTGGGTCCAACAGCATTGATTCTAGTGGAAGTACTGACTTTCAAGGGGTTTGACAGGGCAGATGTTAAGTGGACTTCTTGCTAGTAGGAAAGTTGAGTACAAAGATGCAGAGCTTCAGATGAGATGCTATCCACGTAAGACTCAGACAGGACGTTGATTAATCTTAGGGACTCTCTACTTCAGACCTGTGAACACTGTGATATCTTGTTTTTCATTGGAGCAAAATTAGGCCATTTGGCCCATTGAATCTGTTCCGCCATTCCAACCGCATTTGTCTGCCTTCTCCCTTTTCAGCCCCCACTGTAAATATACCCAATGACCTGGCCTCCACGGCAGTTTGCGGCAATGAATTCCACAGATTTGTCACCTGTTCTATTCGAGGCTGGGATGAAGAGGCCGTGGAGGAATTGGGGATTAAGAATGTGGTGTAGAAGAGTGGTGTATAGACCCGCGATCATTTCAGCCAGATGAAGAGCGAAGCTGGTTCAGGGACTGTGTAGTTTATAGATTATGCAATCTAAACTGGCAGAATTAACACCTGGGTAACACCAGATAAGATCCAGCTGGGTTCTAGATTTATATATTAGATCACAACCTCTCCATACCCACTTTGCAACCTGGGAGCCAGAGTGCACGAAGTGCTTTAAAAACACATGGAATGAGCTGCACGTAATGTAGCTGGGAGGTACTCAATTCAGTGAAGGATTCTTCTGTATTTCTCAATTTTAACTAAGAAGCTAAAGTCGCCCCCTGGTTGCCAGAGATTCAGAACTTGGAGCTCGAGAATTAGTTATCCTTTCTCTGAATTAACGGCAGTAACTTTCCTGTGTGTCGTCTTATGACTCTAGCAATTTAAATTGCTCCCGACAGATTTACTGTGAATCAATTGGCTCAGGAGATTCAATATTTTCGCAACAACTGAAAGAAACATCGACGGAACCTTTCACAAGATCCTCTGTGCAATTGCAGATGAAGCAAAGATTCTAAAGAGGAGGTAAAAAGAACATTAACATTTTGAATATTTAGAAATATTTCTCACCCCGGATTTTTCTCCTGAGTAGAGATGTTTTTAAACTGTTCAAAATAACAACGGGTTTTAATAGCGTGATGAAGGGGAACGTGGGAAGAGGGTCGGGAACCGAGAAGGTGATTTGCAAAATGACCCAGGGCAGGAATGAGGGCAGTTGTGAAGTGTTAAAGGTGATATGGAAGTATCGCCTGGAACAGCGGCGGATGCAGACAGAGAACTTACATGCAACAATTTTTGTTTAAATCCTTCAAAAGAAAGTTGCCAGACTGCAGGGGTAGGGCAAAATGGTAGTGTCTCTCCTTAGCATTGACGGAAAAATCTACAAGTCGTCCTTTCGCTGGGGAATGGATAACTAACAGTATGAGGTAATTGTGAAGTGCAGGTGAGGTGTGCTGAGCTGGGGGATAAATTGTTCTCGACCTTTACACACAGCTAAGGACAGCTCTGTCATTGGATTTAGATTTAGAAGGCAGTTGGTGCTGTCTCTTGTCTGTACAGTACGCAACATCTTTATTTCCAAGCTGATGCAGCAAATGCAACAAATGCATTGAGAGTGAGGGTGAGAGAGATATTAAACGTCACTTTTTAGTACTACTTTAAAGAGACAGCAACTGTGTCAATATTTTTCCTTCAGGAGGTGGGGAAAGTCCTTTGGCAGCCAGGCTTGTGCTTATTGTTTATGGAAGACATCGGGTTAAATAGCAGAGCGCTACGTGATCATGTTACCAGAGATCATGAATTGTGGTTGCTATTTTAATCATTTGTTTTAGTTTAGAATACATTTTTCTATTTTTGCACAAAAGCATCAGGCAGCAGTTCATGTCTGTACTCATCCGTCTGCAGATAATTTGGAAAGGAGAGTTTTAGAGAACATAAACTCATTAGAGTCATAAAGCAGTACGGCACGGAAACAGGCCCTTTGGTCCATCTAGTCTGCCAAATGATGATACTGTTCCGAATTGGACTATAGCCCTTCATTCCTCTCCCATCCGTAACCATCCAAATCACTTTCATGTAGCCGTCATCAATTCCAATTTAATCCTCTGGAAAATCTCCTGTATATCTGCGTTGTTCCTAAATTATACAACTGTCTCCCTGCTCCCCGTAATCTTGCATCAGTTTAACATCCTTCCGTTGCTCAGTCCTCACACATGCAGCACTTGTTGCGCTAATCTCCAGTTGGCAGCCGCTCTTTAGAAAACATTAGAACGCCTGCCTTTCCCTCCGATAGCAGGTCAGCCCTGACACTTTTAGACTCAATTTCCTGAGCAGAGGGTTAAAGGGGGCGTAGTTCTTGCAATCAGCCTGCCCTGGCCACATGGCTGGGAGCAGCTGACTAATTCAGCACGAAATCAGCCCTTTGACCCAGTATTGACTGTCAAATGTGCTTCCCCCCATCCCCATCAACTTCCCTCTTCACTTCACACCTCACACTTGGGGCAATTTAGAGTGGCCGATTAACCCTATCGGAGAACAATGATAAGGTGAATGACTGGGTCAGGTAGAAATTCCACTTCTCCAGCGAGCAAACGTGAGGAACAAAACCCTTCTCTTAACCATGAACACCATGAAACACAAGCTGCTGTTTCCCCTGTCCTTGTGTGTAAACGTGCCCATACACCCCTTCTCCAGTGCTAGATTCATGTCCATTAACTCCGATCGCACAGTCTCATTCTCACCAGAGTGGGCTTGGTGTCTTAGTCTTTTAAACATCTAGGCTTAAACTGCCAGCTAGATTTATTTACAAATTTGAATTACACAGAATGGGAAAACCATTGTGAAAAATGAATACTGTAATCTATTATCACTAAATTTGAATGTTTCAATCTGTGAATTTGTTTACACTATCATCTAATTGGGTCAGTTTCTGGGAGCAGAATTTAAAAGAGTGGCGCATCTAGTGGTTCCCTAAACAGAATTGAGCTGGTGTGAAGCAAGTGGAAACTACCAAGGCCATTTCAAGAATTGAACACTGAAATATTTAAAAGAAAGCTACTTTGATAGTTGAATGTTAGGTTTATCCATTTTTTACTACTTGTGGTCTTCACATTGCCCAAAGGTTTAGTTTTGACAATCATGATGTGAACTGTGTGGCAAGCAACAAAGCTAATGCAAGAGCAGAGACTTTTATTTATAACTGTGGTTGAAAGCTCTTGACCCCATTGTCTTACAATTCAGTACCATTAACAAGGATTCTTCAAAGACTGCTGATTAAAATTCTTCTAAAAACTTTAATTCTGTCCTGAATTATCACTACCAATGAAGGAGCACTTAAACCTATCTTATTGCTCCATCCAAATAGGTTAGTTACATGTTCAGTTTGCCTATTGTAAAATATAGTTAATTATATTAACACCAGAGGGCATATGTACAAAATTAAGGGAGGGAAGTTTAGGGGAGACATCAGGGGTAAGTTTTTTTTACACAGAGGGTTGTGAGTGCCTGGAATGACTTGCCAGTGATGGTGGTGGAGGCTAAAACATTAGGGGTATTTAAGAGCCTCTTGGACAGGCACATGGATGAAAGAAAAATGGAGGGTTATGGGGTAGTGTGGGTTTAGTACTTTTTTTTGAGGATTATATGGGTCGGCACAACATGGAGGGCTGAAGGGCCTGCACTGTGCTGTGGTGTTCTATGGCTCTATAACAACTTGAGTACAAGGATAAGGGCCTCAGTCAAATGGGATACTATTAATTTGAAAGAATGAATCCAGTGACAGAACAATTGACCTACCCTGAAGATTATTGATAAATGTAAAAACCATGAAATATTTCTCACATACAAGATGTTCCAGTGCTAACCAACTACTGAACCTGTGGCAATGACATCTGGAGTGTTTGCAAAGGAACCTGCCTGATTAAATATATATTAGATACAGTTTTGAAACTGCATGTGGTAACTGATTGCTCCCTGTGATTCACCAGAGACTCACTGCTATACCACGCTGAAGCTTGCCTGGCAGTGATAGACCTATATTAATCTGCAGCTCATCTGTACAGACAAGATGAATGTATTTTTGTGGGTTATCAGAGCTTATACACTTTGTGAATAGAGCATTTTATAGCATTCACAAGCTTTTCTGAGTGGCCTGCTTCATCAGACTTTGAAAATAGTTTGCATTTTTCCTGAACTTTTTGAAATCATTTAGAGGACAATACATTGGGTTAAATACTGTTTTAGTTTACGCAAGGATTGGAATTTACATAATCACTTTATATCTTTATTACATAATCTGAATCATAGTGCATTAGTAAGTATAATTTGAAGAGATAAGTAAATGGCATACATTTATCATTCTTAATGGCAGCTGCTCAAAATCTCCCTTGTTGAATTGTGTAAATGGTTTTAAAATATATTGGGTGCTGCAGCTTAAAGTGGCAATGAAATACAGACTGAAATTGGACTTGCCCAAAAATTCTAGGTTGGTCATGGAGTCTGTGTGTGTTCAGTCAACCTTTTCTTTACAGCAAGTAACTCCCCACATGGCTGGTTTAAAACACTGCAGCACTCCAGTATGAACCTCAGGAAGCAGAGATACACTCAGTGGGCATTTTGTCAGATACAGGAGCAGAACCTGGTGTGGTCTTCTGTTGCTGCAGCTTATCCGTCTCAAGGTTTGACATGCTGTACATTCAGAAATGTTATTCTATATACCAGATTTGTGATGCGTGGTTATACGAGTCACCATCTGCTTGAACCAGTCCAGCCATTCTCCACTGAACTCTCTCATTAACAAGGTGCCCATGGAACTGCTACTCACTGATTTTTGTTTTGCACCATTCTCTGTAAACTCTAGCAACTGTTGTGTGTGAAAATCACAAGATCAGTATTTTCTGAGAGACTCAAACCACTCTGTCTGCCGCCAATGGTCAAAGTCACTCAGATCACATTCCTTCCCCACTCTAATATTTGGTCTGAACAACAACTGAACCTCTCCTCTTGGCCTCATCTTCATGCTTTTTGATTGGGCTGCTGCCACGTGATTGGCTGTGTAGATATTTGCACTACAAACAGGTGGCCACTGAATGTGTTTGAACACTGAGGTACCAGACATTTCATGTGCCATTAAATCCTCTTCTTGCAAATTTTAATGAAAAATGTCTAGCTTAAGAAAAACCTACAAAGTATACCATATCTTGCATTGATTAGCTAAATCGCCTGGATTCTATTCTATGTAATGGAGAACAATTCTGATTAACAAATGAACTACAGTTCTTCAAGTTTGGTAGAGCTTTGACAATGGTTGCAATCCAAATGCCTTGTTGACAGTTATTTTCCTGCAGTCTACTTGCAGAAGTGTGTAAAGTCCATGCCTTGTTTAGGAAGTCAGTGAAGTACTTTTGTTCATTATTTTTTAAAGCTTATATCACATTTTTTATGTGCTTGTTTTGCAATTGTATCCATATCCACAAGTAAAGTGGTGAATGGAGAATAAGAATTAAGATGATTTACTCCACTGAAATCCCCACACACTATGTTGGGCAGTTTTTGGAATGCCGCAAGTGCCCAAAATGTTTTAACCAAAGAAAAATGTGTATTTTTTAAAAATTGCAGTTTTGTGTGAATGGAAGAAGAATTAAAGAACGTGCAGACATAATAAAAACACAACTCGGTGCTGCAGATTCACAAAAGATGGATCTTTCCTCCAAGCAGACAGCTCGCAATGTATCTGTAAATTGGAATGTGCTATTCCTGTAAGAAAATGAAGAACTCAATCACAATATTTGATTACATACTTGTGGTCTGTGGCCAAAGAGGTCAGGTTATTTTCCCCTCATTACTGACAATTCTGTACATCTGCAGCCTTGCTCACCAAACTCCACGTCACATGCCGGTGATAATAAACCTGATTCTGGTTCTGCAAGATCCTCTCCGGCCCCACTGCAAACTGGAATCACTGTTGTCAATTGGGATGTGGGAAGTTTGACTGATGCTTGAGCCTAAAATGTCACCCATGTCACTTTGGCTTTTCCCAGTATGGGTGGATGGGGGATGCCAATTGGGCATAATTAAGTTTCTGCAAAATGAAGTGGGGGATTGTCAGGAGGACCATATTAACTGTTCAACATACTGTCATGGGTGTGGAGCTCTCATCTTCGCTTCACACCTATGATACATGCTACCTATATTGGTGAATTGCTTGAACTACCTATTGCCATACACTACCTAGGTGGCCCTTCTCTAATCAGCAAAGGGTTTGCACTTTGTAGCACCAAGAAAGCATTTTGTAGCAGACTTTCCTTTTGAAATACATTGTCTCAGCTGATGCTGTCTGTAATTTTTTGTGTGATTGCATGTAGAATGATTTTATTTGCATATTGAATGAATGAAATAAAACAGTGACTTAACCCGTGGTTTTGCTGTGTTTTGCTTGGAATCCAGGCTTCACTTTTACAAGTGAGCATGCACTGTGCAAGCGAAAGGTTCTTTGTGTGGAGTGGCTGCATTCCTAGAGTCAGCTCAAGGAGTGGCTCAAAGACAGGGTGGGGGTCAGAGCACAATGGTATATCATAGTTGTGTTAACAATCAGAAGACACAATCTGTGGAGGTGACAACATGAGAATTAAGTACACACAACTCTGGCCAATAACTAAGAGGTACAGAAGACAAAAGGAAGGACATTATAGTTAAGCCCTTATAAATCAGTGCTCAGTTACCTCTAAACTCTGGAAAAATTCAGGCAGGGGTGGGGGAGATTGAGTGAATGGTACGGGTGATTTGCACAGAGGGGTTGAGATTGTTCTTAAAATGGAGAAGGCTGAGATTTAAATGCTCAAAATGTTGGTCCGTTTTTGTTGAGGAGGTACTGTGAAAGAGGGTTGCAACCCATTTGCCATTAAAACACAAAATTAATACCTGGCCACCAAAACTGACTGACAGGAGCCAAAAGGGCACGGACTGTGGGAAATAGCATCCCGGCCACGGCTGCAATAGTACGTGCTGCAGATTCACCCGTGATAAAGAAAAACAGCAGGACGGGTCAGGAGCACAGCAGTGACAACAAAAACACACGTGAAAGAAGTAGGTCTTTAATTAGCAACCCAATTTGCCACTGTACACCAAAAGAACCAGCTTTCTTTTTATTACTTCTTGGTAGGCAAGGCTGCCCTGGTATAGAAAAATGCACCGAGATTGACCATTATCTGAGCATGCCACTATCAGACAAGAACATAAAAAAGTGGGACACTGAAAGCCCTCATGAATAAAGAGGTTAAATCCACCCCTGATCCATGCTGGGATTGCTTCACACGCGAGTCACACCAGCTGCACAGAGCAAGAGACGGGCATTCCTGGCAAGATTTATATTTATACGTTATGTTTACATTCGTGCCCCAGCAAAATCTAATATTCCGTCTGTGGGCGCTTTGGAAAGAAATTACAAGTAGCACACATGTAAATCACAGCATGGTTATACCACAAAGAATAATAGCTTTAGCAAACTGTACATAAATATTTTCTTCATTTTTAGTTTACATCCAATAATTATCAGAAGTAGTTTTATTTGTACCTCCACTCTGCTTAGTCCCTTACAGATTTTCATCACTTAAAGGGTTAATCTGAACAATTCTTTGTATAGCCATTCCTAAAGCAGTTTTCTTTTTAGAAAGAACATTGAAAAAGCTATTCAAATATTATGTTACACTTCTCACTGAATCTGGGGACAGGTAACTGGGTGTGTCCTTCTGTGCCCTACTCAATGCAAGTTGGCTGCAGCTGCCCCAAGAGGTTTTGGAGGGCCATGAACAGACCAGCTAATGGCCAAGTCAGAGCTGTGTGCACCTGCCCCTCTTCCTCGAGGCGGAGGGGGGTGGTGGGGATCCTCCTTGGCATGATACGGTTCTCTCACAGTCGCCTACGAATCATATCGGAGGAGGGCCATTGGTGTACCTCAGCATGGGGTGGAAGGAGCGGGCAAAGTTGTTGGACGTGGCACAGCTGTAGTCCTCTTCGTTCATTGGCACCAGGCAGGCCAGTGCAATCAGCAGCAGCAACAGAAGCTGAAGAGGCAAAGCCGCCCTGAGCACTCGCACCAAGAAGGACGAGCTCTTCTGGGCTCCCTGCCCCTCAGAACGGGAAGAACCTCCTAGGCTTCTTGTGCTGGACCTGGATTCAGAATACACAAAACAGGGTGGCGGGGTCAGAAGTTAGTTTGGAACACAGAGCTCTTTAAGACATTTCCAGCTGTCATTTATGTCACTGAAAATACTAACCTTCAAAGAAGGAACCTTACAGGTTTGGTGGATCTTCCTAGCTTTCAACCTACACCTCCACTGTCAGCCTCAGTGGCCATTCCATGCGGCAATGTGGGGTTGTATGTAAACTTGAAAACTACTGTGGCTCCATATTGCTGGTGGGGGTCCCTAAAAAGCATTGCTTTCTACATTGCCAGATCCACCAAATGCTATAAAAGACTTCATTGTGTCAGCTCCCTGTAATATTCGTAGTGCTTCAGGAACCATTGGATACAGAAAGATCAAGGTGATTAAATGCACTTACGAGCTTTCTCATTTTCTTTGAACACTACTTCTCATAGGAAATGGATGAGAAAGGCCCCTGCGCTAACAGAAGTAGGTGATGTAGATAAAATGCTCTTTGTTTTACACTAGGTGGTGGCAAATACAAAATTTGCAATACAAGGGGGTCAAATGGTAAACGGTCCAAGAATATCCCCAGTCCCAACCAGAATTGATAACCTAACCCACTGCTCTCTCTGTAATGCTCCCGGAAATTTCCAGTAAGATTTCTTCTTTACAACTGTAAACAGCTGCTGGAGTGGGGATCTTCAAAGTGGTTTACACAAGGGGTGCTAGAGTGGTTATTGACTGAGTTTGTATCTTACAGAAGACAACCGTCTTTAAGGAAAGCACTTACCCAAGTCCAGATGTTCTTCTGAAGTTTATTTCCAAAGTCAGGGAAAGCTGAAGTTGAATTTTCCCCAGAGGATTGCTTCCTTTTATCAGCCCCAGATCACCTGCCTCCTCTCTTTAGCTCCCTTAGGAGGGCAGGCTGCTGTGTGACTGAAGGCCAGGGTGGTAAATGTCCCAGCCATCAATCAGCCCAATAATTTCATGTGCAACTCTCACAGCAACACAAACTACAGCTACTAGGAGTAATTACGTGATGGCAGCAGAAATGGAGTAATCTGCTGTAAGTATTGGCTAATTCAGAACAAGCTCCCTGCTTGCCAACTAATGGCAGTGCATAGCTCCTACAGCCCCGACTAAAAGACTGAAGCTGTGTGACTTAACAGTTTGGATCCGATGTAAGCTGCCTTTCCCTTGTTTAAGAAACTGTCAAATGCTTCAGGCTGAAACACAACTTAAATCATTCAGTCAAATCCAAAGTGAAAACAAATTCTTCAGGCCAGTCCAATTGGGTGAAACAGATCAAGTCCTTCCCTCAACCAATGCACTTGTAAACTTAATCCAAAGTACCTCACATGCGACATGCACAAGAGCGAAATCTCTTGCTTGTTTCTCTGTTAATTGCACAGTGTGAGCTACCAACAGAAACCCAGGTTCAAACATGCACATAACATTAAGCTACGGGCTGTGACCTGAAACTCCCACACTTGCTGTGTCCAGCAACAGGAACTTGGACTTTAGGGCTCTTTGCCCTTCTGAATTACTACTTGGGTCATGGGAAGGTCATATTCTGTCTATCCCCATGGCCCTTCCCTGAAGGGCAGGTCATTATGAACCAGTTGGCTTTTGGTAGAAGAAATAAACGGGCAGACTATTATTTGAATGGGGAGAGAATTCTAAGTTCTGAGATGCAACAGGACTTGGGAGTCCTTGTGCAGGATACCCTTAAGGTTAACCTCCAGATTGTGTCGGTGGTGAAGAAGGTGAATGCAATGTTGGCATTCATTTCTAGAGGAATAGAGTAGAGGAGCAGGGATGTGATGTTGAGGCTCTATAAGGCACTGGTAAGACCTCACTTGGAATACTGAGTGCAGTTTTGGGCTCCTTATTTAAGAAAGGATGTGCTGACATTGGAGAGAGTTCAGAGAAGATTCACTAGAACGATTCCGGGAATGAGAGGGTTATTATATGAGGACCGTTTGACCGCTCTTGGACTATACTCCTTGGAGTTTAGAAGAATGAGGGGGGACCTCATAGAAACATTTCGAATGTTGAAAGGCATGGACAGAGTGGATGTGACAAAGTTGTTTCCCATGGTGGGGGAGTCTAGTATGAGAGGGCATGACTTGAGGATTGCAGGGCGCCCATTCAGAAGAGATACAAAAAAAAAATTTAGGCAGAGGGTGGTGAATCTATGGAATTTGTTGCCACGGGTGGCAGTGGAGGCCAAGTCATTGGGTGTATTTAAGGCAGAGATTGATACATATCTGAGTAGTCAGTTATGGTGAGAAGGCGGGGGAGTGGGACTAAAGGGGAGATTGGATCAGCTCATGATGAAATGGCAGAGCAGATTCGACGGGCCGAATGGCCGACTTCTGCTCCTTTGTCTTATGGTCTTATGGCTTTTCAGGGTCACACCCCCCCCCCCCCCCGAGGCAATTATCTGATTCATTAAAACTGTAAAAGGCGGAAGATGAATTCACAAGTCCTTAGATCGTGAATAAGTACCACAATCACAAGATCACCAGCCCCCACACTGACCTTTACAACCCCCGGACCATGAGCCACCAAAACAACACACTAATATTGGCCTCCACCTCTACACAATATTTACTTTGGCTATGGAACACTACAGACAATAGAAAATACCTTAGGAACATTTTGGATAATGATAAATATCAAAAGCTGATAGAACCTTTGCATGTACCAGGTGTACTGATGCAGAATGAGCCTTCCACGGGATGCGGTCCAGAACACAGTACATAATTTCATGATTAGTAGCTTGGGATCTTTGACAGCATTGGTACATGATATTGATTAAATAGTTCAAGCTGGGTAAACACCTTTCATTCACAGCGTCCCTTCAAAGTTAACCATTTCAAACTGGATGGCTACCTCAGCCAGTGAAATAATAATGTGGCCCCTGACTGTTCCCTATTACTTCAGGCCAAGTATCATTTGGGGGAAAAGTGAAAGCGACTGGGCTGTGCAAAAACAGTAAGTGACTATTCCAACAGGACTATCACTTGCTGCTCCAGCCTGGTATAGACCACAAGACATGGAGCCCTTTGGCCCATCATCCATTAGAAAGCAATATCCGATTACCAAATCAAATTTTTTAAAAAATCGGGAAGAATAAGATTTGTGCACCCCTTGGGATTCCTATTTGGCGATGGAGAGAGTAAGAGAGGTTGCCTTTGGTACAAGGTCCAATGGTTCTTCGATAAGATTCTCTGGCAACAGCTGCATATCTGTTCTTTTTAAGTTTCAGAAGATCTGACAATCTCACCATTTCCTCATCATCCTTCTCATTATTAAGGTAGACTGAACTGTATTCAGAAAGTGTCGTTCAAGACCTCACACCAGAGACAGCACGTCCCCAGCAGGTGATCACTTGCGTGGGGTCCAGCAGCTGCAAGGCGGTCAATGCAACAAGATCCCAAGGGAGAGCAGTAAGACCATAGAAAGACAACGCACTTTGCATTATGTTAAATGTGGGTCAGGATGCAAGGAGGAATGTGGCCCATTTGAAGAAGAGCATTTTCCCCAGTGTTCCGGCTCACCTTTTGTGATGCTAAAATCATTGCATAAATAGCGGACATCACACCAGAAATAGGTGGACTCCTCATGCCTAGCTGCACCTTTAGTTTTAAACCCCTCCCCCCCGCTTGGCCAACACCAGGTCAGTGCCAGTCACTAATGAGCACTGGAAGGACCCAAAAAGGCCGAGACTGAAGCCTCGGTGAGGACTTGACAAGAGGTGCTGTAAATCAGCTCAGGGCACAAGGAACTAGGGAGGAGGAGGTGAGAGTTTGCCCAGTACAGGAGCAGTCAGCTGTTGATACATTGTGCCATTCCATATTGCATCTGCAGAACAGATTCAGGGAGTTGAACCGGTTGGCCTCAGGCTTCCACACAGAAACCTTTTCTGCCACTAATCTGATCTCAGTTCCATTGGCCCAGCACTGATAAATTACCCGTGTCTGTTTTGATTTTACACTCTAAAAGGACTCAACATGATGAAGGGTCTTGGGCCAAAGCGTTGGCTGCTTATTTCCCTCCACGTGTTGCTCAAGATTTTCAGCAGCTGTAGAATCTCTTCTGCTTGCTTAACACTGTGCTGCATCTGTAATGAGTCATCTTCAAAAGGGCAGTAGACAGACCTGAGGCTGACTGAGACTGCATCAGTGCCCCAGGATTTGGTTTACAGATGTGCCTTCCCTCCCAGTCATTCCTAAGGCCTACTTCAGCACTGAAAGTTGTGGGACAGTCTTCCTTTACTGAAGTCCTACTGTACACTACCTCACACCTCTGAGAACGCCAATACTGGGAGTTAATGAAATGCAACAAACAGAACAGGAACAAGCACTACCTCATTTCTCACTAAGAGGCTGCTTTATTAAACAAGTTAACCAAATGATAATGTCACTGAGAGCAGAGAACATCTCCGACATAATGGGGTTTGACCTGTGTCATCTTGAAGTGAAGCCCAGATTAATGACGCGTTTTAACTGAGAGCCAAATGAAAGGGGGTGACTGAATGATGAGAATAAATTCAGCGTCACCTTCTCACAAAGCCAGTGACTCCGTCCCCGACACCTAACCCCGATACCGAAAGCAGACATGCAATATTTAATGCGACGACTTCTCCAGCGGCACAAGATTACTGTGATATTTGACAAGATAGTGGAGAGCTGGCTTGGCTCAAATTTTGGTGCAGGATGCTTTCTTGCCATCAGAGTCTGAAGCTTGTGGAAATATCTTCACAGATTGTGTTGGACACTCACCTTTAAGCCATAAGGTCATGGGGTCAAGTTGGAATCCTACAGCACAGAAAAAGATCCTGTGGCCCATCTAATCTGTGCCAACCTGACATTCTGCTAGATCCCATCTACCTGCATCATAGTCCTCCAAACCCCTCTAAACTCTTAAGTGCTGCTCCAAAAATCTGAGCCACTATTCACGCTGAGTGGTGGAGGCCGAGTCTCTCACGACGTTCATAAGCATCTTGATGAGCACTTGAATCACCAGGGCTATTTGTTGTGGATGCCCTACCAGTAACTTGACTTCCCAAATGCATCACCTTGAACTTACATAGAACTGCAGCACAGTACAGGCCCTTCAGCCCACAATGTTGTGCCATCATTTTAACCTACTCTAAGGATTAACCTACTGTCAGGATTAAATTGCATCTGCCAATGATCTACCAACTTTCCACTTGATTTTCATTTTGCTGTAGCCTTGGCTAACCACCAATTTTCTGCAAACTTGCTCCTAGATTCACATCAAATCATTAATATTTATCACAAACAACAGGAGTCCTGGCACTGATCCTTGCAGTTATACCATTGGTCACAGGCTTCCAATCAAAAAAGCAATCTTCCACTATCATCCATTGTCTCCTGTCACCAAGCAAATTCTGGATTCAGTTAGCCAACTTGCCCTGGATTTCACATGCCTTAACCTTCTGGACCAATCACCCATGCAGGACCTTGTTGAATACCCTACTAAAGTCCATATGTACCATGTCTACCATCCTGCCTTCATCTATCTTCTTAGTTATCGCCTCAAAAAGTTCAATCAAATTAGAGTGTCAGGATTTCACCCCTGTAAGTCATGCTGACTATCCCTAATCATTCTCTGACTTTCCAAGTCTACATAAATCCTATCTTTTAAGATCTTCTCTAATAATTTCCTACCACTGATGCAGGACTCTCCACTCTGTAGTTATCCCTGCTGTCTTTCCTCAAATAAAGATACAGTATTAGCTAACTTCCAGTCTTCTAGTACTAGCGAAGATACAGAAATCTCCATTAGGACCACAGCCACCCCCTTCTTTGTTTATGATACCATTCCCAGATCAATTGCATTCATCCCTGAGGATTTATCAGCCTTTGTGAATTCCCTGCTATCTACACCTCACCCTTCGTAATGATGACCTGCTCCAGACAACTGACATATTGTTTCTGAACTTGCAATCTTCCACATCCTTCTTGCAGAATACAGGAGAAACGTATTCATTTAGAGCCTCATACAAAATACCGGAGAAACTCAGCAATCCAAGCAGTGCCTATGGGAAAAAGTAAACAGTCAGCATTTCGGGCCAAGACCTTTTATCAGGACTTGTCATTCATGAGTCCTGATGAAGAGTCTTAACCTGAAACGCCAACTATTGCCTGGACTGTGGAGTTCTTCCAGCATTTTGTGTGTGTCGCTTGGCTTTCCAGCATCCGCAGATCTTCTCCTCATTTCGAACCTCACCCACACTGGTGGGCTCAACACATATATTGCCCCTTTGGACCCCAAGGGGACTCATTTTTCTCCTGCATACCCCCTTGCACTGTACTGCTGCTGCAAAATAAAAAGCTTTTACAATGGTAGTAAACCTGATTCTGAATCTGCTACTGATACATCTTCTGAATAGTCTCACCAATGGACAGAACTGTGGCTGAAGATCTGGTACCCAAATAGATGAACCTTAAAGTCCAGAGTCTTTAAATTCCTCCTATTTCTCAGTTACTTCATAGTATCTCTTCAGTCTCCTCTCCTCACCCGAGCATTGAGTTGCCAACCAGCCCCTATTTTGCTTTCTATTGTCTTCCCTCCTGCTGCTGGTCATATGTCCATCCCCCTCTCAGGCACTCTTCCTGTCATTTTTAAATGTCTTTTCTGACCATTATTTGCACTCATCTGCTCTCTTTTCTAGTCTTTCCTTCAAACTATCTGTTAAGATAATCCTTCAACCCAAAGCAAAACCAACCATTATTGTTACAAATTCTACACAGTTGGGAGAAATCATATTTCACATGACCACACCACCATTTTGGGCACCTGATTTCAAATCCCAAATACATTGGAATCTATCACCATCTTTTACAGGGCCAGGAGATTGTTTTTTTTAAACCAACATTTCGATTTGCTTGATATTTAAACATCAGGGGCTAAATTTGATTGCTTGAGCTATCAAAACCAAAAATCCAACTGGATATTTAAAACAAGCACGGTTTGATTGGTTAGTCAATAGACATGAAACCCAATTATACCAAGCATTAGAAGGTCCAATAAAAATGCTGGAAGCATCTTTTGAAAAAAATTGACTCAATCTGTTGACTGACGTAGTCACATGTCAGCTCCTTAGTTCAGTTTAATCCACAGGGAATCCTCTACTCTTCCCTTTCCCTGCTGAAGTTTACAGCAGACTATACCACATTCCAGACATGGGGCTGCTGGCTGGAGATCTGGCCCAATGAAAAGACACCTAAACTGCCTCAGCTGGTGAGAGGAATTTGTCCCCTCCCACCCAACACTGTACCTGTCTCTTTTCCAATGCTTGGACATACCATTCCTTCTCTAGAGAAGCTTACGTTACTGAAAATCAGGAACAATGCTCACTGCAGACTACATGCCATTGTGGTTGGTTCATGTATTGTGAGATCAAACACAAAGCACTCTGATCAGAGAACAAATGCTGATAGCCCATAATGTTCAAGATCAAATAGTTAAAATACACAAGTATTCTGACCACAAGCTGTCAGGCCTAGTGCGCCTGATTTATTCCTCTATTCAGTGAAAACTGATTTATATCACTGCTTGTCAATGTAACAAATTAAATATTGTACACAGACAAGAAACATAACAATAAACTAGGCAGTAGCACACTGACCTTACTGTATTGCCATAGGTAGAATTAGCTTTAGAATGAAAGTCGCTCAGCAAGTTTCAAATGCTGTTAAGTTTCTAAAGCCAGCTGCTGGTGTTAAAGAATGCACTGAGCACCTGCTATCAGAAGCATGTAGACTGGTACGAAGGTTAGTGAATTGCAAAGCTCCTTGGCTGCACTGGTGCTGTGCAGATAACTTCCAAGTACTGTTTAGGCTCAGGTACATTTAAGATTTCTTTGTGTTTTGTGTTAGAAGGCAGTTTTATCAGGGGTGGGGGGTGGTTGTGGTGAGGGTCAGGGTTGGGCGGGGTGTGGAGGGTTGTAACGTGGAGGAATAAACATAAGGTTTGGACACACAGGGCAATGAGACATTCAGAGATGAGCAAGATGTTGGAAGCAAAATGAAGCTGCAATTCTGCCCTCTTGTGGCCAGGTTAGGATTAACAGCACTGCAGGCGGAATGGAGAGAAGCAAAGAGAGAAGATAAAGCAGTGGCTTCCTGTTAATCAGCCATGAAAGCATTCCAGCAACTGAAGGAAGTGTCTGAAGAGTATTAAATACGGTGTTACTGCAAAACCCATTAACTTGATTTATTTAAAGTCTAGAATCAAAGATGATGATGGAAGCTTTTCAAAGACAGGCGGACCTGTAGCAGAATGTTCCATGTGAACAGCCATTCTCTCAACTTGTCTGGATGGAATGGGAACTCCAAGCACACTTTACATTTGGAATTGGGGCATTACACTGTCCAATACTCTAGGGCAATATAAACTGCATGATTCATTTTTATACTTTGAAAATGTGTTAAATGTACAATTCTAAGCCAGTGTAGGGTAAATACACATGATGGCTATACGTGCTGTTTGATTATGAGAGCTGTAAAAGAATAACACAACTTCGAGCCAGAACCTGAAGGAGTTTTATACTGCTTAACATCAGGTTCTGCACACGCTACAGCCTTCCTTCCAGTGGTCAGCATCTGGATGCTTTCATGAAGTTTCCATCATCCTCTCTGAACTCCAGAGGTAAACTGTAGAAACCAGGAGAAGAAGGTACCTGATGTGTGGGCTGCTGACAGAAGCTCCGGGCTGGGAGAGGCTACATTTGCCCCGTGGCTGTTTGGAATGAACGGAGGGGTAAAGAAAGAGAATGTTCAGTCCAGGCAAATTAAGACAAAGCTATTGATGACAGAACACAAAAAAAGTGCAGCAAAAAATCAGATGAGGCGATCAATATTCATGACAACAAGGAAACTGGCCCTTCCAGCGGACTTTACTGTGTTGTTTGTGTGCCTATTGGTTATTGGCAGGATTTATCTGTGCGCATGTTGTATTCTGGGCTTGTTCAGTTCAAATTGAGCTGGGTTCCCACTTCCTGAACCCACAATGAAATCCCAAAGCCACTCCGGTCACCAGGACTGTTCTGGTCTTCAACCTCCAATCCTGTTTCCTCATTCCGCCTTCCACTCAACCATCCGTATCTGGAGCAGACTATCGCAGATGGGAGCAAAGCTGACAAGTTCCACTCAGTCCCAAAGTTCTACCACTTAACCTTAGACAGCCCTATACCAGGACCTCGACCACCTTAAGGAGTTGCCTTTATTCAAACTCATCCCATTCATTCACAACTTTAAATTCTTAATCTCCTCTTGTCCACTGCAACTTAATATTAGGAAGGAACTTTCCTTTCTGATCCTATAAAACATCACTGGCTGGAGCAAACAGAAGATAAAGGAAGATATACTTTATCCATTCATTAATGGATACCTGAAAAACATTTCCTTATGATAACATCAGTAATAAAATGTTTTAAAATGAATGGGAGAATTTGTGTGAAGCCAGATTTCGTAGGTCAGCTCATTCAGAACTCGGGGAGTGCCTGTGTTTGTTTGAGCCTAGGGTGAAGGCACATTTTATGGCATTGAATGGTGTGATATGAAAGCATGTGGCTCCTTACGATGGTAAGAGAACCAAAGGTCAAGGGTGCTGGTTACACCTCTGCCACTTGTCCTTCCATTCTAACTGAGATTAATAAACAGAACCCATCAGCAATGGAACCTGTATGGTCGATCAATAGACTATTCACTGACGCACAATACCCAGTTATCATTGGTAACTTTGTTAAACTTGCTGATTTGATGTTGCATTGTAATATTAATTGACTTATAGTACACCCAGTGGCCACTTTATTAGGTATCTCCCGTACCTAATGTATCAGCCACTGGGTGTATGTTTGTGATCTTCTGCTGCTGTAGCCCATCCACTTCAAGGTTCAACGTTGTGCATTCAGAGATGCTCTTCCACACACCACCGCTGTAACACTTGGTTACTTCAGTTACTTTTGCCTTCCTATCAGCTTGAACCAGTCTGGCCATTCTCCTCTGACCTCCCTCATCAACCAAACATCATGCTCGGTAAACTCTCGTGACTGTTGTGCGTGAAAATCCCAGGAGATCAGCAGTTCTGAGATACTCAAACCTCCCCATCTGGCACCAACAATCATTCCATGGTCGCAGTCACTTTTATCCCCATTCTAATGTCTGGTCTGAACCTCTTGGCCACGTCCCCATGTATTTAGGCTTTGAGTTGCTGCCACGTGATTGGCTTAACGAGGTGTGCAAGTGTGCCTAATAAACTGGCCACTGAATGTACCATTGTGCACGTGGTTTCAAATGATGGTTAAATATTTGTTGCGATGTTATGAGGGAGATGTGTGATTGGTGGCATACTGTGTTGCAGAGCTGAACTGTAACAAAGAGCCAGTTTTCCTTCACAAAAGCTACCACTGGTGAATGAAGAAAAATCAATTCAAAGAACCAGGGTTGATAAACAGACAGAAATTTTGGAGCAAACGATAAACAAACCGCCCAGAACTCAGAGAGAGAGAAAAAAAAATCAATTTAAAAGTACAAACGGTCAAAAACAAGAACGTTTAACTAAAGTAAAAATTTACAGTTTTTCTCGATTCCATGCAGGGGAGAGAGGGGAGGGAGGAATAAGCAAGGAAGTGCATGAAGGGGTGGGGGGGGGGGGGGAGAGGGTGCTGGGCTGTACTTCCTGTTCTGGGGGAGAGGTGGTGCTCTTTGTATGATAGCATGGCACCAGCTGTTAGGTGCTTGTTCCTGCCCCCTACCATGTTGGCTATAGAGAGTGTTGGAGGTGAATTACCGGTCTGGATCGAACGGGGAAGGCTGCACCGGACACTGGGCTGACGGAGCCGGAGGTGTCCAAATCATCCGCTGAAGACCACGACACCAGGTCCTGAAAGGAAGAAGGAGTTCCTTAAGCCGGCTCACCGCAAGAGCGCCAACAACAACAGCAGAGAAACAACTGCAGAGGGTAAGACTCACAAGTACCTGTGTTCTCACTGGGCTGTAGGGAACGAGTGAGCTACAGGCAAAGACGGACACTGAAGACCCCAGCGCACGTACACCAGTAAACCGAGCCGCTGAGTCTTGTACATGTCAATTAGCATTTGCAATTACTTGTCCCAATTTATTAAAACTTAGTCTGTGCAGGAAGTTCATTTAACTGCTCGCCGAGCTATTTACCCCTGTGGTCAAGGCTTACTACAATTTCCTCAGTAAAGTACAACTCCCTACCAGAGCAGCACATTCTATGGGTTTGGTATTTCCGCCATAAATACAAAGGTTTTGAGCACACGTGCATCCCGCCACCCCCCACCGGCTTGCTGACAAGGAGGGGAAACCTGGCTCTGATTCGATGAAACTCTACCTCAAAGTTCTTTTAAAATTTTAATCAAGTGGGTGTGTTTCTAGGCCAATATCCTCAGGCCCTGGAGGCGGGGTGGAGGGGTTCCAGTGCTGTGGGGAGGAACACAAAGGCATAGTGTAGGGGACACTATGATGTGAGGTGCCCCAGGGCTTCCAACGAGCCTGCGGTGGATTACTCCAAGTACGTGAAGAGACCACGTGCAGCAACTCGAGCTGACTGCAGTGAGAGTAACTTCAAGCTGGTAAGGTCGTAATTGGGATACAGAATGCACTGGCCGTGGAGCTGCAGAGTCCGACTCACACCACAACACACAACCGATCCTGATGTACAGACAGTTACAGTGGACATCAACACTTGCTAATATTACACAAACAATTATAGTATAAACAGATACAGAATTAACAAAGACCGAGACCATGAATGAAACCTAACACATTCAAATTACAACATGCATGAACTTACAGCACAGACAATTCTAACCCCAACGAACAGGGCTACACAATTTTAATGCGACTGAAGCTATTTAACATCTCACACTTTTAATGCAAACGGACAACAGCAGCACACAGATGCTGATGTGTGTCGAATCTGGCAAGCCATACAATTTTAACATGAGTGAACACCAAGGCCACACAATTATTTGATACGGTTAATGCATCACCTCACAATAATAGCATGAATATACACTGACCGAAGCACACGAGTATTATGACAGCGCCAATGGATCCCGGCTGGCACAAAGCACGACTGTGACAAGACTAGATCCAGACCAACACAACACAAAATGATATCTAGCATGCACATGCTCCTGTGAATGAAGATTAACACAACGTATGTGAATAGACTCAACTTCAATGTGAATGAGGACAATACACCCCATTATCTTCACAGTGGCGGTGTCTGGAATAAGATATTAGTCCATGTCCACTAACAAAGTGGGGACATTTTCAGAAACGTGTCACTTAGCAACATAGCAAATATTACTATAACTCAAAGCAGTCAACCCAGCTGGACATTTTCAGGAAGATGGAAATGAACTAGGACTGTAGATTTAATACATTTGTGAACTGAATCTAATGACCTACCACTTGGCTTCCACAGATCTCCAAGAGTCTCTCCAGTTCCTTCAGGTCTTGGGTGACCTCTTTTAGGAGCAGTTTGAGGCGGTTGCCGATGACGTGAACCTTCTCCTTTGCTTCGAGACAGTCGCTGCCTTCGGCATTAACCAGCAACTGGCTGGACATGTCCTGGAGGGACGCCACTTTCAGCTGGGACTCCAGCAGCTCCCGTCTGATTTGCTAAATCAAAGCCCAAGGGAACAGCTTTTAAGTAGGATGAAAGACCCACCTACCTCATGTGGTCTGCACAATGACAGCAGCTTTTGCCCTCATTGCCAGTCAATTTACCATTAACAAGTGTCTGGAATCAGATGGAAGATCTGACAAAACCTAGTAGGTACAGCCCAGTCCAGCCCTCCCCACCAATGAGCACAGCTACACACAGCAGCAGAGCAGCATCCATCATCAGGGACCCCCACTAGCCAGGACATGCTCTCTTCTCACTGCTGTCATCAGGAAGAAGGTACTCACACCTACAAGTTCAGGAATGGTTATTACCCCTCAACCATCCAGCTCCTGAATCAGAGGGGATAACTTGCCCTACCACCAAACTGTTCCTACAGCCTACGGACTTCACTTTCAAGGACTCTTCATCTCATGTTCTTGACATTTATTACTTATTTATTTATTATTTCCTTTTTTCCCCCCCCTTTTTGTTTGTATTTGCACAGTTTACTGTCTTTTATACACTGGTTTCCACCCTGTTCCACCCATCTACACCTCGGACTTCGACTACTGCACAGGGTTTTGCCATCTTCAGAAGTTTTGGATGACTTTGCCATAGTTGGATGCATCAGCAAGGGAGATGAGGCTGAGTACAGGGCAACAGTGGGAAACCTTGTCACATGGTGCGAGCAGAATCATCTGCAGCTTAATGTGAAAAAGACTAAGGAGCTGGTGGTGGACCTGAGGAGGGCTAAGGCACCGGTGACCCGTTTCCAACCAAGGGGTCATTGTGGACATGGTGGAGGATTACAAATACCTGGGGATACAAAGGGACAATAAACTGGACTGGTCAAAGAACACTGAGGCTGTCTACAAGAAGGGTCAGAGCCGTCACTACTTCCTGAGGAGACTGAGGTCTTTTAACATCTGCTGGATGATGCTGAGGATATTCTACGAGGCTGTGGTGGCCAGTGCTATCATGTTTGCTGTTGTGTGCCGGGGCAGCAGGCTGAGGGTAGCAGACACCAACAGTATCAACAAACTCATTTGTAAGGCCAGTGATGTTGTGGGGGTAGAACTGGACTCTCTGATGGTGGTGTCTGAAAAGAGGATGCTGTCCAAGTTGCATGCCATCTTGGACAATATCTCCCATCCACTCCATAATGTACCGGTTAGGCACAGGAGTACGTTCAGCCAGAGACTCATTCCACCGAGATGTAACACTGAGCGTCATAGGAAGTCATTCCTATCTGTGGCCATCAAACTTTACAACTCCTCCCTAGGAGTGTCAGACACCCTGAGCCAATAGACTGGTCCTGGATTAAGTTCCACTTGGCATGATTAACTTACTATTATTTAATTATTTATGGTTTATATTGCTGTATTTCTACACTATTCTTGGTTGGTGCCGCTGTAACGAAACCCAATTTCCCTCGGGATCAATAAAGTATGTCTGTCTGTCTGTCGGTACGGTCATTGAATGAATCTATTCTGGTTATTGGATTTATTGAGTACGCCTGCAAGAAAATGTCAGGGGTCATATATGGTGACATATGTACTTTAATAAGTTTGCTTTGAACTTTATTAGCCCTTAAAGGGATTCATTCTCTTATTAATGTGTATTCATTGCTAATTATTAATAAAAGAATAAGAGACAGATTGAAGAAAAGGAAGCATTTTAGAAAACCTGTTCAAAAATTATTAATATTTAAAAAGTACAATAAAAATATTACTTTAAAATAGTAACCATTTACTGATGTGTACACCAGGTTTGTGATGATTTTACAACATGTTCCCTCAGCTGTCCAGCTGGCACCAAGCCGGTGTGCGATGCTTCCTGTGCAAATGTCATACTGCTCTTGGGTTGTAAATAAAAAATCATTTACTGCTTTGTTTGGTTGTAAAGGTGATCAGTAAGTATCTTTGCATTATGGATGGGGTTTACAGAATCAAAGGGCTTCACTGCATGCTGCGAACCAACAATTTTTTTGTGCAGGCCCCCTTGGGCACGCAAACTACAGAATTCAGTGTGGACTTGGAGAAAGTTTTCTGAAATTCTAAGTGCAAGCTGAACTTGGTGTATTTGTTCAGACGCTATTCCCTGTCCCTCCTACCAGTTTCATTACCTAATCTCAGTAACTCAGTGAGAAGAGTTGAACTGGCTACTAAGGACAGAACAAAATCCAGTCTGGGTCCTCACCATGAGGGTCTTGTGATGGTCCTGCAGGGTGTCCTCATCCTCATTAGGGTCAATGGGGAGAATCTCGTTCCGCCTTCTGTCTATATTCTCCAGCCAGAGCAGCAGGCCGTGGCTCATTTCATGGAAGTCCTGCAGGTGTAAACGTGTAAAACCTGAAGTCAGATACCTAGTGGTAGACCTGGCAGTTCCAAGCACCAGGGAGTTACCCGCCATCAACTCGTCAACTGTGGCAGCACTGAGCTGAGCGGCACGAGGGCTGAGACCCACAATTTCATCCTGACCAGCAGCTGATGCCAACATCTTTCATACGAGATGCTCAACAGAAGTTCTCATTGGGCCCTGAGTGGTATTGTGGATTCCAAGGCTCTACTTAAAGAGCGAAGCAATTGTTCCAGGGATCAGGGCAGGTTAATAAGCTGACAGAAAACAGCTTTGTAGTCAGTCATTATGAAATAATTTGCACACTGGCAGAAGAGAAAAGTGGAATGTTAACTGGATTAAGCTTGATTTGAAATAATGTGCCTTCACTATAATACACTAAGGGCCACTGGAGAAGACGCAAGGAAGATTTACAAAAATTTTATCTGTAATAATGAGGCAGAACTTCCATCAATTATACTACGTTAGTTGTCTGAAGTGACCGGTTCATCTCATTGGCCTGAGCTGCCACCTTCACAGTGACTGAGTAGATATAGGGAGAAACATCCCTTACACCCACCTTCTTCAAGACAGGTTGTGGTTGTGGAAAACGTGGGACGTATTAAGTACGCATAGTGACGTTTTTACGTCTCCATGCATTGCACGTTGCTGCCGTCTGCAAGGAGGTTGTACATTCTCACTGTGACCGCGGGGGTTTCCCCCACTTCCCTTGTTTCCTCCTACAGTCCAAAGAACGTTTTGAGGTTAATGGGTCCTGTGATTAGGCAAGGAATAAATCTGGGGGTTGCTGGGTGGTGTGGCTCAAAGGGCCAGAAAGGCCTATTCTGCATTATCTCAATAAACACACAAACTTGCATCAGCTCTCAGTGATGAAATTTCCCTGGTGCTTGAATGACCTTACAATGCAGAAACAGTTCCCTACATTACAACAGTCTGGAAGTACTTCAATGAGTGCAAAGCATTTAAAACAGTTGCTTTTAAAAAAGGTTCATACAATTTGCACAGTTAGCAATCTAAAACCACCCATTCGCCAGATTGTCTGTGATGAGTTAAACAATCTAACCTGAGGAGCACAGACCTGATCCACATCCAGAATACGGCGGACTAGGCACAACTGATGCAGGGATCTGCCAGCAGCAGAACTTACGTGGCACTGCATGAGAGCGTCCTGCAGGGTGCGACGCCAGTCCTCCAGCAGGCTGCCGACTCGATCCCACCGCTTGTTCATTTGGCTCAAGCGTTCCCGGAGCTCCTGCGTGTCACTGGTATCCGACTGCGTGAACTCGCCGCTGCACAGGTTTATGGACAAGATGATAGCCTTCCGATTATCAACCGCCTTTTGTAGCTCCTGAAACAAATGTACAGGGCAACTGAGGTGACACTCCATCAGCTGACTGAGTGAACAGGGGGCAGAGAACATCTCGCATCCAAAGTCTTTGCATTTGCTCAACACCCTATGAAAACTACTGGCGGTTGTGAGAGCCAATAACATGTTGAATATTATACATTAAAAGAATTTTACATCTGCACAGATGAGCTGTGTCAATTGAAGTTCCCCAGGTCAACATTTATCATGGAAAACATCCCTTTAAAGCATATTACACCTCAAATTCAGTCCAGTGTGGAGTTCATTAATCTGCGTTCTCTGGCTCCTTGACCACCACTGCACGGAAACACCTCTGCTCCAAACAACCCGCAGCTATCCTAATACAGCAGACTGGAAGTCCAAAGCTTTAAGTTCCTTGGGGTGAATATCACAAATGACCTGACTTGGTCTAACCAAGCAGAGTCCACTGCCAGGGAGGCCCACCAGCACCTTTACTTCCTGAGAAAGCTGAAGAAATTTGACCTGTCCCCTAAAACCCTCACAAGTTTTTATAGATGCACCGTAGAAAGCATTCTTCTAGGGTGAATCACAACCTGGTATGGAAGTTGTCCTGTCCAAGACCAGAAGAAGCTGCAGAAGATCGTGAACATAGCCCAGCACATCACACAAACCAATCTTCCATCCTTGGACTCACTTTACACGGCACGCTGTCGGAGCAGTGCTGCCAGGATAATCAAGGACACGACCCACCCAACCAACACACTTTTTGTCCCTCTTCCCTCTGGGAGAAGGTTCAGGAGCATGAAGACTCGTACAGCCAGATTTGGGAACAGCTTCTTTCCAACTGTGATAAGACTATTGAATGGATCCTGGCCCGGATCCGGGCCAGGATCCTTCCAAATATCCGGACCTGACTTGCACTACCTTACTTTCCTTTTTCTATTTTCTAATTATGATTTATAATTTAATTTTTTATTATATTTACTTGGATTTGTACTTCAGGGAGCACGAAGCGCAGAATCAAATATCGCTGTGATGATTGTACGCTCTAGAATCAATTGTTTGGTGACAATAAAGTAAAGCTTATATCTCCATAGGTTCCAATAGGTACATTTAATGTCAGAGAAATGTATGTAATACATACATCCTGAAATTCTTTTTCTTCTATATCTCCTTTGGATTTGCATCCACATCAGCTCTTTCTCTATGTTTAGCGTCCAAATACTTTATTCTGAGAGTCCTAACTGCTGTATGACCACAGTCAGCCTACTACCAAAGAAAAACAAGCTAACGTGCCTTAATGACTACTGCTTGTGGCTCTGATATCCACCATGAGGTGCTTCGAGAGGATGGTCATGGCCTCAATCCACTGCAATTCACCTACCCTAGAAGCAGGTCTGCAGTGGATGCCAGCTCCCTGGCCCCGACCTCATTTCTGAGCACCTGGACAGTAATCTTCATTAGACTACTGCTTATTGACTTCAACACCACATTCAATCCTAATCCCAAGCAAACTCACCTCCAAATGCTGAGACCTGGGACTCACGACTCCCTTTGCAACTGGATCCTTAACTTCCCGATCAGCACACCAGAGTAAAGATTCTCAGCAACAGATCTACTACGATTATCCTCAACAATGGTGCACTAATAGGATGTGTCCACAGCCCCCTACTTAACTTGCTATACGTAATCTCACATCCGCGCGGCTAGATCCGGGTCTAAATCCATCTACAGGTCTGCAGATGACACCCCCATAGTGACTGAACCTTAAGTAACGATGAAGGAAGGAGTTGGAAAGCCGAGCCTGGTGACATGGTATCGTGACAACCACCTTGCCTCAGTGCCGGCAAAACAAAACAGCTGGTCACTGACTTAGGAAGGTGGGGCTGTACATGCTTCTGTGGTCAAGAGGTTCAAGTTCCTAGGAGTGAACATCACTTGTCTGTACAACCATTGATGCCTTGGCCATGAAAACTCTCCAGTGTCTCTGGAAGCTAACAAAATTCAACACTGACTGAACAGTTTTTATAAATGCACTGCAGAAAGCATCCTACCCAGATGTAAGATGGCTTGGTATGACAACTGCTCCGCCCACAACAGCAAGAAATTGCAGAGGGTTAAGGCCGCAGCTCGGCACACCACAAAAGCCAGCCACCCCACTCCTACCCCCTCAAGGATTCTGCCTACACTTCTCACTGCCCTGGTAAAGCAGCCAACATAATCAAAGACACCACCCACCCATCATTCTTTTCTCTGACTGCCTACCTCCCCCCCCCCACTCAGTAACAAACTCCTGAAAGCACACACTGCCACGTTCAAAGACTAGAGAATGGTCCTCTTGTTTGGTCAGATGGACTCCTGAACTCGCAATCTACCTCGTCATGGCCTGGCACTTCATTGTCTGCCTGCACTTTCTCCTTTGTTCTGGGGCAGCTCATTCACCTTTGAACCCCACTGGACACCCAGCTCCCACGTCTGGCTGCAGGTAGCTGCTTGCAGGCCTCGCTGTCCATATCTGGACATCACTTTGATGGGCGGGCTAAACCAGGTGAGGGCAGCCAGCGGACCTCATACCCCAGTGAAATAGGGACGTGCCTGTCCTAACAGCTGATATCAGCTCTGGCGGACTGGGCAGATGAGACCTACAGCGAGATCCAACGGCCTAAAAGGTGGTTTCGTAACGTTTCCTGGACAGCGAAGGCTATGACAAGGCACAAACGAAGTCAAAGTCATCCACTGCGACCAAGGAAATCTCGGCTTGTGATGACTACTCATACCATGGGACCCAGACTTCCAAGAGAGTGGAACTGCCCCACTTTAAAATCTTTCCCGCACAAGCATCTTGTCACTGTTGGGTACATCAGACAATCACCACCTCAATGCACTGATTTTATGGAGTTGTCTGTACGGATGGTATTCAAAAATGTACACATGGCAATATTAAATCAATTTACTAATTTACAAAAGTTCTTGAGATTAAAGTGAGTCTGCCTTTCAGCAGCAATTGGAAATGGCTGGTGTGTTGTCCTGCAGTTACACCTCCCTGACACCGGTGGGGCTACAGCACTGGTATTGCAACCCCCAACAACTGGAATCCTTGGAACTGATCCAGACTGTTGGAGAGCAGAATCAATCATGAAGAAAGCAGTTGAAAGAAAACTGTGGTAATTAAAACAAAACCAACCTAAGTGCTGAGCACCAATACAAATTTGATTTGTTGGCAAACAATTCCCATACCAATTTGATACACGTCGAGGTGGAACTTTAACAAAACCATGGTTAATATTCAAGGGCAGTTTACTGAAGTATGAAATATTTGTACCGTTAGACTGTTGAAGTTTTTACAATTTTATGTGAACAGGTCACTTCTCGTAATCAATGCTGAACATAGCCTCTCTTAAAGTAAGTGTAGCAGCAGTGGGCTCTGCCCACTGAGCCCAAGAGTAGGAACAACCTGAGGTTTGGATGATTTAAACCAGATTGATTAGGTCAGGGTGTCCAGGGACAGGCTCACTGCTCCATCAGGTTTACTCGTCTCTGCACTGAACTGCGGCCGAGACCTGCAACCAACAGGCCCCTGAACTGGCTATAGTGATGACTGGTTTTGTGGCTGTGGACTCACTTTTGTAAACTTCAGTTCTGCTTACTTTTATTGCTTGCACGATTTATTTTAAATGGGTTTGACTGGGTTTCTTAGTCTTGTGGCTGCCTGTAAGGAGACGAATCTCGAGATTGTATATATACCTTTGATAATAAATGAACTTTGAACTCTGATGCAGATCTGATGCACACTACTCTGAAGGTTCGAGCTCTACACCCAGAAACTAAGCTGGCCACACTGAACTCCCGCTGAGACAGCAATAGCCCATCAGATACTCCTCTCCGGAAGGTCCCATGGGGACAGAAACATCCGCATCTTTTCCACTTCATCCCCAGCAGCTTGCCTGCACAGAATTCTGGGCTCAATGTGCTATTCCTCGGGACTCACCCGGAACAGACATCAAGTTGCTGCAGGAAGTGGAGAAGAGGCTTTCCACACACATAGTCAAGTGTTGCCAAACAGTACGTGCTACGGGTGCACTCAGGGAGGGCCTTAGCCACATGAGAGAATACCATGCCCTCCAAACCTACTTCATAAACGTTACAATATAATGATTTGGCATTGGCGTTAAAAAGATTTGCTATGATTGATCACCCATTAATTTGGATCTGGACATTCAACAGGGCATTCTAGATTATCTAATGATGTCAATGGTTCCCCTATTTGTAAAAAAAAACTTTATTTTAAACAAAAGATAACTTACTACCTGGATGTCACATGGATACTAAACCTAGCACATCAAACCTAGCAAATTACCAAGGTAAAGGCAGAATATTCATGCGAGGAGCACTTGAGGAAAATTGTACCAAATGTGGAGAATCTTGTTTTTTCATACTTTAAATCTAGACAATACAATCCCAATACAGGGGAAGTGAACGACGTCCATATTCCCAATCCTAATGTTCATTTCCATACCGATAATCCCAGTAGATGGTGATGGCACCATTTTCCGCACTGTCAAATCCAATGTAGAGTTACTGAAACGTGATTGGACAAAAATTGGTACCAACTCTGATGGGGAGAGGAAAAAGCTTGATGCAGGTGATTGGTTTTGACAGGTGTGAACAAGGAAATGAATCTCAAGATTGAATATGGTGACATGTATGTAGCTTGATAAAGTTACTTTGAACTTTGGTATCTGAAGGAAGAAAGCTACGAGGTTGAGGGCATGAAGTTTCAGAGTTTGAGCCCACAGCAGATGAATGCATGTTGAAAATAATGGGCAAGAGAAAGATAATCATGAATGCACTAAGGTGGGGAAGGTCAAGGTCAGAGGCAGTAAACTAAAAATCAAGGTGCATTTGGGACTAGAAGCCATCATTAACCAACTGGCTAAGATGTAAAACCTTAATGGGATAAACTCCAGGTCAGGACACAGGCTGCACAAGTTTGCAGAGAGTGAGAGAAGAGTCAGAAGATCACGAGGATAGTGGAGTCTGGTGTTGAAAAAGGCACAGGGCAGGGTTTCAGCTACAGACCTGCTGAGTCTGACAATGTTGGACACAGTGGTGTTGGCATCACAGAGAAAGTAAGTGTTATTTAGTTTCAAACTGAAGAGTAGCCATCTGTTTAAAATAAAGCTGAGCCATACTTTGAGCTTCTTGATCCTCAGCTCGATGGTCTGGATGTCTGTGCTGTTGTCCAGCCTGCTGAGGTGCTCGAGCTCTTCCTCGGTCTCAGTCAGCCATTCCCAGATGCTGACGAGGTCAGAATTGAACTGCTGCCACTGCTGGAGGTTCTGCTTCATTCTCAGCTCCTTGTTAAGAGCCTGGGCTTGGATCAGCTCCCAGCGTTCAATCACCCCTGCACAGGAAACAAGGTAGACCTTAATGAGTTAGCTCTGATTGGTTATTAAAAACACAAAATGCTAGCAGAACTCAGCAGGCCAGACAGCATCTATGGGAGGAGGTAGTGACGACGTTTCCGGAGTCCTGATGAAAGGTTTCGCCCCGAAACGTCGTCACTACCTCCTGCCATAGATGTTGTCTGGCCTGCTGAGTTCTGCCAGCATTTTGTGATTTTATTTATTTCCAGCACCTGCAGATTCACTCGTGTTAGCTCTGATTGGTTATACAGTCACCTGCAGAAACAGACTAAATTGTACTTCCTTCAGTTATTCAGTTCTTGAACCAACCAGCACAATCCTCACCGCCTGAGTTTATGGAACTGATGTTTGTTGCTCTTGTGAATGCTTCTACTTGCTTGTGAGGCCCTTGCAATTGCGTTTATCATTGTACCTGTGCATACACGCACTTGGGCATGTGACAGTGGACTTGACTTTAACTTCTGCATGAAAAATTCATTCTAGGGCTGAGTTTTGAACCTAGGGGTTTCATCAGAATATTAGCAAATTCAGGCAGACATCTCCTCATTTAAGAAAAACGGATTTCCAGATCTTATTTACATTCAAGAGATTTGAAAACTGACAAAGGAGATTTTGCAGTAACCTGCTACAGTTGGTTTTTATCGGCCAATATACACAAAGTAACACCACGAGGTGGAGCAATGAGACACATCAAATGAATAGTCGTCCCTCGATATCCGCAGGAGATTGGTTCCAGGACCCCCTGCGGATACCAAACTCCGCGGATGCTCAAGTCCCTTATATAAAATGGCGTAGTATTTGCAAAAATCGTACGCGCATCCTCCTGTATACTTTAAATCATCTCTAGATTACTTATAATACCTAATACAATGTAAATGCTATGTAAATAGTTGTCATTCTGTATTGTTTAGGGAATAATGACAAGGAAAAAAGTCTGTACATGTTTGGAATAGGTGCAACCATCGTAACTCTTCTGGGAAAGCTGATGCTGCCTTGGCATTGGCCAATGCCGATTCTCCAGTGATCTTTTAAGTTCTTGAGGTTGTAGTGCTTTACGTAGCTAGCCAGCCATCCCTTACTAGCTTTAAACTCCTCCCTCTCCCTCACAACACAAGTAGCGAAAGAATGAGACGCGAGGTGAGCAATGCTCAAACAATGAGTGTTGGAGAGAGACTGAGGATCTGTGAACTGGCAGGAGGCTACAGCAGGATATGCCTACACATCACTTCATTCGCGTGGATTCAGCGTAGTGCTCGGCACGCGGCAAATTCAAATTTTGTTTTTTGGAACTTCTTGAAATATTTTTTCCGAATACTTTCAATCCGTGGTTGGTTGAATCCGTGGATGCGGAGGGCCGACTGCATGTTCTGCGTAGGAGATTTGCGTGTAGGATTGAAGCCTGCTTTCTGTCCCAGATTTCATGCCTGGGACTTGTCTACACCCTGCTGACTATTTGCCCAGCTGGGGCAAGTAGCTCAGGGATGGGGTACCTGGGGCTCACTGACACAGAATGGAGCAACCCAGTTGGTCTAGAACTTGCCTGGGCCTTTGTCCAAAAGAAAAATCCAATTAAACTGAATACAAAAGGATTTAAAATCCAGGCAAATGAGTCCTTATGCAGGGTTTCGACCCAAAAAGGTTGACAATGGCTATCCCCTCACAGACGCTGCTTGATCTGCTGAGTTCCTCCAGCAAACTGTTGCTACAACTGAGCACGTGATGAACTGGATGGTGCCTCGGTTGCAACGCCAACCACACACGACACCCCCACAGGGTGGCTCCAACCCCAGCTGTGCTCTGAGCTACGTACTAAACCACCTTGTGCTCCAAACAGACGACATCGAGGAGTATTTCACAGTACAACATACACGATGTCCAGCGACAAACAAGAACTCAGTGGGTTACACAGCATCTACGGAGGGAAATGAGGCAGTCACCATATTGGGCTGGCACCTGCCCCATCGTGGTCTCTCTGGATCTTACATTTTTTTTAAAATGAAAAATCCCCATTTTTCTTAACTTTAAAGAACATAAATCTTTTTATCCACTTGCGAGAGGCCAGCCTCTCATCTCAGGAATTAGCCTGGAGAACCTCAAAAGTAATTTCTTTTTAAATCAAAGTCATATACGTCACGGTATGCAACACAGAGATTCACTTCTAGCAGGCCATCACAGTAAATACAAGAAACACATTAGAATCAAAGACCATACCCAACAGAACAGACAAACAACCAGTATGGAAAAAAACAAACTGTGCAAATACAAACAGAAAGAATGAATGAATAAATAAGCAATGAATAATGAGAATATGAGATGAGAAGCCCTTGAAAGTGAGTCCATAGATTGTGGGAACATTTTAGTGATGGGGCGAGTGAAGTTATCCTCACTGGTTCAAGAGCCTGATGGTTGAAGGGTAATAACTGTTCCTGGATCTGGTGGTGCAGGTCCTGAGGGTCCTGTACCACCTTCTTTATGGCAGCAGAGAGAGGAGAGCATGGCCTGGACGGTGGGAGTCCACGATAATGGATGCTGTTTTCTGTTGACAGCAGTCCGTATAGATGTGCTCAATAGCGGGGAGGGCTTTACCAGTGATGGACTAGGCTGTATCCCCTACTCTTTCTTGGCTTTTCTGCACAAGGGCAGTGCTTTTCCCATACCAGGCTGTGATGCAACCAGTCAATATACATACTCTCCATCACACAGCTATAGAAGCTGGTCAAAGTTTTAGCTGTCATGCCGAATTTTCTAGAAAGTAGAGACACTGCAGTGCTTCCTTCGTAATAATGCTTACATGCTGGATCCAGAAGAGGAATTTAAAGTCGCTGACCCTCTCCACCTCTGATCTCTCTTTGCGGATTGGCTCACGGACCTCTGGTTTCCAGCTCTTGAAGTCAATAATCAGCTCCTTGGTCTTGCTGACTGAGTGAGAGATTGTTGCTGTGACACCACTCAGCCAGATTTTCAATCTCCCTCCTACCTGCCGATTCATTACCACCTTTGATTCTGCCAATGACAGTGGCATCGTCAGCAAACTTATAAATGGTATTGGAGCTGTGTTCAGCCTCACAGTCACAAATATAAAGTAAGTAAAGCAAGGACTAAGCACGCAGCCTTGTGGTGCACCTGTGCTGAGGGAGATTGTGGAGGAGATGTTGTTGCCGATCCAAAGTGACTGGGAATCCCATTGAGGCAAAGCTTATTGATGAGTTTCGAGGGGATGATAGTATTGAATGCTGAGCTGTAGTCAATAAATAATACCCTGATGTTTGCATCTTCACTATCCAAATATTTCAGGATTTGATTGAAGAGCCAATGAAAAGGTATCTGCTGTTGACCTGTTGTGATGGTAGGCAGATTGGAGCAGATCCAAGTCGTTCTCAGGCAAGAGTTGATACGTTTCATGGACAACCTCTCATCACAGTGGACATAAAAGCTACTGGATTGAGGCAGGTTACCACGTTCTTCTTAGGCGCTAATATAACTGAAGCTTGCTTGAAGCAAGGGGATGCCTCAGACTGTTGAAGTGAGAGGTTATAGATATCGCCAACACTCCAGCCAGTCGAGCACCACAGGTCTTTAGTACATGGCCAGGTACTTCATTTGGACTGGATACTCTCTGTGGGCTCACCCTTCTGGACTATCTCAAGATGAAGCATCAAAAGCTGAGAGCTTGTTTTCCCATTTCCCTCCAAAGATGCCTCCCGACCTGCTGAGTTCTCCAGCTTCTTGTTTGTCGCTGCAGATTCCAGCAACTGTAGTTTCTTGTGTCTCCATACACGGCTCACTAACCTCCATGATTCAGAGGTGAACTCTCCAGCAATCCTCACAGGAATGAGACCAGAGTTGGGCAAAACCATTTAATGACTCTTCATTCTAAGTGAGAAAAATGTCACTACCCAATTCACAAACAGCTCTGCCACGCAACTGCAAATAAAGGGCATCTAACCTGGCAGAACAACACACAAAATGCTGGAGGAACTCAGCAGGTCAGGCAGCATCTATGGAGGGGAATAAACAGTCAACGCTTCAGGCATAGAACCTTCATCAGGATGATGGATCTTGCCTGTCATCCAGCTTTCAGATGAGTGAAGTACAGGAGGATCTAGGTGCTCATCTGCATGGATCAGAAAATGTTTAGCAGGCAAGTGGGGCTAGTAGTTGGGAAGATAAATGCTTTACTGGCCTTCATCGCAAGAGGACTGGAGTTTAGAAACAGGAAAAGTATTCTTACAATTACACAGGTAGTGACAAGGCCACCTGAAGTACTGTGCACATATGTGTTCCCATTACTTAAGGGGGGGATATTCTGACTTTGGAGATTGTCCGAAAGAAATTCACCACACTAATTCCCATCACACTGGCTGGTGGCACAGTGACATGAGCGCCGGACTCCGGAGCGAAGGTTCCCGAGTTTGAACCCAGTTGGGCTGCTCCCAGACACGCTTTCCACCCGTGCCGGGTTGAGTGTCGAGCTCGCTACTCAGCCTCATAAAAAAACAATAACTGCGCTGTGAGGATGTGGGAGACCACTCACAGAACCTTTCCTCCAAGACAACCACTTGAAAAAAAAGTGGTTGCCGAGGCTCTGGCAGAGTATGGCACACACAAAAAATACCCATAACAAACAACTGGAAATTATTTGTTGGCTTTCCAAAGAGAACAAGAAGTAGTCTTGTTTAAAAAAAACCCAGAAGATTCAGAGGGATCAAGATGTCAATATCTTCCCACACGAGAGAATCTTGAACAAAGGGACATAACTACAGGATTAAAGGCAGACATTTAAAACCGAGGTGCACAGGAATTGATTCTTGAACAGGGAGGTGATACTATGGAATTCTCAACTCCAGAGCAATGTGGAGGCTAAACATTCTGGTCCCTCAATGCAATTATAATGGCACTGCTGATCATTCACACCAATCCCTCTCCATCGGTTAAGCTGTGGAGCAGCAATTGAGCTCTCCCAGCTGTAGCCATGATACATCAGCAGAGTCTAGGACCACCCATACCCTCCCCCACCTTATGTCCTTCTTCAGCCCCTCCAGTGGCCACCTCATCACTGCCAGCTGCAACAGGACTCCGGTTTAGAAACTGCAAGGCAATGAAAGACCACAGTCCAGCTGGCTTTCTACTGTCCTGTGATACAAAGATAATGCATTTGTTGTCTTATCCATTATCCCTGTTGTCTAATCTGTTACTCCTGGTTGTCTACCCAAGATGTGGTAAATCCCCAGAAGCCTAGCTATAAATTCATCTTTTCTTGTCAAATGTATTAAACTCAGTAAATGCTATATTTTAAATTACATCTCTATAGTGTTGTTACATGGACATTGATTTGACAACTCACCAGAAGTCTGTGTCTCTGTACTCGTTAGGTTAATGAAGCCGGACAGCTTGTCTTCCTCCTCTTTGAGCTTGTGTCCTACCCTTTTCACCGTCTCAATACTACCACGGCACTCTGACAAGAGTTTCATCTGCGGAACAGGAATAGGGAGGCTGAGCACCTGTGGGACACACGTGGGCAGCTAAGGACAAAAGGCTGTATTCAACACAACACATATCAAGCAGTAGTAAATCAAGCAACTGGACTTGCTGTGTTGTCTAGGAGATGTTTCACCACTCACCCAAGAGGCTTTTTCAGTTCTGATCCGTGGTGGGTAGTTTCCTGGCTTGTAAACTCAGAGTTGTTTAAAGGATACCAATCACATGAGGGTCATTAAGAGTCACAGAGGTAATGAGAGGGTCACTAGTCTTATCTGTGAATGAATGGAAATGTGAACTGCTGTGGAGATGCTGGGGTAGAGATCTTAGGACTGCATTGTAAGTAGCCGATAGGTGGTGTCATACCCCTCTCTCTGTGTTCAAGGATGGGTTTTCCAGTTCGACAAAGATGGCTTCTTTAACCCCTCTTTCAAACCACCTGTCCTCCCTGTCCAAAATATACACTATTACCATCAAAGGAGTGCCCCATTCATGCAAAGATAAGACTAATGACCTCTACAATTCTTAACAACCCTCATGTGATTGCTAAGCCTTTAAACAACTCTCAGAGTTTACAATCCAGGAAACTACCCACCACGGATCAGAACTGAAGAAGCTTTTTGGGTGAGAGGCGAAACATCTCCTAGACAACACAGCAAGTCCAGTTGCCTTATTTACTACTGCTTGATACGTGTTGTGCTGATGACCAAGAACCTTCACAGACCTGTTGCTCAACACAACACAGCACCCTCCTCTGATGCTAAGGAACCCATTGGTAAGGGGAATTATTGAACGTGGCAAGCAAAACAAAACTGCTGTGTTTTGTAGGGTGCAGATCAAACCCAATGCTACAGTTTTTGGTTTCTGAAGTAAAGGAACCCAAGAAGATTAAATACATAGTCTCTGCAGTTTAAAAGACTAAGCATTGAGTAAGGCATACAGGAATTTTAAAAAGACAGCTGATTGGTTGACTGGGGAGGAGAGAGGCAAAGTGGGACAACATAGTCTCAAAGGAGTGAGATGAGGATTTAATCTTTCACTGGGGGCCTTCAAAATTCTCTAACCCAGTCTGCTGTGAACACTGAGTTGTTTGGTGGACTTTTCACCACTGACAGAATTAAAACACGTGGACTATACGGGGACATGAAGTTGACTTCAGGGAGCGGGCACAATCTTACTGAATGACAGAGCACTGTAGGAGTGTCGTGATTGCACGGGAGAAACTACAGAGTGGTCTCATTAAGATGTTGCCTGGGAACATGATAGAGTATTAATAAGAATCGTTTCCTTCAAGCAGAAATGTATAACACCGGAGGGTATAGATTGAAGGTAAGGGGTGGGGAGGTGTGGTGGAGATCTGAGGAAGAATTTACTTCACCCAGAGGATGGTGGCTTTCTGTAAATGAGTGCTCAGGAGGGAGCTGAGTTCACAGACTTCAACAACATTTGCACATCTAAACAATCACTTGAATCGCAGGGGTAGAGAAAGCTGCTGGCTGAGTGTGGGAAAACAGACAAGCATGAATGGTGGGCATGGACACAATGGAGAGATACAGTCAAAGTGTGAACTCCTACCACCTTTGGATTATGAATGGAACAGGAGGAGACCGGTCAAACCCCCGGGCCTGATTCAGCATTCAAGCATTCACAGCCATCAGGAAGAAGAGGAACAATTTGAAAATACTAGGAGAAATGGATGGGACTCATTCCCAATGTCCCGGATTCCAGTGAAATGCAGATCCAGTTAGGATACTCAGAGGAATTTGTACAGTATGTAGAGCAAAGTTTCCCGCTATCAATAAATTAAAGGCAGATGTCCACCCCACGAGAGATACTGAAATAACTTGGAGAGCCACTTCCCAACACCGCCATGATGCTTCACGCTCTGTTGTCTCACTGAGATTTAGGTCCCTTTGGTGGTATCCAGCAAGGTGGGCAAGATCTCCACTGTCAATAGCCCAATGACATCCCCAATGCAAGAAGACCCGATTTCCACTAAATCCTTACCCAAGTCGCACTGACCTAACAGCAGTTGCACCAGGTACATTCAATACAAGGAGTTTTAAGCATCACATCAACTGTTTGCAGCAGTGGACAGATCAGGCAAGATCTGATTAAAGGGCAGAACAAGGTCAAGGGGCGGAATGGTTTACTCCTTTTCCGCTGTAGTGGAGGAACACGTAGCCCAGTTTCAAATCCTCACTGCACAACGTTCGTGAATGAACTAGACACACAGAGGGCTTGCTTGGCCACTCCATGCACCTGGGTTGGACCCAGGCTCATAACATCTGAGCTCCCAATGACCCAAGAAGATGCAGCCCCAGACTCACGTAGCCCCAGTAGCTGGAGTCCAGCTCGGGACCTGTGGGCGTTTTGCTGCGGATGGCATTCTCTGTCTGCTGCAGGTGGTATCGGCTCTTGTCCAGGGCTTTGTCCAGCTGCCGGATCTGTGTTTCCAAGTGTCCATGCTCCCCTGCTGGAGACAAAAGAACATCCAGAGAGCAGGAGGGATGGGCCTCCGTTAATCAGTGGCTGCTAACTAAGCACAACACATGCAAATCCAATCAAGGCTAAGGGTAATTACACTTAGCGCACTACCTAAGCATCCACCTAGTGCAGAACCAGATGATGAGGTACCTACTGTAGACCTTCACCATCCAAAACCTACCTGGACAAGGCAGACCGCGAACCCCAGAAGGACAAGCATGCACTGGCCACTAGGCTAGACCAAGCCGGTTCACAAATATTAGCTGCAAGTTAATGAGTTTACGGTTGGATTTGCATTCCACAAAACAAGTGAGGCATACAAATTGGAGGTCAGGTAGGAACGATGCAAGGTCAGTATTAAAAATGGATGACGTGGGTTGGGTTTGGTAGAGTTTGATGTGGGAGAGCCAGAACATGCTTGGATCGTTGAATGCCTACCAGTGGATCTCAAAGTATTTTCAGTCAGTTTTAGATAGGCTTCTGGGCTTTCGGGAATCACTACATCTGTGAAAATAAGAACACAGGTGATATCAGGCAACGGCCCTTCTCTCTGTACCATCTTCTACTGTTGTCAGAAGGATCCAACACCAAACAAACTTCTGCTAGAGGACAAACAAAAAAAAAATCTAACCTTCACTCTGCTAAAAATAAAGCAGTAATCATGGCAGGGGTCTCAGTGCAGGGCATTTACCCAGTCAGAGGATTGGCCAATCAAGGTGCAGTGACGCTGTTTTTCTAAAGACTCTTCTTTTAACTTGGATTCATAGAAGTTCAACACCTGTGGTGGGTTCCTGAAATGCAATACTAAAACAATCTAGTGCTCCTGCTTGGAATCTGAATCAAAGAAATCCCCAGCAAGAATTGGAAACTCTGCATTTCCCACGATTTTCTCTTATGTTTGGTCTTCCCCACTAATAGCACTGTGAACAATTTGCAAGAAAAACCTCTCTGATATTTTCCCCCCATTTCTGTTAAATTCTTTTATCAGTTTCATTTACCATGGAAGATGGGATGGGATGGGTAGAGGAAACAGAATAATACACCCCAGAATACCCTTCTGAACATAGAGATGGCTGTGTTTACCAGGCTGACATGTGTAGAATGTGGTCTCCTGGAATACATGGGAGTTGGAAACCCTACCTCATCCTGAGCCAGGCAAATGTGGGAGTGCTGGTCGCAATTTTACAATCAAGGGTCCTGCTTAGAGTGCTATAATACTTCACTGACACCGACCCATCGTTCAGGAATAGGCTCTTCAATTATCCAACGGTTGATCTGTCTCATACCTCTATCTTCTCACCTTCACCAACAGAGAACAATCAGTTTCAAGTTTGAAATCCTGAACTGGCTCCAGTCATAGCAGCTTTTGTAGCAGAATGTAACACTAGTTTTCCAAAGCCCACTGGGTGAACCAGTGCTTCTGAACATCACCATTGCTGATTTGGCTCTCATATTAAAAGATTATCTTTATTCGCCACATATACAGTACATCAAAACATACAGTGGTTTATGTCAAATCAAATCTACGAGGATCATGCTGGTAGCCTGCAAGTATCACTGTCTGGTGCTCACAACTCACTAACCCTAACTTCTAATGCCCTTAGAAAGTGGGAGGGACGCACGCGGCCTCAGACACTGTCTCTTCCAGACAGTGGCAGAAACCAAACTCTGATCATACAGCTGGAGCTGGAAGCTATTCTGTCAACTGCTGTGCTAAATGGCCTTTTCTCTATCTACCCTGTCAAGTCTTTTTAATCTTCTTAAATAACCTTCATAATCTTTTACGGTCAACAGAACACAAGCTCGAAGTTTGGTCAACGGAACCTCAGGGCAATCTCTAAAAAAGGATCTTCAAAGTGAAATATTAATTCTCTTTCCACAATATGCTGAGTGCTTTCAGCATTTTCTGTTCTCCTTGCAGACATCCTGTATCATCTCTTGTTGAGCATCCGAGTTTTACAATCTGCCATTTCCACTTCCCAGTTAGAGTGCCCAGAACTCTATAATCTGGGGTAGAGAACCCCAGCCCCCTCAGAGGAAGCGAGGGTAGGGACACCAAAGATTACATTTGAGAGGCTTTAATATTTGAGGTTTATATGTTAGAAAAAAAATAAAAAATAGAAGTATATTCTGCAGCCAGCTGTGGGGCTGCTCATCATCTCTGGGAACTCCTAAGAAAGCCACAGCTCCATTAAAGGAATACCTTGGTGTTTAACAGAGTATGAACATGGGGGAGGGCTTCCATTTAAAAAGGCTGAGAGACCACTGATCTACGCAGTCATACAGATGTAATTCATTGAAGTGTCTCACAACTTCCACCCACTTGTATTCCCAAACACTTAAAATTTTCAATTAGCCTCTGCAGTTTTATTTCCTTCCTGTGTACGGGCTTCTTTCCATATCTCAAGGTACCACCCTCCCTGGGTTTACAAGGAAAAGGAAATTAAATGGGAAGTATAAGTAATAAAACTACCCATTTAACTCTGGGAAAGAGAGGTTGACAGAAACTACTTAAACCACAGTTGTCAACCATCACTCTTCTTGCCTTGGTATTTCACAAATAATGAACCCAAGACTCCTGTTTTCTGAATTCCACAGAGCCATCAGCCTATTGATTATTGTATTTTACAAACTTGGTTACAATCAGTGCCCAGAGTTCATAGAGCACGAGTAGTGAGAATGCTCTACCTACAGGGGGCAGCACTGCTGGAATGTCAATGAACACAAAATCAACAGTCTGTGTCAAAAGAAAAATAATCCAAAGACACAATTTGAGAAACAACCGGGAGATCTCCCTGACAACCCAACCAAATATTACCTCTCTAAGAAAATCACTTCAACCCAATCACAACAGGACCATTCAACTGCTGAATACAAATAGGCTACCACATTCCACGTACTACAAGTCAGCAACAATTAACCAGCCATTAGAAGTATTCGGAGACCTTGCTGAAGACAACGACTTGAGGATCTGACTTAAAGGGAAAGGTTGAATAGGTTAGGGCTTTATTCGTAGGAGAACTTTTTGTTATGTTTGTACTGATCAAAATAAAATTTCATTTCATTTCAGAATGAGGGGAAATTTGATAAGAGGTATACAAAATTAAGAGTACAGTTAAGATAAATGCAAGCAGGCTTCGCATGAGAGCTGAACTAGTGGTCATAGGTTAAGGATGAAAGGTGAAATATTTAAGGAGAACATGAGGGGGCATTTCCTCAGTCAGGGTGTGGTGTAAGTGTGGAACGAGCTGCCAGCGTAGGTGGCGGATGCAGGTCCAATTTCGACACAAGAGAAGCTTGGATAAGGACATGGATGGGACGGTTGTGGAGGGCTGAATAATTGTTCTGATGGGCTGAAGGGCCTGGTTCTGTTCTGTAGGGCTCCAGGACTCTGTTAAATAAGAGCAGCATTGAAAAACCATCTTACAGCTCTATTTTCACACAGGATTGAGTATAACATCTGTGAGAATGAAAGCCCAGGCTGGGATCTAGAATACGCCACCAGAAGGAGCAGTAGAGGAGGATTCCACTGTGCTTTTCAGAAGGGAGCTGGACAGACTGAAAGACTGGATTGCTCTTGCTGGGAGCAGCCATGGCCTCGATAGGCTCAATGGCCTCTAACTCCTGTACTAGTCTTTCTGCAATTGTGTGTAGGCATCTTGGCGACCCGGAGAGCTACTCCAAATGGAAGGTGATAAATCTTTTTGTAGATTATAATAATTATAGCTGGGTGACTGATGCCCCCTGAGAAAAGAAACTTGCCTTCACCGACACACACACTATTCCCATCCCTCAGCCCTGTCATTGATCCAACCTCTCTGAAGCCACCTCACTCTCATTATGGATGGGCACTAATTGTAAGTTTGCTCAATTCCAGAGGGGAGCTCTGGCAGAGGTACAAAATGACCAAACTGCAGCGAAGAACCTGTTCACTTTGAGGTGATTCGGGATGTGCCAATAAAGTAAAATCCCTTTCATTTTTTCCATTATTGCTACTTTAGAAAAGACAAAAAGACGACACAAGTAACATCGGACAAGCTCCTGATCCTCTTGACCACAAGGGTGGCTGTGGAGAGACAAGTTTTAAAACAACTGGAGGGAACTGGTGGAAAGAAAGGTTATCAGTTGAAATTTGAAGTCGGAAGATGGTTGGATGGAGTTCTCCCCCGCCCTACCCCGCAGGCAACATAAGGTTTTCTCCAATGCTAAATCTACTTACTGACTCCTCCTGACACCAGTGTACCCACGCTGGCCTGTGAAGATAAACCTTGCCCTACTGCAACCCTCACTGATCTAGCTCAAGGGCTTCCCAATCCTGCTGCCAGAACATCTCACAGCCCAAGCTTTGTTTAGTCCAAGTAGAGCAAACTTAGTCATTGCGTTTTTGGTCATGGAAGGGCCAGTCGGCCATTTTGCACTTAACAGAGCAGCATTGTAATTTTGTTGTCCTTAGCAATGACAATAAAGCTCTTGCTAACTAACTCAGCCTCTGTTGCCCCCTTCCAGCCCGTGACTCCCTTGCCCCTAGCCTTCCACCCCCACAGAACCCCTCACCCCTACCCATCTGCCTCAAGACCCCTCACCCCTATCCCTCTAACTCACAGACCCCCTCAACCCTCTCATTTTCACTCACCTGCGAGTTCAGCTGCCCCTTTGAGGTAGAAGTCACTATCCTGGTCTTCCACATCCTCCTCCCTACCCTCCAACGCTTGCGACACAGCACTCTCCAGGTTCCGACTCAGGTCGTAGTCGTGGTCCCACTCCAAGGGAATGGAGTCGACGCTGGCTGGTGTGTCGCAGCCTGACCGCGTGTCCTTGGGCTGCTGTGCACTGACGGCCTGGCTCAGAGACAGCGGAGTGGGAATGGTGTCGTCCGTGCTTCCGTCAAACCAATGCGGGCTGGTGTACTCGCTAGCGTGGTCCAACTCCACCTCTCGGTCGGATGCATCGTGCTCGTCATCTGTCAGCTGCGTGGAGAGAGGGAGGGGGGGATGGTTACCATTTTCATTGCCCCGTGCAAGGGAAAATAAAAGACCCCCGACCAGCTACCAGCACTGCAGTATCTAAATCTGCATCTCCAGGCCCTTCTTTAATTGAACTAAGTTGAACAGGGTAGAAAAGGAAGTCGTTCCCTCCCCTCCCACCTTCCATTGGGCAGAAGGCAACAAAAGCTTGAAAATGTATACTACCAGGCTCAAGAACAGCTTCCACTCTGCTCATGAACGGACTGCCTGTACAAGAAAGATGAACTCCTGACCTCTCGATCTACTCTTGCACGTTGTCTACCCGCACCACACTTCCACTGGAGCTGCAACACTACATTCTGTTCAACAGGCACAAACTGCCCGAGGAACTCAGCAGGTCAGGCAGCATCTATGGAGATGAATGAAAAGTTGATGTTTTGGACCTTGTGTGTGCTGCTCTGGATTTCCAGCATCTGCAAAAATCTTTAAGTTTTTCCTTTTGCATTTGGAATGAAACATCTGAACAGCAAGCAGAACAAGGCTTTTCACTGTATCTTAGCACATGTGACACTACTAAACCAATTACCATTTAGTCCAACTCCACACAAACCCCGCTCGCCTTGTCAGCATATCCTATCCCGTTCCCTCCAACTATTTTAAAATAACTCCTTACTTTTGCTCTTATTTTGCACTACGTACATATACACATATTATAATTTGTAAGATTTTTATGTATTGCATTGTACTGTTGTCACAAAACAACAAATTTCATGGCATGTCAGTGATAATTAACCTGACCCTGATTCTCTTCTGCATTCAGAACTCCCTCTTACAGGTAACTATGCTTCTTGCTTCAACAAATGGCATCTTGCTGTTGCTCTCCACAGGTGTATAACACAGTGGGTCACCTCTGAGGTTTTGGATTCCTGGTCCAGGTACCAATCAATTCACCCTGTGCCTAGTCTGATTCTCATGAAAGTTATGAATCAAGCAGATTCCCAGTTTATGAAGTTATCACAAAAATGTATGCCGTTGATGACAAATGTTCACAGGGTGCAGTTCTGGTGCTGCGATTAACCCAGTGGAAGGGACATTCTAACAAAGGAGATCCCGTCTGTTCTCACTCAGTGATCACAGCCGCACTCACTCAGGGTGGTCAATCCAAGTAGGCACTGTGTACAAAATGTCCCACAACAGCCATCAGTGAATCCATGGCCAGGGCTTAGAGTCCTGAAATAAGGAACAGGCCTCTGGAGATGGAAATAAAAAGAAATGCCTTTAATCAGAGGGTAGTGAATCTTTGGGATTCTCTACTCTGGAGACTCATGGGGCTCAGCCACTCAGCTTATTCTAAACTAAGACTGACTGGATTCTGGATATTAAGGAAACCAGTGTATTATTGGCATAGGGCAGGAACATGGGGCCTAGGTAGAGGATCAATCTTAAGCAACTCTATGTGAGGGTGAGAAGAGAGAGAGAGAGAAAGAAAGAAAATGTATCAAAGGAGAAAGGAAAATAACTAGAAAAGGAAGAGAGAGAAAGAGGGCAGAAATAATGTTGCTATTTATCTTTAGCAGCAAGTCTGAGAGAGAGGTTAGTCACCAGTTTAAGGCAAGTGGATGTCCCACTGCAGTTTAGCACAAACGGCATCTCATTGGCCTGTTTGTAACGTCCCGAAATTCTGTTCACTGCACTGGTGAGAAGCAAGCTGCAGACCGGAGTACTGGCCTAATTAACCATTACCTCAGCACCAGTTAGCCAGACAACAAAAACACAAATGCCATCGTTCTCTGCAAAAAACAACAACTCCACAATCCTTCAAGCACAATAAATTGAGGCAGATTTACAGAGACCAGTGGAAGAATTAGAAGACACGTACGGCATTCTGTCAAGTGCTAAGCACTCAGTCCCACTTTCACTTTGCCTTATCTGAACTTGCTCCATACCAAGGCTCAGTGACAGCTCTATAAATAGCTTCAGCAGCTACAGACGATTCTCTCTGATGACACACATTCAGGCTTATGTCAGATATTGCTGCTGAACCACAGATGCATCCAGTGACCAGCTCTCAAAGCCTTAGTTCTTAAGTTTACAAAGATGCATGCACACTATGGCATTCCAGCCTGTGGCTTACCATTACATTCCTGACCAGGCGACAATTAACTACAGCTGCCGCGGTGCACTGCTTGTTAAATAACAGGTTGCTTTGATGGGTGAGGCAAGTGCGGCTCCCTTTATGGATCTTAACAGAATACCACACGTGCCTTGTAATTCTCGCACTGTTTACTGGAAAATTCGAAATGTCACTCATTATTTAAGAAGGGAGGGAGGCAGAAAAAAGGTAATTATAGGCCAGTTAGCCTGACTTCAGTAGATGGAAAGATGTTGGAATCTATTAGTAAGGATGAGATTCTGGAACAAGATGGCGCCAGTGAACGATGCAATCAAGGGTGATATTCTCCAGACAGTTCACAGAATTACTTCTTTCATTTTTTTTCTTTCAAACGTGGTTCTGCTTCTGCTAGAGCCCGGGATCTACATTTTGGCGGTGCTTTTATTGAGTGGTCCGGCGTGGTGTTGTCTCTGAGGGTGTTGGGTGAGGTTTCAAGCGAAGTATGTAGCCTCAAGGCCAAGGAGCCTGGAGACGAGGCCTGAACCCCGCGATCGACTCCATTTCTCGCTGAAGGTCGAAATCATCGAGGCGAGAGCAGAAGCCGAGCGAGTGTTCAGCGCAGTCTGCCAGCCTCTCACTCGCTGCTGCCAGAGAAATGTGTCTGCGTTCAAATGGTCTCTCTCCCTTGATGCTGTCAGAGGATGGTGCCAGAGTGCTGGGTTTTAGGCAAGGTTTAACCAACGCAGTTTGTGGACTGGACAATGTGGTTTACATTATGATGTCTTTCTACTCATCTTCTGTTGCTATTTTGTGTGATTTTGACTGGGTGGTCTTCAAATAACGAACGACGCAGCGCTAGATTGAACTGAACTGAATATGCCTGGACTCTTTCAATGATGACTTTGTGGGTTGGTGTTTTATATTGCATTCTTTGCTCATTTTTTTTTGCTGTCTGCACAATTTGTTTTTTTTGTGTGGGGGGGGGGTGATATTTTTCTTTCAATGGGTTCCATGCTTTTCTTTGTTCCATGGCTGTCCATGGGAAGACAAATCTCAGGGCTGTATACTGATAATAAATGTACTTTGAATCTTTAACTCTGGAGGAATGAGATAAAATAGGCCAAAGTAAGCATTATTTCCCCAACAGATCTGTTGGAATTCTTTGAGGAAGTAACAGGCAGGAGAGACAAAGGAGGTGTTGCTCAATTGGATTTTCAGGCCTTTGACAAGCTGCCGCACATAAAGCAGCTTAACAAGCTAAGGGTTTGTGGTATTACAGGAAAAGCTGAACATGGATGGAAGACTGGCTGACTGACAGGAAGCAAAGAGTAAAAGGAGCCTTTCCTGATTGACTGCTGATGACTAGTGGTGTGCCGGAGGGGTCTGTAATGGGACTGCTTCTTTTCACGTTACCTGTCAATGATTTGGATGAAGGAATTGATGGCTTTGTGGCCAAGTTTGTGGATGATATGGAGGGGCAGTTAGTTTTGAGGAAGCAGGGAGTCTGCAGAAGGATTTAGATTGGGCAAAGAAGCGGCAGATGGAATACGGTGTAGGGAGGTGTGTGGTCATGCACTTTGGTGAAGGAAGAAATGCATGGACTATTTTCTAAATGAGGCAAACATTAAAAAATCAGAGGTGCAAAGGGACTTGGGAGTCCTTGTTCAGGATTCCCCAGGGGTTAAATTACTGGTCGAGTCAGTGGTATAGAAGGTTAGCATTCATTATGAGTGGACTAGAATATAAAAGCAAGGACGTAATGCTGAGGCTTTCTAAGGCAATGAGCAGACCACACTTGGGAGTATTGTGAGCAGTTCTGGGCCCTTTATCCAAGATGTGCTGGCATTGGAGAGGGTCCAGAGAAGGTTCACAAGAATAATCGCAGGAATGTTAACATATGAGGAGTGTTGGATGGCTCTGGGCCTATACTCACTGAATGGGGGGCTGTGGGGGGAGTCTCATTGAAACCCATCAAATATTGAGAGGCCTGTATAGCGTAGATGTGGAGAGAATGTTTCCTAGAGTAGATGGAGTCTAGGATCAGAGGGACTGAGGGACATCCATCTAGAACAGAGTTGAGGAAACACTTCTTTAGCCAGAGTGTGGTGAATCTGTGGAACTCACGGCCACAGACACCGTGCAGGCCAGTTCATTAGGTGTATTTAAGGCAGAGGTTGATAGGTCTTGATTAATCATGGTGTCAAAGATTACAGGGAGAAGGCAGTTGGGATGGAATGATGGACCAGACTTGATGGATTGAATAGCCTAATTCCCCGTCTTGTGGTTATCATCTTATGGATTAGCCTAGGAGATTATCACTCATGAATTTGCCTCTCCTGTATGAGAAGGTGTGTGGATATGCACAAAAAGACACAAAAGGGGCGTGGGGAAAAATCTAAAGCAGGTTCTTGAAGAGACTATACTAAACTGATCAGTTTATATTTCTGATCAACTGCAACAGCAAATATTGCTGACTGTGCTTTAGAATAACAGCAGCCGCCGATTAGTCGTGCACTCAGAACATGGTGAATGGAAAATTCCGCTCCAGAAACTCCAGCACCAGGTTCAGCTGTGACGTTCGACTGAACATTGAGGCTGTGTGGGAGCTGGCATCTCTCGAAGTGACATGTCAAATCCCGAACTCCGATCCGTGCTCACAGGTAGGTGCAAAAAAAATCCCATTATTTCAGCACTTAAATATTCTTCTGAATGTACACAAAGCTTTCTCTCTGCCTTCTTCCCTCTGAGTGGTCCCAAGAACAAAAAACAAAAATCTGCTGATGTGGGACTCCTTCATCAGGACTGGATGGAGAGTTTTTTTTACTCAGTCTCATGGTAAGGTTTCCAACTCGAAACGTTAACTCAGTTACAGATTCTGTCTGACCTACGAAGTGTTTCACAACTTTCTGCACTTATTTTCAACACGGACTAGTTGGGGTAAAGGGCTTGCTTCTGTCCTGTCCTTCTCTATGTGGTGTGTGGCCAAGTGGTTAGGTTGGACTAGCAATCTGAAGGTTGTGAGTTCGAGCCCCAGCTGAGGCAGTGTGTTCTGTCCTTGAGCAAGGCACTTAACCACACATTGCTCCAGTCCACCCAGCTGAAAATGGGTACTGGCAAAATGCTGGGGGTTAGCCTCACGATAGACTAGCGTCCCTTTACTGGGAGTCTCGTACTCTCAGTCGCTTCACGCCACGGAAACCTGCACAGTGGCCTAAAAGGCTTGGGATAGACTTTAACTATGACTCTATTTTGTTTACATTTCTGCTACACTTTAACTAATCAGGAACCAACTCTTGCTTAAGGAATCACTTAAATGCTTATTCTATTAAATGAACTATTAAATATTCAACCTTACTGAACTGATATTTGCTATCAAAAATCACAAGGGTCACTGATCACATGGCTGCTATCATATAATCACTTTGTTCACCTTCCGGGACCAAGGAAAAACAAAATAAAATTGTACAAATTACTTGTCATTGTAGTCCAGAGGATATTCATAATACAACACTGCCAATAGCATCTGACCATAAATTATTACCGGTGATAGTGGGAACTGATGGAGCACTGGGAACAGTAACACACCCTCATCCCTGACCCCACCCTCCCAAGTCCAACAGGGCTGTGGACATCTACAAGCTCTTACCGGCAGCTGCATTAGCTTCTTGTAATATCGCTCCACTCGCCCAAAGACCTCCTGACAATAGCGCCGAAGCTCCTCCAGCTCTTCCTCGATTACTGCAGCATCCATGGGCTCACTCTTCTCGATGAGCTGCTCTCCATGATGGAAGAGGCTGTCAATTTTGGGCTTGTTCAACGCTATTTCCTGCTGGAAGGCCTGCGGGATGGAAACAGATCTGTCACCTTCTCAAGAGATGGAGCAGCCAGTGTGAAGGCAAGGGAGCTTCGAAGAACTACTACTCTGTGCATTACTCTGAAAACTGGAGGAGATTTTGTTCCATTCTGTTCCAGTATTCTTCACCTTTTTAAACAATAAGTGACCTGCCTCGAACAGGACTGTCTCCATCTGCTGTGCTACAACACGAGGAATTGAACCTTCAGCTCAACTTGAACTTAACTCCGACCTGCAAACCTTTTGGGGGTAGTCATGACATTAAACACTTCTTTCCTCATGTCCACCTTTATTTTTAATATACTCTAGGGCTGTGTTAAGTCAATTAATCAAAAATGCTATTACCTTTGCTGTCCATTTCCTCTCTCCTCTCACTTACATATGGTCTCTTTCTGATGTCTCCTTAACTTCCACCTCTATCTCCATGAGACAGGCTATCGACCAAAATCCATTACAAGTCCATACCTCCTCCCAGCAAGGACTACGTTCTGCTCCTCCCATCCTACCCTCTCAGTCATGTCTGTTCTGACAGTGAATGGGAAAAATCACATTGAAAACAGACAGCAGGACACGTGGTCAAGCTCTGATTTTATTTTAAGTGCTGTCCACTTACAAACTAAATCCATTTGGTAGGGATATAAAATGCAACAGGTAATTAAGGTACCATCAATCTTCTATTAGGACAGGGGTTCCCAATGTGGGGTCAACGGATCCCTTGGTTAACGGCAAGGCTTCGCGGCATAAGAAAGGCATGGAACTCCTGTATTAGTGTCAGAGAGTCATAGAACAATGAAGCAGAGAAACATCTAGTCCATGCTGAACTATTGCTCTGCCTCATCCCATTGACCTGACCCGGATCATAGCCCTCCATACCCCTCTCATCCATGTACCTCTCCAAATTCCTCTAAAATTTTAAAATCAAACCCACATCCAACATTTCCGCCAGCAGCTCGTTCCACATCTACACCATCCTCTGAGTGAAGTTCCCACTCAAGTTCCCCTACAGATTTCAACTTCTTGTTGTTTGATCTAACAGTCAGCTTACTCTCTCGGTCACACCATCTTAAACCCCGCCTGCAGCAGGCTCAAATCACACACCAGAAGTGAAAGAGAAGATCAATTTACTGCCCTCCATATAAACAGGCTCAGCAGCTTAAGATTTAAGGCAAACAGTGGGTGTAGTCAATGGAAGAGAAATTTGAGTGGAATTATAAACAGGTGTCTGTTCACTACTAGCCAGGCCAAAACATGACCTCAAAAGTCAATCACTTACTTTCAGCTGCTTGATTTTGGCCTGTACGTCACATTCAGAGAAGTGTTCGATGTTTGTCAGCTGCAGGTCCATCTCAGTCAGCCAGACCAATATACTCTCCCGCACCGTTTCGAACTCCTCTCGCTGACCAATAAAGTGCTGGTTTGGGACAGAAGAAAGCCCTCCATGAGTTCATGATGCCTCACTTGAAGCTCAGTTCCAAATGCTGAGAGTTTCACTTTCTTCCAAATCATGCATTTACTATACCAGTTAACATACAATGGTACTATGTGTCAATTTTGCCAAGCACGTGTGTGTTGGTTTCACTCAACTACACTTCAGATCATTTTCTTAGACAACGACACCCAACTGTGGAAAAGTGTAGCATTTTTGCCACAGCTTCCTCCTCTAGAAAATTCTGGAAATCCTCTCTTCAATCTTTTTCAGCAGCTTCCTCAATTTTTGTCCATTTCCCTATTAGAGAACATTTGGCTTCACATAACATTCATACCCATTCCTCAAAATGCTCTCCAGCATATATATTTATATTTATTCAGATTCATTCACACACACCGCCCCCCTCCAATTATTCTTTGAACATCACACAAAATGCTTAAGAAACTCAGCAGGCCAGGCGGCATCTATAAAGGAGAATAAACGGTTACCATTTTGGGCCAAGACCCTTTATCAGAACAAGAAAGAGGCCAAAATTAAAAAGGTGAGGTGGGGGTTAAGAGAAAGGAGCACAAGGTGACAGGTAAAGCCAGGTGAGGGGAAGATGGGTGCGTAGGGGAGGGGGGCAGATAAGTGAGAAACTGTGATGCGATGGCTTGTAGATGTAAAGGGCTGAAGACGGAGGAATCTGACAGGACAGGAGAACAAACTATGGAAGAATGGAAAGGAGGAGGGGAACCAGAGGGAAGTGATAGGCAGGTGAGGAGAAAGGGAGGGGCAAGAAGGGAGCCAGAATCGAGAATTGTAAAGGAGAGAAGGGAGAGGTGGGAGAAATTACCAGAAGCTAGAGGAATCAAAGTGGAGGCTACCCAGACAGATTACGAGTTGTCACTCCTCCAACCTCGTCCCGGCAGTAGAGGAGACAGTGGACCAAGATGTTGGTATGGGTTTGGGAAATGGAATTAAAGTGGGTGGTAATTGGAAACCCGCTGCCTCTAACCCACTCTTGGGATAATTTACAGTAGCCAATTGGGTATCCTTTGCATCTTCTGAATGTGGGAGAAACAGGGGCACCTGGGAAAGCCCACGTGATTGCAGGAAGATCATGTAAACCCCGCCACAGTCAGCACTGGGGGGGCACAAATGACTGCAAGACAGCAGCACTCACTTCTGTGCCACACATCAGAAGGGCCTAAAACATCATCTCTGTTTCTCTTTCCAAAGGTGCTGCCTGACCATCTGCAACATTTTCTGTTTCTATTTCAGATTTCCAGCACCTGCAACGTTTTGGTTTTTATTTGGTGTCATTGCATTGGGCAAGTCTGTGAAGTGCTGAGAAATGTTTATAATGCTGCTGCCGCTGGCTATAGGTGAGCAATACAAGTTGCACCAAAGTTTTATACTGCAGATAGGCTCTCAAATAACTTTAAAGAAAGCCAGTCAGCGAATAAAATTAAAATAGAAATATCGATATTTTATCTACTCATATCAGTCAATATGAACAAAACACTTTTGTTTCTTGTCACCCTCTTTCACAGCCCCACTTGTCTTTAACCCTCTAACCTATCACAGACCTTTCCTTTCTGTTTTCTCCACCCCTCATCCTTCTCAATAAGGTATGTGTCCCCTTTTCAGGATTCAAGTCATCATTGGCCAAGAACTTTTAAGTCTACTTCTCCAGCCATTGCTGCTTCCTGATGTTTTGGGTACTTACAGCATCTTCACTTCTTGTTTTCAGATTTCCAGTGCCTGCTTTTACTAATTGAACCAACTCAAGGCATGTTTAATACTGGACTTACGGAGACGCAGAGCAAACCCGTTTTGCTCCGGAACCATACCCCAGCTCAATCTTAAGAACACTCCTTCCTAGTTGCCGTCTGTATTAGGAGAGGGGGAAAAATTGCAGACACCAGAAATCCAAAACAGAAACTGAAAATGTCAAAAGCACTCAGCTGGTCAGGCAGCATCCATGAAAAGAGAAACAGAAATAATGATTCAGGTCAATAACTTCATTAGAAGTTGTTCCCAATTTGATTTTGAGGACCCTTTTGATTTTTTTCCTCAATAACTTAAGCTTAGTTGACTTGGCTTACCTCTATGGTGCCACTGAACTCAGTCTATCAATGCCTTCATTTTAATATTCTCGACTTCACAGTCCCAATTCCTCTATGGCCTCAATCCTTCCTAGCTCTGTAACCTCATCTTTCCCAAACACCGTTCCAAGGGTTTATACTTGGGTCATTCCAGACATCTCTCCTCTGCTACCCGAAATACCAGAAGATGCCAAAATCTCACTTTCCTCTTTTGAAATGCTTCTTCAAGTCTCCCCCTTTGACCAGGACTTTTGTATATCATGGATCTCAATTCAGGACAGAACAATGTCCTGCAAAATGGGCACTTTGGATGACATAGAGAACTTGGGACAGCAGGCCCGTTTCTGTGCACTACAACTCTATAAGAGCCCTGAGAGGTTTTGTTACACTGAATGCATCAAGTTGCATTGATACCCAATGCACTAAATATCAACGTAGAGACAAAGGCTGAACCTGTATCAGAAAAATCACCATGGCTCCCCAGTAGTGAAGCCTTACTTTTAACCTCCTGAGGATTGCTGTGACCCTCCGCTGTAGGTTGTCCCATCGCTGGTTGCCCTCATGCACCATCTGTTTGAGTCTGCAGCCAGAGTCCGTGCGGTTTTCACGAGCTAAGCGACGGTATTGTTTGTTGATCAGCTCAAGCTGGGTTAGGCTCTCGTGGACCTGACGCTGGAACGCCTGAGAAGGAGGAACAGGAACTCCAATTATGCTTCAGAACAAGTGCAAGCACTCAGTTATTTGAACAGGGAGATCTGCTATTATCAGATAGGTAAGCTCTTAGGAAACCTAGCATTACATCACAAGAGGTTGCAGTTGGCTTTAAAGCAAAGTTTTAAATAGGTTTTCCATCACATTTTAACTAAAGCAACTTGATTAATACAAATAGTGCTCCCTAATGCATCAACTATGTTGTATCCAATTCACGTTCTGAAAACATGCATGTTATATCTGCTATTTTTTTTTTTAAAAAAGATCATTTTGTGAAATGGAATTGTGCTAGTTAACCATTGGATCACCTGTTTAAACCAAAGTATAACTGCTTACAAAGTTAGAACTTTTGCTTTCCCTGTATTAAAGCTATCGCCTTAGCATTACAATATCACTCACAGGAATTATGCGAGTTTCTAGCTCAGCTTCAGCTGCTTGTTCTAACCATTTTCACTGAACAGAGTCCACTCACAGTCCAGCAGATCCTCTAATAACCTCATCCTCAAATCCATCCATGGCTCTGTAGCCTCCTCCATCCCAAACAATATCCATGTCTTGACACTTCTAGGCTCCTGGAAACCAGCATTTTACATTTATCCTCTGGGTTGGTCCAATGCAATAATAGCTTGGCACAGATTAGATGGGCCGAAGGGCGTTTCTGCGCTGCAGTGCACTGTGGCTCTAAGACGCGTTTGATTATGAATACAGGGTACTACGATTGCAAGTGTGATTTAAATATAATGTATTTGGTACTATTCTATCTTTTTTTTGATTCATAATATATATCCTCATGTACTCTGTATTCTTCTATGTGAAAATTAATAAAAAATATTGAAAAAGAGTTCCAATGAAAGGGAATTAAAGGGGAATAATAGGGCCATAGTGGGCAGACTTAATTTCTCACTGAATTTCTCACTGCTCATCAGGTTTACAGTGATACATAAACAGACTATAAACGTCCATTCCTCCTAGAGGCAAGACATTATAGTAGCTGCTCTGGAGCAGAGTGTGACCACAAAGTGACCCCCGTGACACAGGAAGTTCCCATTAACAATGGAGACGTTTTGCATTCTAATAGCAAAGACAAAATAAAATGCTTCAGGCTGAAAGATATTTTTAATGTGTCCGTCATTATTTTTCGGTAGCATCAAAAGGTAATAATCAAAATTAATTCTGTGAAACAGGCAGTAATGTTGAGATTTCTGAGCACCGGTATTTTAACACAGAAATGAAAGGGCTGCTGTGACAGATACATCTGTTGACATAGGTTGCCCTTCTGTTTGGGAGTCTTTTGCAAAGGAATCGATGAAAATGAGGTGAAATTTATGTGATGTATGAAGAAGCCCGGCTGGAAAATATCCTGAATGTTGCATGAAATCTAGATATGGCGTTTCAGGCCATATTTTCAACTCGGTGAATTACTTGGGCTGAAAATAATAAATACACGTTGTAATTTTCCTTGTATACATTTTTCAAAGGATCTAAAGGATTTTTTTGTTAGGAAAACGAAACAATTGAAATGTTGGCTACAAATGTGTACGCTCTGGTCTTTATTTAGCATTCTATGTAATGATCTAAGTTAATTAAAAATGACTGTGTAATGCGGAACCCTGTAATCTGACTGGCTATTGGATTACATCACTGATGCTGGGTGCCAGGAACCCTGAGAACTAAATCGGTCACAGAAGAAATCAGCAGATGTTTGCAGGGAGCCTTCTTCAAGGTCAATAGGAAGTTCCACGAGACGCAATGTGAATGCAATTTCAATCAAATCTGCCCTGAGGAAACCGCCATGTGCTGCCTAATCCCAGTTAAGGTTTGCAACACAGCTGCACACAGCGTAGTTCTGTAGAAGCAGAAGTAGCTCTAGGCAGTAGGCAGAGATAGTCTAAACTGCTGGGCTTCCAAACCGTACTGCCCTACCACCCCTCGCTACAGCACCTCGAATTTCTTGAGCTCCTCTTTGGCCACTGTGTACAGAACCTCCGAGGAATTTGGCATGGCTGCTGTACGCTCCGAGGTTTCGAGCCAATCTTCAAAGCGAGAATAATCGTCCAGGAACTTCTGCCACAATCTCCAGGTCTCTTCAATCCTGAAGGGGGAAAGATGGAACAGTGCTTGGTTATGTTCATTAGATAAGATGACCAAAGGTGAGACATCTCAAACAAAATCAGGGAACACCTGAAAGACTCACTACGTCAGGCAGCAATGGTGGGAAGAGAAGCAGAGCTACATGTTGGATCAACGTTCCGATGAAGGCACAGGTTTAAGTGTGAGAATAAATGATTTATAGGGAACATGAGGGGCAAGTTTTTCTACACAGAGGATGGTGGTTATGTGGAACGAGCTGTCAGTGGATGTGGCTGAGGTGGGTGCAGATACAAAGGTTAAAAAGTATTTGGAGTTTCATGGACCGGTAAGGCTTAGAGGCATCTACCCCAAATGCGGGTAAAAGGGACTAGCTCAGGAAGGTGCCTTGATCAGCATAGACCTGTTAACATGCTGCACAACTCCATCATATTTCCTTCCCTCAGTTGCAGCCTGACCTGCTGATTGCTTCCAGGATTTTCTGCTTTTATCACGGCAAGCAAAAGGCTAGGAATGGCATAAAAGCCAGAGCCTTGCTGGCCGAGCAAACCCGAAGCAATTCAAAGAAAGTGATGGCTATTACATCACAGTCGTTGACTGGGTCCATCAAAGCACTTCTCGGGACGTGGAAAGCCGCTGGTGCAGACAGCACATACCCACAGCTGCTTGTCGGAGCTGCCAAAGTCCCAAGCTGCCTTCTCTGAATCCCCTGCAGAATTCCTCTGATCTAGTCCATCTGGCCTCAAACCTCTCTGTGCACAGAAGGATGACCATGTGACACTGAGTGGAAGGAATCAGGTTACCCTGCCCAAGTACAAGCCCAGGCTAGGGGTGAACAATGGAAGTCATAAACCTAAAGCCTTACAGCATTCCCATGGCAGATCAGAAACTCTGGTATCTGACTACATGCAACATCCTCTTCCATCCCCAAGCCAGCACTGGGGAGTGCGGAGCACCCACCCACCATAGCCTCACCACCAAATGCAACCTGATGAAGTGTCTCAGCCTGAAACGTTGGCTGTTTATTCCCCTCCACAGACGCTGCCTCACCAGCTGAATTCCCCCAGCATTCTGTGGTCTTACAGGGTCTTAGAAGACTACAGCACAGAAACAGGCCCTCCAGCCCGTCTGCCTTCTGCCGAACCATTTGCTCTGGAACTTACTGCATCTGCAGACTATCGTGTTAGTGAAATTCCAGAGCCCTGTTGTGAGACACCTGAAGTGCAGTCACCGATGCTCAGGATTTGGCATGCAGTACCTCGAGATAGAGGGACACTATCATGATTTGAAGGGATTAAGAACCGAGATGAGAGCTTTATATGTGATGGGGTTTCCGGAACAGCTACTAATAAAGGTCAGCAAGCTCAGGGTGGGTTATTCATCAGGGAGGAGATGTAGGAACCCGAAGACCCACACTGCAATGGCTCAGCTTCTTCCCATCTACCATCAGATTTCTAAACCAGGGGTTGGCAACCTTTTTGCCCCTGTGGGCAGGATCGCGTATTAATGAGTGGACAGTGGGCCAGATAAATGCCAAAAAAACTTGAAATATGGGAATTAACCATTTAATTCATCTGGTTGTGTTTTGCCTCAAATTAATGAATAACGCATACTAGAAAGTCATTTGTGCTTCAGGTTGCCTACTCCTGTTCTAAATGATCCATGAACACTACCTCTCTATTCCTTTTGCTTTGCAGGATTCATTTTTCGAATTTATTGATTTTTATGCTTTTGCACTGTGGTGCTGCGGCAAAATAACACCTATCACATCACGTGTCAATGATAATGGATTCTGGCTTGAGCCAGTGTGATTTGGCACAGGGTTAGCAGTGATCAGTGTAAGCTCCAGATCAGAGGGATGCTGAACGGAATAATGGACAGTGTTGGAAGATGGACTGAGGAAGGGTATTGTGGAAGAGTAAGTAAATAACTAGTTACAGTGAGGATAAGGGGGCAGATGTTTGGGATGGAGTCAACTTTGTGCATCGAGAATGCTAAAGCTCTTCTGCCGTCAGTCATCCATCTCTCGTTCAAATCTGCGGCAGGAAGCAAGGGCTAACTTTCACAGCATTTATCCCCCGTCCACGTATGCCTTTGACAAAGATAGACATGCACTTGAACCCTTACTTGAGCCTTCGTTCCATGGACATGGCGCAGATGTTCCTCCACCTGCGATCCAGGTTGCGCGTAGCCTGCTGAATTGAGTCACACTCTGTCTCCGTGGCACAGGCATCACAGTCGTGCAGCAGAACCTCGCAGAGATTGAGAACAGAGGCCACACCCGTGCTGTGCTTCTCAATGTCTCGCTGCAGCTCCTGCAAGTACAGGCACCGTTGAGTGCAACGATCAGAGGGGCAGAGAAGGGAAATAGAACGGTGGGGTGAGTGACGGGACAGCGGCAACGTGAGGGTTGCAGTGAGAGGATTATTAGGGATTAATGATCTAAGTAATGTGGCCTTTTATGAACAGTGATCATTAAATGGTAGGATTTTTGATAAAAAATTAAAGCGATTGATTTCAGTCTGAACCATTTAAATACAGTGAACTCCGGTTAATTGGGCCATTAGTTAATCGGGGCAGCCACTTACTTGAGACAATTCTTAAAGAACAGAAGCTAATCAACAAAATAGCTGCGATTTCCTTAGCTTATTTGGTTCACGATGCCTCTTAATTGGGACAGGAGACAGTTGCTGAAGAGTTTCTAACTAGCATCAATTGTGTGCACATGTGTGGCCATTACACCGTATTAACAGTTTTTAAATAGCATCAGTTGCACGTGTTTGTGTTCAAAAGCAGAGACTTTTGTTACTGGCATTTGGTGATAAATAAGCGGTACAACAATTCAAAACTGTTTTGCTCACTGCAGTTTCAAACACTCAGGCTTGTAGACGCCAGGGATGACTGGGAGTGAAAATGAAATGACTGCACTACTTCAACAAGTTAGGACCTATGAAGAACTTGAATGTATCGACAATAATCTTGAATGTTACAATCAAAAGGACGATTTAGAAGGTGAATTTGTTGAAACCATTGTATGAAGACAGCCCATTATCTCCACTAGGTGTCAGCACTGATTTTGTTCAATTACAGTCAATGAAAAAGTACATGTCACTGATGAATTCCTCCATCAGTAAATAAACACAGTTTTATAGTACTGTAGTATTACTGGTAATGTTCTACTTTCTTCAGTATTACATTTAAATACATAATTTATTACTTAGTTAGATGGTAGCTTGTCTTTTTTTTTCCCTTTTTAACTATTTCCTTAAAAGTTTGACTAATTGGGACAGCCACTTAATTGGGCCAAAAAGTACTGGTCCCGATGTGTCCCAATTTATTGCAATCCACTGTATAAGAAACGGCAAAAGGCACATAGTTCTGCAAAAAAGATGCAGATTCCATGCTAACAGTGATGATGGTAAGTAAGCAATGGCTAACATTTAATGAAAAAGAATTTAAGAAGTAACAAATGTCCCTTTTTAGGCAATACAAGTCACCAGGAACATTGGTCCAATTTTGCCTATCAACAGTAATCAAAGATGGTATGTGAGAGAGTATTAGGTAAAAGGCACCCAAAATAGAAGGAAGCCAAACTGGGAAATCTATGATTTCAGTAAAAGACATGGGCAGGAAAAGTAAAATACAGGTGGAGGCTTGGAGACATCTGGAGGTACAATATGACAGAGGAAGGGGTACGTGAGTAGATCACTTGGCCTTCAAACCTACTCTACCATTTAGTGATATCATGGCCAATCCGATTATAACCTCAACTCTGTCTTTCTGCCTACCCGTGGGAACCTTTCACCCACTTCTCAATGGTTCCATTTAATATCAGAGAATGTAAACGATCTACAACCCGAAATTCTTACTCTCCACAGACAACCTTGAGTAGAGATCTACCTTTGCTTTAAAAATATTCAAAGCTGCTTCCACTGCTCTTTGAGGGAAAGAGATCTGAAGTTCCTCACTCAAAAAATTTCAACTCGTTGCCATCTTATATTGGCTATTCCTGTTATCTCTAGTTCTGGACTCCCCCCATTTCCAGCTTAACAGGACCCTTCAGGCTCTGGCATGTTTTTGGTCAAGTGCCCTCTCACCAGTAAGAAAGGCAAGAAGTGGGTTGGCCTGCATTGCAAGGGAAGTCCTCTCACATTCTGGTCAGACTGTACAAGGAATACTATGTTAGGTCTGGTCAATCTAACAAAGGAAGGACATGCATGTGACACAGCAAATGTTGGGAAGATTCATCAGATGGATTCCAGAAACGGGGAAAGGTTTGGCTCACGAGAAGTGAGCAAACTCACTGGGCCTATACTCTTGAAATTAAAAAACAGCAAACTCCGGAAATGGAACAGGAAGTGCTGTAAACGTTCAGCAGATCAGGTGCTATCCATTGGAATAGAAACAGAAAGTTAAAACTTGACTGTACAACCAGAACAGGTAAGAACCAATCAAATTCTGATGACTGGAAATAATATCTGTTTCTCGTCCCACAGGCCATTTGATCTGCTGAGCTTTCCAGCATCTTACCTTTTTATTTGGGCCTACACCATTTTGAATTTAACAGGATGAGAAATGACCTCATTGAAATATAGAAAACTGTGATGGGGCTTGGCCGGGTAGATGTGCAGTAGATCGCACCTCGGCTGAGGTTCCAGAATCAGTAGACACAATCTCAAAACACGAGTATAGTCATTCAGGACAGAAATGAAAAGAACAGTTTTATTTTAAATCCCATGTGCAGTGAATCCTTGGAACTCTTTATCTAAGGAGGCTTGGTGGTTGCGTATACCCAAGACACAGATCAGTAGATTTTTGGATAGGTCAGTTCAGGAAAGTGTCACTGAGAGAAAAGATTCGTCATCATCAGTCAGTAGCAAAAAGAAACAGAATAATCGGCTCCTGCATCTACTTCAGTGTTCACAAAAGAGTGAGAGACGAGCAGAAAACCTCAATGCCCTAAAACACCCACAGTCAATTAACTTCACAGATTAATTACTGTGTCACAGATTAATTAATTGTCAGAAATTTGGCATCCAAATTATGTACATCACATTTGACAACTGCAATGTGTTAATGGTCTGTTGATGAGGGATAAGTATTGACAAAGACGCCAGGATTAACCCGCACAGCTTTCCTCAAGTCGCAGCAAGGTCTACACACTTAAGATGGGCCTCCATTTAACCACTCCAGACTGAAATGTCAGCACACCTTCAGTCTGCCCGTTGTGGCTCCAGCCCCAGTGGCATGTGAACCTACAACCACCTAACTTGGCCCCCACTGTCCTCCCCACTTCTAGATCCACGTCCTGCACCGATGGATATCTATTTACCTGCTGCTCTGAGAGTTTCTGCTGAATTTCATGAGAATCACACGACTCGTAGACGATTGGTCTTGACAGCTCAGTCTCGATTTGGGCAAGCCACGATCGTAAAGTACTCATGTTCTTGTCCAGCTGCTGCACGGCCACCAATGTCTCCTTCAGCTTCTTCACCCTGAAACAGTAAAGAGGGGCAGAGATGTTCACCTCAGGAAAACTGCACCCTGGAATGGAGCACATGAATCGAATAAATAACAGGCATGCACCCAGCTCGAGTTCACTGGAGTTTGAAAGTTTTAAGGGGTAACTTGATTCAGGTGCTTAGAATGAATTAACAATTCAATAAGGTAGGGTGGAGCAATAATTTCCCAGTCTTTATCAATCCAATCCTTAAACTGGGTTTTTCAACAGTGTAATAAATAATGGAAATCTGGAATGTTTTCTCCCAAAAAACTGGGATCCTGTGGGTGAACTGGAGCTTTTGAGCAGAGGGGTGGAACTTGGGTAGTAGAGGTGTAGAGGGCTATAGTGCAACAAATTAGTAATGACCTGACTGATTGGCGGGGCAGCCCGAGGGGGCCGAATGGCATCCTTGCCCTCTTCCTCATACTGATATGCCAGAAGATGAGACCAATCCAAGGGTTTCAAACAGCCGAAGGGTCTCAGCCCGAAACGCTGACTGTACTCTTTTCTTAGATGCTGCCTGGCCTGCTGAGTTCCTCCAGCATTTTGTGTGCTACTAGATCAATCCAACAATAGTTTTGATGCTGAATGCTTTCTTACTAGATGAACAATCGACTCAGTGTCTTTCCTCCCAAAATGAACTGAATTGACTTTATTACTTACATCATATACGAGGAGTAAAAATCTTTACGTTACATCTCCATCTAAATGTGCAATTTATAGTAATTTATATTAAATAGTATGTACAACAGGACAGTCAATATAACATAGAAATACAATTGTGTCAGCATGAATTAATCGGTCTGATGGCCTGATGGAAGAAGCTGTCTCGGAGCCTGTTGGTCCTGGCTTTTATGCTGCGGTACCGTTTCCCAGATGGTAGCAGCTGGAACAGTTTGTGGTTGGAGTGACTCAGGGCCCTAGGATCCTTTGGGCCCTTTTTAAAAAAACACACACACACCTGTCTTTGTAAGTGTCCTGAATAGTGGGGAGTTCACATCTACAGATGTGCTGGGCACACCACTCTCTGCAGAGTCCTGCGATTGAGGGAAGTACAGTTCCCACAGCAGGCAGCAATGCAGCCAGTCAGGATGCTCTCAATTGTGCTCCTGTAGAAAGTTCTTAGGATTTGGGGGGCCCACTCCAAACTTCTTCAACTGTCTCAGGTGAAAGAGGCACTACTGTGCCTTTTTCACCACACAGCTGGTGTGTACAGACCACGTGAGATTCTCGGTGATGTGTATACTGAGGAACTTGAAGCTGTTCACCCTCTCAACCCCAGATCCATTGATGTCAATAGGGATTAGCCTGTCTCCATTCCTCCTGTAGTCCACAACCAGCTCCTTTGTTTTTGAGAGTGAGGTTGTTTTCTTGGCCCCACTGTGTCAGGGTGATGACTTCTTCTCTGTAGGCTGCCTCATTATTATTTGAGATTAGGCAAATCAATGTAGTATCATCAGCAAATTTAATTAGCAGATTGGAGCTGTGGGTGGCGACACAGTCATGGGTATACAGAGAGTAAGGGAGGGGGCTTAGGACACAGCCCTGAGGGGCGCCTGTGTTGAGGGGCAGAGGTGAGAGAGTTCACTTTTGCCACCTGCTGGCGATCTGACAGTAAGTCCAGGATCCAGCTAATTCTATAGTTGTACTGTGGAGAGCATTCTGACAGGCCGCACCACTGCCTGGTATGGAGGGGCTACTGCACAGGACTGAAAGAAGCCGCAGAAGGTTGTAAATTTAGTCAGCTCCATCTTGGGCACTAGCTTACAAAGTACCCAGGACATCTTCAGGGAGTGGCGTCTCAGAAAGGCAGTGTCCATTATCAAGGACCTCCAGCTCCCAGGACATGCCCTTTTCTCACTGTTACCATCAGGTAGGAGATACAGAAGCCTGAAGGCACACACTCAGTGATTCAGGAACAGCTTCTTCCCCTCTGCCATCTGATTCCTAAATGCACATTGAAGCTTTGGTCACTACCTCACTTTGTTAATGTACAGTATTTCTGTTTTTGCACTTTTTAAATCTATTCAATATGCATAATTGATTTACTCATTTATTTATTATGTTTTTATTTTATTTATTATTTTTTTCTCTCTGCTAGATTATATATTGCATTGAACTGCTGCTGCTAAGTTAACAAATTTCACATCACATGCCGGTGTTAATAAACCTGATTCTGATTCACAAGGCAGGGTGAAGGCTGAGGTCTCTGAGCTTCTTGTTGAGCCTGGATGGAATTATGGTGTGAATGCAGAACTGTAGTCCAAGAACAGCATTCTCGCATAAGCATCCTTTTTCTCCAGATGTGTAGGGAAGGTATGTAGAGCAGTGGCTATTGCTTCGTCTGTCGATCAGTTGTGTTGGTGGGTGAACCGTATGGAGTCCAGTGTGAGTGGTAGTAAGCTACAGATGTAGTCCTTGGCCAGACTCTCAAAGCATTTGCTTATTATTGAGGTGAGTGCGACAGGACGACAATCGTTCAGACATGTGATCTTGGTCTTTTGGCGATAAGATCCATCTGAAAAATGGGAGCAGTGCACCACAGAAAATTGGTGGATTTACTGGGAACCACTCTAATCACACTGTACAGCGCCACTGGGAAACCTGGGCACTCAGTAGCACCATCACCAAATACTCCCGTTAAGACCCACTGCCAATGTGAAACCCTGCTTCGGGTCACATTAGCTGAAGAACGCCTTTGGCCGAGGGTGCGATCAAACAAAGCTGTAACAATCTGAGCTCAAACAGTCTGCTGACTCTCGTGGTAGTTTCACGTTGCAAATCGGAAGGAGACAGAGAACTGGAGCTGGTGGAAGTGCAAAAGCCATCCTGTCTAATCACCAGATCAACAATTCACAGCCTTGCAAGCTGCTGAAGCTCAGTATTTTTTGCATATTATGTAGACTCTTTAACAACAGTCTATAAAAGTTCAAAGTCAAACCAAGAGTCACAGAAAATTATGACAAACAGCCAAGGCCTACATCACAGAGCATGGGCCCTAATTAAAAGGCATCCTTATTATAGTGAGCAGAACACAGCACAAAGACTTCCAAGTCCCCCAGGAAAGAACAAACATTATTAAAGATATGGAAAATTAACCAAAGGAGCTTGGTCACAACTAATTGCTTCTCCTTTAGCTTAGATTTGTAGAGTACTGAATTCAAGTTGGCTGGTCAAATCATTGAAGGAAAGTAGAGGGAGGAGCAGGGTGGGGGCCAAGAAGAGAGGAGGGGAGAAGGAGAGGAGAGGGGGAACAGAGGGAAGAAAAGGAAGGAGAGAGAAAAAAGAGCAAGCAATTCATGCACAGAACAAAAATATCTGGTTTTCATTCTATCAGCTCAATCAGCTCAAAAACAATCAGCTCAAGTAATCTGAATTTTCATTTTAATCCCAGCATGTTGAATTAACTTTTAGCTGACTGGTCATGCAACTTAAAACTACAAATCTGATCCCAACTAACTTTAGTTAAAACTAAATATTGGGATTGTAAGAAAGTGTTTTATTTATTAACAGCCACAGCTGGTTCCACTTCAAATCCTCTCGGTCTGAAGGGAAGATCGGTGGTGAACTCCATGGAAACAGTGAGGAACGGCTTCCAGTCACTCTGCTGGCACAGCTCAGGCATTATGGGCTGAACAGCCTCATACCGTGCGGCAAGATTCTACAGGTCTGAGTGACCTGGGACGGTCAGGCCATTCCACATTTACTATCTCAGAATTCTGGCTTTTAAAATCATAAAGATTACAAATTATTCATAACTTGTTCACAATTTTATTGCTGCTGATGCAATCACCAGCTCTGAAAGCAACGTACTTCAATTACAAACCATATTATTTCCCTATTTTGTGTCAATGGTCCAATTTTATTATACCTGGTATCAACTGCTTCCATCAAACTGAAAGATTTCAAAACCTACAGCAAAAGTTTTACTCTGGACACAATACAATAAGTTGTCTTATTAAAGACAACCTTAACCTACTGAATGTTGAAAGGACTAGATAGGGTGGATGTGGAGGGGATGTTTCCTATGGTTGGGGGAAATCCAGAACTCGAGGGCACGGCTTCAAAATTGAGGGGCGACCCTTTGGAACAGAGGTGAGGAGGAATTTTTTGAGCCTGACAGATGTAAACCTGTGGAATGCCCTACCACGGACTGCAGTGGAGGCCAAGTCTGTGCGTATATTTAAGGCGGAAGTTGATAACTTCCTGATCAGTCAGGGCATCAAAGGATATGGCGAGAAGGCAGGTGTGTGGGGTTGAGCGTGATCTGGGATCAGCCATGATGGAATGGCGGAGCAGAATCGATGGGCTGAACGGCCTAATTCTACTCCTATGTCTTATGGTCTTAAAGGATTTTCCTGCATATTCAGAACACTAACTGACAGACATCCCTGATGCAATCATTCAGGAGTGCAACCTACTGCTTGGGGTTGTTTTTTTTAAACCTCACTCTGCAGATCTTTTGTTGAAGTCACCTAACAATTTCAGAATCCTCAAGCTATAGCTCTGCGTAAGTTATCCTTCCTTCTGAAGTGAGGAGGCTATGGATTCAAATCTTGCTCCAGAGACATGGGCACAGAATCTAGCTGACATTTCTCGTCGGTGTTGCCTTGTGAATGAGACGTTTAAGTGAGTGTAGTGCTGAGCGAGTGTAAAAGAAGACAAGGCACTATTTCAAGGAGCAACAAGGCCTGGCTAACATTTATTCATCATTCGCCATCACTAATGCAGACCATCTGGTCATTACTAGAGTGTAGTTTCTGATATCTTGGCTGCATTGCACTGCAGAAAATCTCTGTCCAAACTATGCTGTCTTGTAACATTTGTGAAGGTGGAAAAGTCGGTGCAGAGGTGCAAGTTTTCTTTTGATCTTAAGCTGGTTACTTTTAATTCAGCAGAGCCAAAACCACTTGGAATAAAACTGAGCTGCATGGATTAATTCTGCTACCAATAGCACACCAAAATGCACCATCTCACATTGCGTTCAGCGTTCTCAACAACATCAGCTAACAGACACAGGCTTTTCCAACTACAATCTAACTGCTTCAAATGGCGTATGGCGAGGTTTAATTACAAGTGGGCTCACTGAAGCTGTTGATTAATTAAGACCTTTTAAAGTTGTTTAGACATACTTATGTCTAAATTTAACACAAAGCCCGAGCACTGCAGCCTGTTGCATGAGCTCCACACAAGACTTGATCCCACCTTACTACACTGGCTTTGGTCACCTTTCTTCCTTGGCTTTCCTTGTGGCTGCAAATTCTACAGTCTTGCCACACCTGGAATAAAGAGGCTTTCCCCAAGTTCCTTTTAGATTGGGTAGGATCTTTGCCTAACAGTGAAACAGTGGCAGAGAGTCAGCTGGCTTGATGCAGAAAACGTGAATACACACCATATGCAATAATAGTAACTAACAGAGCCGTAACACTATCAAATTAAAACAGAGCACAGAAGGGAGTGGAGTGGCAGAAGTTGGAGATGGAGTTTAAGATTTACGAGTCTGCTAGGTAAGTCTCTAGTGTAAAACCTTGATAGCTCCAGTGAGGTTCATCGGATCCTTCCTAAACACCAGGAACTCTGCAGATGCTGGAAATCCTGATGAAGGGCCTCAACCCAAAATGTCAATTGTTTACTCTTTTCCATAGATGCTGCCTGGCCAATAAGAGTCCTTGCTTGCTTGTCGCCGCAAGTGTCCGACTTCATTTTAAGCATCTATCATTTATTAAAGTTCACAGTGTAGGTCAGAACAAACTTTAACTAAGTTTTGCATTTGTCCAAGTCCAGAACATCCTGGTCTGTTCCTCAAAATTTCTTCCTTCAAAACTTTGCCGCAGCATGTGTGAATGATACATTACACTGTTAACGTGTCAGTAGGTCAGCCGTCCAAGAGGCTGCAGTATGGAAAAGAAGCGCTGTACAATATCTGCCTTCACAAGTCAGAGATGAAGTGCGCCATTCTCTGTAACTTCACCAAGCAACAGCTTGCCCTTAACCTCCAGTGATTTTCACGAATACTTGTGCATCAGTTGCCTATTGAAAGTTAACCTGGTAATGAGCAGCAGAACTGGTACCCTAACAAGTAAATGATTGATATAGTGTATCTGTCAATCAACTCCATGATAAACATTGGAAGATCTATGCTTTCAGACTGGAGATTTTAAAACACTTGACATTTTCTATCCTTCCCACCCCTAGCCCCATTCCTAACCCTGATCTTTCTTTCTCTTTCAATAGCTTTTCACAGGCCTGGGCTGCCACAGTAGTGACTCTATTACAGTTTGACACGGAGTTCGGAATTCAATACCAGCGTCCGCCGTAGGAAGTTTCTGTACGACCTACCCTTGGAGAGTGAGAGTTTTCCTTGGGTGCTCCAGTTTCCTCCCACAGCCCAAAGACCAAACGGGTAGGTTAACTGGTCATTGTAACTGTCCCGTGATCAGGTTAGGGTTAAATCAGAGTTGGGTGGGATGGTGGGCTCAAAGTGCCTATTTTGAGCTACATCTCTAAATAAATATAAATAAACAAACAAATAAACTTCAACTGACACCAAATTCATCCACTCCAGTTTGTCCTCAGTCCTGTCTTTCACCAGATGACAAGCTGCCCTCAGGCCAGGGCACCTTTGAGGTGGAGGGTACAGTGAAAGGTCGAACGGAAGGAAACACAACAGAGACTGCAGTAGCTGGAAATCCTGAGCAACACAAAACTCCGGAGGAACTCAGTGGGTCAGGCAGCACGTATGGAGGAAAATAAAGAGCTGAGACCCTTCGTCAGGACTGGAAAGGAAGAGCCAAGAGAGCGGCAGGGGCACGAGCTGGCAAATGATAGGTGATTCCAGGTAGGACGGGGAAGGCAGGAGAAAGCAATAATGTGAGAAGCTGGGAGTTGATGTGTTGGTAGAGGCAGAGAGCTGAAGAAGATGTAATTTGACAGGAGGGGATATTAAACAATGGAGTAAAGGAAGGAAATGGGGGAACCAGACTGAGGAAGGTGATGGGGAGGGACAGAGAAAGAAGAGGTAACAGAGCCACAGGGATATGAAAAAAAAGAGGGGGGTGTGGAGAAATAGACGGGAGCAAGCAAAATCTGGGACATGCCTCTGAGAAGTGAAAAGACTGCACAATTAAATCAGTCTTTTGGACAGATTTTTTTTACACATTAAGGGAATGTGGGATGAGCACAGTGAAGCAAAGTTTAAGATCAGGCATGAACTGTTGAGGCTTGACAGATGAATGACCTACTCCTGCTCTACCTCTCATGTTCTTACAGATTTTAAACGGCTGTCCCAGTTAATTAGGTACGAATGGAAATTAAACATCAAGGAGCCTGTTTAGATGGGATATTCTTGTCTGTTATACAATTCCCTAATCCTAGCAGAGAGAATCCTCAAACTGAATTCCACATCAGCTGACAGTTAGTCTGTGAAGATTTATTGGCCGTTCATTGCCCCTTTGTGCTACTCTCAGAGAAGGGAACAGACCGTGCAACGAACTCTCGCAGAGAACATGCCCTCCCTTTTGCAAAAGGGGAAAATCCAACAACAAAGAGCAGCAACAACTTGGAGAATGCAACTTGCGCCGGCCAGGTACTCCACAGCCCAGCATGCAACAGCAGACAGCAACGAGAGAGAAGCAGCAAGGACCTGCCTGGTAATGTCACAGTGACACTCGGGGAGCTCGAGGTCTGCTTCGCAACAGTCAGCCATTGCTTGTCGCGGGGAAAGCGGCGAGTGCCTCCGGTAACGAGGGGCAGCGCACTCCAGCAGACAGCAGCCCAGCTAACGCTCTCCGCCGGCAAATGTTGTCACAGCTGTCCTGACAACTGGCACAGCAGAGCGACAAGCGCTCAGATTTATAAATAAAAACTTACACTCATTGGCATGTGTTGGAAGGCTCACATTCCTGGAGTTAGCAGGACAGCGACAGCGGGAGTTGATCCTTCCACACGGGAGCTTGCAGCGTCTGCCTGGCAGACAGAGATCTCCAGCCTGTGCCACCCCAGCATGGAGGCTTGAAAGGCCAACTCCAACACAGAAAGAACCGAGTCTGTCTCCGCAACAAGCGCAGGAAAACACACTGAACTATTCCTGAGCTATGACGTCTCCACACGGGGATATGTAGAGGCCAGCAAGGAAAACTCACAAGCAGTAAGAAAGCAGCTGTCTCGCTCCCTCCCCCTTTCTCTCTCTCTCCTTCTCTCTTTTCCCAAGAGCACTTCCCTCCTGACACAGCATCATAAGTATTCGTTATAAAGTAGAGCCTTTCCCGCATTACACAATTTGCCCTCACAATCGGGCTCTTTCAGACAGTCATTTCTTGCTTTCGAGGCAACCTCATCCCACTGTGCAATTTCTAATAGCATGTTTTGCCAAGGACTGGGACAATGGCCAAAATCTAATCCCTCCCACTCCCGTAACAGCCAAATACAGTCCTCAGCCCCGCGCCCGACTTGAGAATCCTTATGGCTCTCGTTCCTGACGGCCCAGGAGTTTTGCTAGACCCATCCTGATATAATCACCAAGAATCTCTCTCAACTTAAGGGCATAACATAGGAGTTTTACATTGTCAAAATCCCAAAATGAGTGCTGGCGAGTTCAGAGGATTTTGCACTGATTTGAAGCATTTGCAGACTGGCCTGCTGCCTTTATCTCAACTCCTCCACCCTTTGTCTGAATTCTCCCATGGCACCGCTCTTCCCTCTGCATCTTCCCCCAGTCCCAAGACCCTCTAGGGTCACTATGCTCCTCCATATATGGCCTTTTGCCCTAGAACCCTTTATCTGTTTGGACTCTAACCACTAAAATCTCCTCCCTATACCTCTCCCTCACTCTTTTCAGCCAATTTTATTCCTCGAAAATTCTAGCTCTTTGACCACAGTTTTGGAGATCCAACTTTACAAGTGCTTGCATCACTTGGCATTAAATTTTGTTTGACAGCCCAATCAGCATTAAAGGAAGTGCAAGCTCTGTGTGTTTCTAGAATTAACCAGCAACTGCCCTTTACTGTTTCCTTATCAAGGACAATCTGAGGATGCTAGCTGGCAATAAAGAAACCATGTTCACCACAGCACTTCTCAGCAGATGCTAAGAGAGATGACTGAAAGCTTGGTCACAGAGGCAGGCTTTAAGAAATTCAAGCAAAGTTTATTGGCACAAAACTTTAAGTAGCACCTGAAGGCTTTGGCATGCGTACAGCTGTGGCTTGTTAGAAGGGCTCCTGTTAAGTGGATGAACCAGTTCAGCTGGTCTAATTTTCCATTCAAAAGAGAAAACTAAAGATTTGATAGTTCAGTTAAAATCATGAAGCTTTAGATCAAGGGATCCTGAAACTTTTAAAAAAAATGCCATGGAACATAATCATGAACTCAAGGGTCCGTGAAGCCTAGGTTCAGATAAAGAGAAATCGATTACCAGAGAGAGAGATTTAATGTGAATGGCAGAAGAATCAGAACAGTCAGCCGTTCTTTTACACAAGGATAACTACAATTTGGGGTGCACTGCAGATAAAGTAGTGGTGCAGATTAAACCACAGCCTTGGAAAGGAAGTTGGTTAAATGCTTCTATGAGGTAAAAACAAAAAATACAGGGGTGTTTGGAATGAGCAAGGCAGTGGGAGTAAATGAATTGCCTTTTGAGAGGGGTAGCATGGACTTGACAGGCTGAATGGCCTTTCTCTGCAATGTAGCACTCTACAATTCTATGTGCTTCAGTAGTGCCCTTAGTGACAGCTCCCACATTCATCAACATGCCAGCAAATTTATCACCTAGACTGGCAATCAAAATACTGACACTACCTCAGATAATTGGCCTGGTGTCAACGCACAAACCAACTGTTGACCTAATCTTGGAGGCAGCGAAGGTCTTCAAGCGACCCAACGTGCAGGTGCGATCCAAGCCCGGTCAAAAAGTCAATATCCACAAGGGCCACAACAGTACAAGCCACCAGGAAACAACACTGTCCCTGCCAACACACAGCGGGCACACACGCATTACACCGCAATTCCCCCTTGGCTGGAAGTGCCAAGAGTCAGATAGGCATCAGATTGACGAGGGCACAGTCACTTACCCCTTGTGACAACTAGCAGCAGTTCCCAGGCCTCACCCAGAGTGTTCATTTATATAGTACCTCCAAAATGGACAGACATCTCAAGGTGAGACACTGGAGACAATGGCAACAAACCAAAGCTGGAACGACTGGTCAGAGAAGGCTCTGAAGAAAGGCAAGAAGGTAGAACACACCAGGGGTTAAGAAAAGACTTGCCAAACTCTAGGTAAGATTGGCAGAAGGCATCACCACAGAGGTTGGGTGAAGACAGCAGGATGTGTATTAGGGATTAGGGTGTTGCACGAGATAGGGAGATCCAGAAGAGATCAACACCCAAAGGTGAAAGTAGTAAATTGAGGAAACATCAGCCGAGGTGTAAAGACAGAGTCTTGATGAGTGAGAGTTATTACAAAGTTAGAATTCTCTCATTAGCTGGATGATGGAAAGACCTGATGGCTTGACGTTTCAAGCATCTAATTCACGTTTTCTCTGCCAACTAATTCCTACCAATCACTGAGTAATAGAAGAGTGATGGGCATCTCTTCAACAATGACTATAATTCACCAGCATTTCAATAGCTGTGGAACACTTGTCAAAGGCACTGTATAAATGGGATTTCTCTTTCCTACTCTAACAAAGTGTGCAATGTCTACCGTGAAACTATGTTCAAAGCAGAAGATAGTCAATAACATTCAAAAGAATGAATGTAATAATTAAAGAGGAAAACTTGGATTAAAAGGGTCAAGATCTCTGCATAAAAACAGTCTACAGGGGAGAATAGCAAAAACTGGAAAAGGGCAAATGTGGGAGACAATACATGAATTGGGAGGAGGAGTCAGCAACTCAGCTCCACTGTTCAATGACAGGACAGCTGATATGATTCACAATCCCATCTACCGCCAGTCACTTTTCATGACCACACCCCCTCCACTTATCAAGGATCTATTTAGATCCATCTGAAAATTACTCAAAGACCCATTTTGCACCCATTGAGGGACATAGTCCCAAAGATTCACAACTTTCCTGTATAACCAGTTGCATGTGAACAACCACTTGTTTTTAAACCAGTGATTTTCAGTTCTAAGGTCCAAAATACGAGACCGAAGGAGATAAAATTTGACCACTCAAAACAACATTCTGAGGGAAATAACCTCGCTTCATTCAGCGTTCAATAAAAAGCTTCAGAGATCGTGTTTAGAGTTTCTTCCCCTCACACAGAATTTACTGACGGCTGCAAAACACGAGAACCAGCAGGCTGCCCTCCTCCTCAACAGCAGTGAGGTCTTCCACAACTGATACAGTATTTTAACCCGTTACATAAAGCACCACATATTGAAAGTTGGATTAGTCGCAGCATCTTTCAGAAAACTCTGGCATTAGAAGAGTTAAGATGACTTGATCGCATTGGTGCGCGGTTTGACACTGTCGGAGTGCAGAAGCAATCTCTGGAGGCCCAGCTGCAGCTTGAAATCTGTGCAGTGGCTTGGAATCCAGCACTTTATTTCACAGCAAACAAAGCCTCTTTTGTCCAACCTCCCACATTCCAGCCGAGCCAGAGGTCCTCAACGACCAGAATCCATTCTGAACAGGATTCGAGCAACGTTCAGCAGCTCTGCTTTATCAGACACTTGACGGGGCACATGCTTAGCTTTCTAAAAGAAGCCTCAGCACAAAACCAGCATTTCGAAAAAAAAAGAGAATTTCCTGTCTGCGCGATTAAGTCACCGAGAAGTTAAAAATAATAGCCCTTCATTCCAGCTGTTGCTCAACTCACAAGCGAGGCTGAAACTCCACTATAACGCCCCCGAGCCTAGGGTCAGATTCAAACGGAAATAAAAGCGTGACTTGAATTCAAAGTGCTCAGATTCCTAATGGAACCACACATTACAAAGCTTTTCCCAACTTCACAGAACAACAACCCCAGTTCTACTTCAGAGACCGAACTTATTTCACGGCATTGTAAATCAACAGATTGCCAGGACATTTGAACACATGCCTAACTTCAAGCTATTTTCACATATGATACAGCCAACAGCAATCTTGATGCCTATTATAGTTCATCAAATTGAGCTGGCTCCATCATCCCTATTTAACTGTTTTTAAATGACTCGAGGAGTTTTGCTTCCATCCTGCCACACTTAGGATACAGGTGAACCTCCTTATACTGTGCTCTTGCAGCTAGGTGACACCTCAGCACAATGCATTGTGCTAGATCACTGATGGGGGCTCAATTCCTGCCACTATCTGTCAGGAGTTTATACCTCCACCCTGTGATTGCATGGGTTTCCTCCGGGTGCAAGGGCATTTGGGTTAGAGTTCGTAACTTGTGGCACGCTACATTGGTGCCAATTGTGGGCTGCCCTCCAACTCATCCCGGGACTTGTGTTGGTGAATTGACACAAGCAGTGCCGCATTTCAATGCATATGTGACGAATAAAGCCAATCTCGTTAACATTACTGCTGCTGAGTACCTTATCAACACATTTATCTCTGCACACAACTAATGCACGACTGTCCTCACTGGATGATCACCCTCTACGCACACTGTTCAAATGCCTGTTGGCTCCCGTGCAACCTGTAATATTCCATCCACCTCTCCACTCTGTAAACCCGCACCGTTCAAATGCTTGATGGCTCCCTCCCAACCTGTACTGTTCCATCCACCCACCTATCTTGTGCTCAGTGATCATCACTGGCTCCCAGTCTGAGGCTGTACAAGACATTCTGCATCTATCCTTCGTTCCGCAGTCCTGTTATCATACAGTTAGTGTTGGTGCGTGGCCAAGTGGTTAAGGCGTTAAGTGATCTGAAGGTTGCTAGTTTGAGCCTTGGCTGAGGCTGCGTGTGTATCCTAGAGCAAGGCACTTAATCACACCTCGCTCTGCGACGACACTGGTGCCAAGCTGTATGGGTCCTAATGCCCTTCCCTTGGACAACCTCAGTGGCATGGAGAGGGGAGACTTGCAGCTTGGGCAACCGCTGGTCTTCCATTAAAAAAAACCCTACCCGGGCTTATGTCCTGGAAACTTTCCAGGGTGCAAATCCATGGTCTATCCATGGCCTAACAGAAGCCTACATATCATACAGTCACAGAGAGATACAGCACAGAAAAGTCCCTTCAGCCCACTGAGCTTGTGTTGACCATCAATCAATCCCATCGACTGCCCTCAGACTCCACCACTCACCTATACACTAGGGCAATTAACCTGGTAGCATCTGAAATGGGC